>NC_057353.1:27185625-27493437 GCF_016509475.1 Prionailurus bengalensis | reverse complement strand
ACTATCTTACTTACCTTCCCTTTATCCATTGACCATTCTCATATAAATTATTTTTCTCTTCAAAGTTATGTTCTTTCCTATCTGTTTATAATAGGATCTAGGAAGAGTGACACATAATGTGCCATGCCTTGATACTTTTACAGGAGACTCTGCATGGACGAGTGAATCATTACGAGGCTATAAATTGTTTGAGACTGAATTCCCTTAGAAGCAGAACTTGAAGAGAATTTGAATGCAAACTGTTTATCTGGGAGGTAGTCCCAGGAAACCCAGAAGTGGAGTGGGAACTGAGAATAGAGGCATGGGAGGAAGCCAGTAGTGGTGCTTTACTGAACAGATTACTCCTGGGGAGAACTGCTGTCAGTCCTTCAGGGGAGTTCTGTGAGACTACAGAGTGTGATTCAGTTACCCCAATAGTGGGTGAGAAACTGTCATTGGTTGAAAGCTACACCCACATACATCAACTCTTGGGCACTTCTGGCCTGTACAGGGTAGATAATTGCAGGTGATAGCATGATTCTATCAGTCTTTACTGCAATGATGAGTGCTGGGGAGCACTGACAGCATCTGATACAGTGGGGATGGGGATATTAATGACTAGCTTGAAAGTCCAAGTGGAAAACCTTAAGTTCTTGGGTTCATGGTTTTACTTTGAGGCATTTAAGCACTAATAGATCAACAATTTCTGTTATCAAATCAAGTCTAAGATCTCAAGTCCCCAATCTTTTTGGAAAACTGGGTGTCTTTGATAGATATTTAAAAAGTGAATGATTAAGATTTCAAGTTGATCATTCATTCATTCAACAAGCATTTACCGAACACCTAAAATATGCCATAGGTATACTAGACACCAGTGTTACCATTATTGAAAGCATTATCTTACCATCTGGAATGCAATGTATTAGGACATCCAGATAAGTAAATCCATAATTATAACATAAATTATTACAGCATGTTATAGCAAGACATAGCAGGACCATAATTCATGCTGTGGACAGTGGTATGTGAGTATCAGCAGGGTTTATTGTAGAAGGCACTATGTGAGATGGATATGTAACATGAATGAGGAGTGATTTTTGAGACAAAGAGGAGAGAAATTCATGGTAGCAAGAAAAAGAATAGTTAAGGATTAGACTAGAAAGGAATTACATATACAATCAGTATACTCACTGGAGTATATTAAGAACATGGAGAAAGAGTTAGAAACCAGATCACGAATGGTCCATGTAGTAGTGCCATGGTATGAATGTTTGTGTTCTCCCCAAATTCATGCGTTGAAATCCTAATCCCCAAATGTAATGGTATTAGTTGGTGGGGCCTTTGGGAGGTGATTAGGTCATGAGGGTGGAGCCCTCTTGAATGGGATTAGTGATTTTGTAAAAGAGACCCCACTGAGCTCCCTACCACTTTCTGCCACTTGATACAATGACAAATTTGTGACCCAGAAAAGGACCCTCACCCAGCCACGCTGCCCTGATTTTGGACTTCCAGACTCCAGAACAATAATTCCATTGTTCATAAGCCACCCACTCTGTAGTATTTTGTTATAGCAGTGCAAATAGACTAATACAGTTAGAATGCAAGATTTTATCCTAAGCAAGAGGTAAATGCACTGAAGGATTTTAACTGGAAAGTTAAAGTTAGAAGAGAGAGAAAAGTTGATTTTCATAACATAATCAGAAGTTTTTGTAAGAAAAATTTGCCTGTTTTCTTTCAGTGGCTGGATTGTTGGGGAAGGGTGATGGCAATTCTGCATATAGAAAGATTAGTTAGTAGTCCATTGATATAAGTCAAACAAGAAAGTAAATATAGAATTTATGAATTTGTGACTGACATTTCTTTCAGTACTTGAAAAATATTATGACAATGTTCTCGCTCCAAGCTTCAGATTAGAAATATTCTGGGGGCGCCTGGGTGGCTCTGTCAGTTAAGCATCCAACTTCAGCTCAGGTCATGATCTCATGGCTCATTGAGTTCAAGCTCTGCATCAGGCTCTGTGCTGACAGCTCAGACCCTGCAGCCTGCTTCAGATTCTGTGTCCTTCTCTCACTCTGTCCCTCCCCTGCTCACGTTCTCTCTCCTCTCTCTCTTAAGAATAAATAAAACATTGGCACAAAAACAGACACATAGACCAATGGAATAGAATAGAAACCCCAGAACTAGACCCACAAACGTATGGCCAACTAATCTTTGACAAAGCAGGAAAGAATATCCAATGGAAAAAAGACAGCCTCTTTAACAAATGGTGCTGGGAGAACTGGACAGCAACATGCAGAAGATTGAAACTAGACCACTTTCTCACACCATTCACAAAAATAAACTCAAAATGGATAAAGGACCTGAATGTGACACAGGAAACCATCAAAGCCCTAGAGGAGAAAGCAGGAAAAGACCTCTCTGACCTCAGCCGTAGCAATTTCTTACTTGACACATCCCCAAAGGCAAAGGAATTAAAAGCAAAAATGAACCACTGGGACCTTATGAAGATAAAAAGCTTCTGCACGGCAAAGGAAACAACCAACAAAACTAAAAGGCAACCAACGGAATGGGAAAAGATATTTGCAAATGATATACCAGACAAAGGGCTAGTATCCAAAATCTATAAAGAGCTCACCAAACTCCACACCCAAAAAACAAATAACCCAGTGAAGAAATGGGCAGAAAACATGAATAGACACTTCTCTAAAGAAGACATCCGGATGGCCAACAGGCACATGAAAAGATGCTCAACGTCGCTCTTCATCAGGGAAATACAAATCAAAACCACACTCAGATAACACCTCACGCCAGTCAGAGTGGCCAAAATGAACAAATCAGGAGACTATAGATGCTGGCGAGGATGTGGAGAAATGGGAACCCTCTTGCACTGTTGGTGGGAATGCAAATTGGTGCAGCCACTCTGGAAAACTGTGGAGGTTCCTCAAAAAATTAAAAATAGATCTACCCTATGACCCAGCAGTAGCACTGCTAGGAATTTACCCAAGGGATACAGGAGTACTGATGCATAGAGGCACTTGTACCCCAATGTTCATAGCAGCACTCTCAACAATAGCCAAATTATGGAAAGAGCCTAAATGTCCATCAACTGATGAATGGATAAAGAAATTGTGGTTTATATACACAATGGAATACTACGTGGCAATGAGAAAAAATGAAATACGGCCTTTTGTAGCAACATGGATGGAACTGGAGAGTGTGATGCTAAGTGAAATAAGCCATACAGAGAAAGACAGATACCATAGGGTTTCACTCTTATGTGGATCCTGAGAAACTTAACAGAAACCCAGGGGAAGGAAAAAAAAAAAAAAAGGTTAGAGTGGGAGAGAGCCAAAGCATAACAGACTCTTAAAAACTGAGAATAAACTGAGGGTTGATGGGGGGTGGGAGGGAGGCGAGGGTGGGTGATGGGCATTGAGGAGGGCATCTTTTGGGATGAGCACTGGGTGTTGTATGGAAACCAATTTGACAATAAACTTCATATATTGAAAAAAAAGAATAAATAAAACATTAAAAAAATATTAAAGAAATGTTCTGTCATTGGAACTGATGTTTCTCTGTAAGTAGTACATTGTTTCTCCTTGTCTGCTTTCAAGATTTTTTTGTCTTTATTTTTTCTAAGTTTAATTATGATGTGTCTTGGCAAGGATATCTTTGTGTTTATGCTATTTGGAGTTTCTCAGATTCTTGAATCTTCAGGTTTATGTCTTTTACAAATTTGGGTACTTTTTACTCATTATTTCTTTGAATACTATGTCAGTCCTACTTGCTCTCGTTTCATTCTGGGACTTTGGTAATATGAATCTTAGCTCTTTTTTTTTTAACATTTATTTTTGAGAGAGAGAGACAGAGAGAGACAGAGCATGAGTGGGGAAGGAGCAGAAAGAGAGGGAGACACAGAATCAAGAGCAGGCTCCAGGCTCTGAGCTGTCAGCACAGAGCCCACATGAGGCTCAAACCCACAAAACATTTAATCATGACCTGAGCCAAAGTAAGACACTTAATCGACTGATCCACCATGTGCCCCGAGTGTTAGCTCTTGTTTTTTTTTTTTTTTTGTTTTGTTTTGTTTTTTATTGTTCTACAGGTTCTTGAGATCCTTTTCCTTCTTCACCTCCATCTCCCAGTCTGGTTTTCTCTCTGTTTCTCAGATCTGATGAATTCTATTGATCTATCTTCAAGTTAATGATTCTAGACTTTGTCATCTCCAATCTAAAGCCTATCTAATAAGATTTTTATTTTGGTTATTGTATTTTTCAGTTTTATCATTTTCATTTGTTTTTATTGTTAAAATTTCCACTTCTTTGCTTACATTTTCTATTTTTTTCCCCATTTGTTTCAAGGAATACATAATTGCTTACTGGAAGCATTTACATGATAGCTTATTTAAAGTCCTTTTTAGATAATTCCAACACCTTATTTATCTTGGTGTTGGTGCATGTTGTTTGTATTTTTCCATTTGTTTTGTGATTTCCTGGTTCTTGGCCTGATGAGTAATTTTCAATTATATTTGAACATTTTGAGTATTATATGAATCTGAATCTTATTTAATCTTATTATTATTATTTTAAGCAGCAAGATCCCTATATTGAGATGTGGCATGAAGACTGGGGTGGGAATACGTAGGTACAGCTTTCCACTGGGCCCTATTGACAATACTTCAGCAAAAGTGGGCACTGATTCACATGGTTCACTGCAGACAGATGTGATAGAAATTCAGCTCTCCTCTCTCCTCCTGCCCTGCTGATACCTGTGTCCCACCACCCCAAAGTAGGACCATTCATAGCACCATATATCCTGTAAGTGGGATGGAGGTTCAGCTCCCCAGCAGGTCCTCTGACATTAGGGGAGGTGGAAGGGAAGTGTTAATTGTCTTTCTTCACACCATCTTTCCATTGATGCTGGTTGTGGGCAAAGGCTCAGCTCTCTGCTGACACCAGGGTGGGAAGAGAACCAGCCCTGCTTTGTGCCACCTCATTCTATCTTAGTGCTTTAGGAAGAGAATAGGCATTCTGCACCCTACTGGGTCTTACTGACACCAGGTGACAGGGTGGTGTCACCCTGTCAAAGTAGAGTGTCAAAGTAGAGTGACTATTAGCTTCAACTTGCAACATCCTATTATTGATTTCAAGTAGAGGTGGAGGCTAAGCTCCCAAACTGGACCCTAAGACTGTGTGAGGGCAGTCCAGTGTTAACTAGCCTTGTCAGGCCACCTTCTTAAGTCTTTGCTGATTGATAGGGGTGGAGGCTCAGCTCACTGCTGGGCCACACTGAAGTACCCTGGTAGGAGAACCAGAGTGCTGCCTGGTTTTGGAGGGCAAAAGTGGGATGGTATTGAAAATCAGGTCCTCGCTTGGTCCCACGAAAACCAGGGGGCATAGGTGGTGAATGCAACTTTTCCATTGGTATTTGGCTTGAGCAGTGCATGTATTACCAAAATGGTTTTCTGGTGTTAGCAACCCTTTTCCTCAGACTTTGGCTCGGTAGACCAGGTTTTCCTTGAGACGTTTTTACGTCTCTTGTTCTGTTGGTGGTTATGGGTCAGAGGTTCCTGCAGTGTCCTCTGCAGGATATATAGGGAGCAATAGGAAACAGGGAAGTCATCGCCATGCCATTCTTCAAGTCCTAAGGTTCCTAGTAAGTCCACCTTATTTCCATCTTTGAGTGTCTTCCTATGCTTTTTTTTTTTTATGCTGTGTTCAGGGTTTTAGTTTTAAGTGTGAGGACCTGGGAGAAATGGGCTACCCCATCTTATTGGAAGCAGATGTCAGGTAGTCTATTGATGTTGAAAATGCGGATTTTCACACTTTTAAAAGTCAAGTGTTTTGTTGGATTTGAAATTTAAAAATAAGCAAGGAATGAGGCAAGAATGATCTATGTGGTAATAGATCAGAGATGGAAACTTCAATATACATTCATGTTTCACTTAATATTGACACACATGATTATGTACAGAAATGTTTATAGATAGGCGTATATACATGGCTAGTATACACACATCTTTCTCTTTGCTCAGTCAGACCTAGAAGCAATGACACCCTAGCAGGAATGAGCATACCTCCCCCCAGATCTTAGTGTCTAATACCATTCCCCAATAAAAGGATCTAGGGATCCTTGGAAAAATGGCTGATTCTCAGACTGGGACAGTAAATATAAAAGATGAGCCTAGACCCTCTTTCAAAAAAAAAACAATGAAGTACTAAAAAATACAGACGTATATGGATGGGGACATAGCAAAGTCGCACAAGAGCCAACTGAAAGTGTTCAGATTGGTCACAACCAGAACAATTTCAGCAATAAAGTAGCATTACATTATAACCCAAAGTATAAAATAAAAATCCATGAGTTCTTACTGATAAAAATGAATAATGGAATACATAATTAAATGGGGGAAAACAGATAAATCTCCAATGCAAAATTTCAAATAGTTTATGTAGATACTCCACCTTAAGCATAACTCCTCACTTCTTAGTTGTGGGCTGAGCATAATGATGTTCTTCCAACATGTACAATTTGGAATTGGGGAAAAGAGTAACTTTACCTGAAAAATACTACCTCATACTACACTACCTTTATATGACTAATATGTACCATGGGCATGATTCCACTTCAGAGGGCAGAGATTATTATAAACATTGATTGTAAGCAATGTCTAAAGTACAGTGAAATTTAGAGTACATAATGTCATTGAACGTGATTCTATCTCTAATATGGCTAATCTCAGATTATTTTTATTGGTGCAAAATACAAAAATCATCAGGGAATGTTATGCTTAACTTTTAAGAACAGTTAAGGTATGTTATTTAGCAAATTCTCCTTCATGCTTTTGAAAACAGGGCAGTTCTTCTACTCTGACACTGGGCACAAAAATGAGTTTGCCATTTTTTTTCCATTGACCCCTTTCTCACCTTTTCCCCTGTGTTATATTTGTTCTACTTTCTCAAGAACTAGTATTTATTCTCGTTGATATAATGATATAAATTATATAATAAATGCACTCATTTATTCATTCAATTATTTATTAAATGAATCTTTACTGAACACCTACATAAGGCAAAAAAAAAAAAGGCAGAAAACTAATCTGGGTTGCACTGAAAAATAATCAACTCAGTTAAAATCTTTGCTAATGACAAGTGTTACTAAATTTACTGGAAATTACATTTCATTACGGGGGCTCACAGACTCAGGGAAAAGCAAAACCTAAATAATAAAAAAAGTAAGTCCTATCCATATATTGAGTGCCTGCTTTGTATCTGACTCTGTGAAAGAAACTCTAAAATGATTAGGGATGTTTTGAGGATTGTCTGTTATAATTGGAATCTCCATTTTATAGATAAAAATAAAAAGACTCACAGATTAGGTTACTCACCTAGAATGAAATGGCCCAGAAACAGCACAACTGGAATTAGAACTTTAGATTTTATGATGCCACAGCCTATGCTTCTAATCACAATGTGTGTGTGTGTGTGTGTGTGTGTGTGTGTGTGAGAGAGAGAGAGAGAGAGAGAGAGAGAGAGAGAGAGAGAGAGAAAGAGAGAGAGGAAGTGGGAGAGAGAGAGGGAGTAATAGGGAACTTCTGAGAAATGGTGAGTACTGCCAGGTATCCATCAATAATTTAGGAACTCCTAACTATGCAAATAATTGTTAATCATAAGGCTGAACTAAGGATCTCTCACTTTTGAACTAAGAACTTAAAAGGTTTCCATAAGTTGAGTTGAAATTTTACACTTACATAAGATACTTATTACAGACAGTCAAAGTATAATTCAGTAACTGAAGAGCTCTGAAAATACTGGAAGCATTCATATCAGTGCGGTTTCATAATGTGGATAATAGAGGATTTAAGAAATTGGCAGATGTACCTGGAAGACTCATTTGTTTCCATTTCTGTGAAGATAAGTGAATAAAAATAAGAAAAGTAGAAATGAATGGCTAGCAATTTTAAGTAGTTTTCTTAATCTCCATACTAGGAGAGACTAAGCAAAAAAAAAAAAAAAAAAAGGATCTTGAAATGATATTTTTGAAGCACTTACAATTGCATCTGGTCTTTTTATATCAAATAACTTGGAATATGAACTATAAAATAAATCTAATCCCTGATGATAGAATTGTTGACTTGATCTGAAAGTATGAAATGTAACATGATGTGGTAATCAGAGTCTTAAGAAAAGCGGTAGAAACTTCCTCACTGCTTCTCTTAAAAAGCAAAATTATAAAAAGAACCATGTTAAATATTATTTTGAAACAAAAAAAATTCTCATACTGTTACAGAATTTTAAAATTTTTATTTTGGTTTAATTTATAATAAATATTCATATATTTACATAGTTGTCACAAGGTAAACATGATTTTGAAATCAGATTTCTTCATTAAGCATTCTGTTTTGCTGCATTTTCTTGTAATTATAATAATGAATTTTCTACTAAGGAGATATAACTAACTAAAATATTTTCTTATTGTTGACTATTAAAGATGTTTCAAATTTTTTGTTATTAGGTATGACCTGACAATGAACACCTTTATATAATAATTTTCTAATTATCAATTATTTATTAAAGTTTCCAGACTTAGAATTACTATGTAAAACCTATGACCTTTTCATCTTGTGAGATATTGCCAGATTACTTTTCAAAAGATGAAATCAGATTATATTACCAAGATCTTTGTCAACACAAAATATATATAAAATTTTTTATTTTGTTATATTAATAAACTGAAACTTCACATTCCATTTCTTTGAATTTTTACACAACTATTGAGGTTGAATATCACATACATATTTCAAATACTAATCATGTTTTCTCTCTTTTTTTTAAGTTTATTTATTTTGAGAGCAAGAGAGCACGAGTGGGGAAAGGGCAGAGAGAGGGAGACAGAGAGAATCCCAAGCAGGCCCAGCACTGTCAGTGAAGGGCCGAATCTGGGGCTCGAACTCATGAACCTTGAGACCATGACCTGAGCTGAAGTCACATGTTTAACCAACTGAGCCACCAGGTACCCCATAATTGTATTTTCTCTTCACTGCCATCTTTAACTTTTCTACCTCTTCATAACTTATAGCCAGGTAGTTGGAGAGAAAAATTACATGGCAAAGGCAAATTAGTATTCCAATAAAGATTACCAATTTCAAATGGGGTTTTCAAGACTGGAAATATGGCTCTGACTTACTAGTAAGTTTTTTTTAATTGTCCTTAAAGGACTGATTTTTTTTTTACAAATTTTCCCCAGTCTCCTGAAATTTCCCTCTATCCTCTCTATCTCCCTTGTTCTTAGGAGAGGAGTTGTCTCATATCTCATTAAGAATATAGAAGTCACTGGGGCACCTGGGTGGCTCAGTCAGTTAAGCATCCGACTTCGGCTCAGATCATGATCTCCTGGTTCATAAGTTGGAGTCCACATCAGGCTCCCTGCTGACAGCTCAGAGCCTGGAGCCTGCTTCGGATTCTGTGTGTGTCTCTCTCTTTGACCCTTCTCTGCTCGCACTCTGTCTCTCTCTCTCAAAAATAAATAAACATTTAAAAACATACTAAAAAAAAAAAAAAGAAAATAGAAGTCAGTAAATAACTCACTGTCGAATCCATTAATTCATTAGCATTTGTACAGATCTTTGTATTCCTTTTTGTTGTAAGAGTTAAAGTAAAAAGCCATTTTCACTATACATAGTGGGTATTCCATTTTCTCTCATCTTCTCAAGTACTTTGCAGCACTGCATTTTCCACAACTTGAAAACTCCTTACGAATTATTCCCATCAAAATTCAACTTCTAGACTAAGTAACTCCTACTTAAAATGTTAAAAAAATATACTCAACATCTTCTCTTGATCCCTGCCTATCTTCCTTATCTAATTCATGGCTGAGCTTTTCAAAAGTATCTTCATATACTGTTTCCATTTCTTCACATCCCATTTATTCTATAATTTAGTTCCATCTGGCTTCTCTCACCCCAACCTCTTTGCCCACTGCCTTGAAATTTTACTTATAAATGTCACAGCTATCTCCATGTCAACACAACCAATGGACAGTTTTGGTCCTCATATTTCTAGGCTCTTTCTTCTTTAAAAAAGAAAACAAAAGCAAAAAACTTTGTTTTTATGCTTCTATGCTTTTATACCCTCGTAATCTTCTATCTTGGTATATTTTAGTGGCTCCCCTTCTTTAATCTCATATCTAAATATTCTATTAGTTTTCGTTATCTTCAGTGCAATATACAACTTCTGAAGGATTATTCTCAACATTTAGTTTTCATAATAATGCTAATAGCAGTAATCAATACTTCTATAATGCTTCCATGAGCCAGACACTATTTTAAGACAGTTTTATATATATATATATATATATATATATATGTGTGTGTGTATATATATATGTATATGTGTATATATATATGTATATATGTATATATACATATATATACATATACTGTTACAAATTTATATAGTAAATTATATACAAATATATATAATTTATACATATTTATATACTGTTATATATATATACCATTATATCTATTTATATACATTATATACATTATATGTGAGTTTACCCTCCTCATAAACCTATGAGATAAGTCTTATTATTATTCCATATTACAAATAAAGAAACAGGCACTGAGTGGTTAAGTATGATTACCCAGTGTCACATGAGCAGTAATTGGTGATGTCCTGAATTGAGTTAATGCTGGGTAAGTTAAAGAGTTTAGAGAAGGCAAGTTAAATGATGTCTCATGGATTGGCCTTAAAATGAGCAAAATTTAATTAATGACATATAAAGTACCAGAAAGCAATGAATGGAACATTTTTTACTGAATGCAAACTACTAAGTCATAAATCGTAACTAAGTGTGATTGATTCTCATTGAATGAAATTATTTCTCTGTTCTTTTGAAAGAGAAATATTCTTATTCTATTGTTTCACATTTTTTTCATTCATTCACATATTTGCTCATTTATTAAACACACATTTCCTAAGCACTTTCCATGCCCCAGTCTCTGTTGAAAGCCTCAGAGGATTCAATGGTGAAGGAGAAAGCACCAAGTCCTTGCTCTTAATCAAATGCCCCAGAGGTGGGGGAAGAAGAGTAAACATAATGATAAATTTCATATAAGTGACAGAAATATAACTGGATAATGGGATAGAGAGGCACTGAAGAGGCAGGTATCTGGCCAAAACAATAGTGGCCCTTTAAATTGAAATGTTAATGATTAGAGGGATAATGGTCTAGGTACAAGTACCAGCAAATGCAAACCTGTGAGGAAAATGTGCCTGGAACCAGGTGAAGGTTGGGGAACGATACCAAAAGTGGCCAGAGCATACAGTACTCCTAAGCCTCACTCAATGGTTTATATTTTTCTCTTCACAGTAGATAGTTGTTAGATGTAAGAAGCAGGCAGTGATATCATCTGATTTGTGTTTTTTAAAAGATTACTTTGACTGTTGAGTCTACTACAAAAACAGAATAGCTGTACCTCTATGAGGTGTGGATAATAAATTTTAAAAATCCCCAATGAGCTCATAAATGGTTCATTAATTATCACCATTAGTCTCAACTATATTGCATTAATATAAGCTTGGTGACTCTGGGCCTGGGGCATGATAAATTAGGGAACCCAACTATTTTCAAATAATGTAATTTGAAAAATTCTCAAACTTGTTGAGGTTCAGGAATATCATTTTATTGATCGGGGCTGGATGAGAGGTCTAGAGTAAGAAAAGAGCACATGCCAGTTCTCTTCCTCTGTCTATTCTTCCTTTCTGTGGGAGAAGTGGTGGGAGGGATGTGGATGCAACACTTAAATTTCAGAACTAGTTCGATTTCATTAAGTATTTGCTAAAAAACTACTATATGTTAGGCACTAGCTGAGACTGGGAATGCAGAGTGAATAGTAATAAGAGCAGCTATTACTAATAAGAGCAAGGCACTGTGCTAATGCATAACATGTACCATCTCATGTTATATTAATTTACACATTAACTCTATGCAGTAGGTGCATTTATTATCCCATTTGCCACATAAGAAATCTGATACTTTTAAGGGCTTCAAGGTTACGTAGCTAGTCAGGGGTGTAGGCAGTCAGTAGATCACTTTCTTTTTTTTTTTTTTAATTTTATTCTTACATTTATTCATTTTTGAGAGACAGAGAGAGGCAGACTGCAAGTGGGGGGGGGGGGGGGCAGAGAGAGAGGGAGATACAGAATCTGAAGCAGGCTCAAGGCTCCAAGCTGTCAGCACAGACATGGAGCTCAAACTCACAAACAATGAGATCATGACCTGAGGTGAAGTCGGACGCTTAACCGACTGAGCCACCCAGGTGCCCCAGATCACCAACTTTCTTAACCATTACGCTGTGTTGTCTTCAAGGACCCTACTGAGAAGTACAAAATTATACATATAATTCAAAATTATACATAAGACCACCTGGTACAAAGTAACTGCTTGAAAAGGCTTGCGTTTACCAAAGATGCACTTGGAGAGAAGACTGTGAGAAAGGATCACAAAAATGCACTCTCTGTACTAAGGGGCAACAAAAGTGAGAAAGAACTAGCCCAGGGCACCAGGGTAGGTTAACAGTATGATGTTTAGGACCAAGAGGCAGTGTTTCTCTCTTCTTTTTCCCTCACAATTATTAAATTATATCTACTTCACAATAAGAAAGAAGACACAGCATAGTGGGCAGTTTGTGGACATAGCTTGGATCCTGACAGATGTAGAGTATATAGTAAACACTGGCACCAAGTACAGTTTAAAACACTCATTTTTTTTTTTAGCCTTGAAGCAAAATAGCTTTCTGATATGTATAATTTAGGAAAGTCTTGAGAGAAAATATTGAAAGCATACTATCTCAGAGGAAAGTGATTTTGCAAAAGCTCTACCAGCAGAAGCAACTCTAAACCCACCAATCATTTAGTGAGCTTTGTACTGTTATATCCTCCCATGTGTTGTTTCTTTATGCATTTTTTCTAGAAGAATGCTCATAAGAGTTCATCAATTCTCAGAGATAAAGATCCACACTGGTGGCAGAAAAGAGCTTTGCTCTGGAATTAGATCAGTTTAGGTTTTGCTGCTTACTAGAATTAGGTAACATTCTTAATCTTTCTGAGTCTGTTTCCTATATGCAAACAGGGATAACACTACTATAGAAGGGTGTGGTTAAATTAAATGATGTACATAACCTTCAATACTATGAGAATATGCCTAGTAAATGTTAAGTGATGAGCCAGTATTCTGCTTCCTTGAAATGAATGAAATCTGTTTTCATGCTCTTCACATGATTTCTTAGTTAATGGTCTAAATATCAAGGCAACGTGTAGTTAAAAATTATTTTTGTTCTGTCACTGCCCATCTCCACTTCCAGTACATTCTCCTTGATAAATCATAACTCCATGTCAGTAATATTTATCACTTAAGCTATTACTGTTCATATGTATTAAGATATTTCAATGTGAGATAAGTTATTACTCAAAGGGATGGCTAAGCCAGCTTTTTCATGATTCCAATGGATAAAAATATATCTTATTCAGAACTTTCAAAGAAGAGAGCCAGTGATTCAAGATGTGGGTAGGAAAACTATTTTCTTTTCTCTTTCTTTCTTTCTTTCTTTCTTTCTTTCTTTCTTTCTTTCTTTCTTTCTTTCTTTCTTTCTTTCTTTCTTTCTTTCTTTCCAAAGAATGTTATTTTCTTTTGCTTTGGTGGGGAAAAAAGACAGATTATAGTTAATTTACAATATAGTTATATTTATAATATATACACTAATTGTCAGTTTATATAGTTCATAGTCTAATTTACATTTGATTAGCAAAAAAGTGTCATAAATTTACAATGATAAATCAGTTTTCTTTAAGCAGTAATGCAGATTTGGAGATATTTTCTGAAAGTGACAAAAGGAAGCACTGTTTTTCTTTCAAGTCCGTAGACTCTGCTAGTTGTAAAGGCTAGTAAGTCTCAAATGCAAATAGAATCAGCATTCCACATGTGGCAACCAGGAAATGATTTGTGTACCAGCTATTTTAACAAAAAAGGCTTGCAAACACAATAAATGAGTAGTGAAAGTCAAAATGATGCCAAATATGTGTGAAAGCAGAGAATTATAAATTTTTTGGGCAGATTAATTATAATATTCCTTCAGAAAGATTCATGTAATGTTATTTAAATGGAGAACACAGTCAGATGATCTAGATTATCAAGCTGATACTATAATACTACCAAAATTCTTTGTGTGATAATATATGTTGTAGGGATAAATAGAATTTTATGGGAAGAACTAATTAAATGAATAATAAATATCATTTATACTTTGGCATAAATATATCAAGTTGGGTTTTCTTGACTAGATGAATAGTAACTATGGATAAAAGGAAACTGTGTTTGTTGTTGCTGTTGTTTGTTTTTCCAGAGTGTAAAACACTTTAAAAAGGAGGGTGGGGAGGTGGGGTTGTATTTATGGATTTGGGAAAATGGCTCCATGGGCTCTACCTCTGTGATATAAACATTTATTCTAGAGCTGAAAGAGAGTTTGGATTAGTTATTTCAACACATCTAAAAAACAGTCATGTTTAAACACTAGGAGATGAAGAGATACCAGTTTATATATTTTTTCAAACTGTAAGAAGAAACCTCCTTTCAGTTTTCATCGGAACCCCACAGGGTTCACAGTTCTTCTGTATTTATTTATTTATTTTTGAGAGAGAGAGAGAGAGAGAGAGAGAGAGAGAGAGAGAACATGCAAGTGGGGTAGGACCAGAGTGAGAGAGAGAGAGAGAGAGAGAGAGAGAGAGAGAGAATCCCAAGCAGGCGCCTCACTGTCAGTACAGAAAAGCAGGGTTCGAAATCACGAACCATGAGATCATGACCTGAGCTGAAGTCAGATGCTTAACCAAGTGAGCCAGCCAGGCACCCCTTAGGGTTCACAGTTCT
The DNA here is from genome assembly GCF_016509475.1 of Prionailurus bengalensis. Classification (NCBI taxonomy): domain Eukaryota; kingdom Metazoa; phylum Chordata; class Mammalia; order Carnivora; family Felidae; genus Prionailurus; species Prionailurus bengalensis. The sequence goes on along the minus strand of NC_057353.1, from coordinate 27,478,530 downwards.
TAAGCAAAGCAGTACAATGCTTACATGAGTGCTTTCTCCTGCTGTGAATAGCTTTCCAGTCTTCCCACCAGTTCTCATCCCTTCTCTTAGTGTCTTGGTCAGAATTCAAAATTCAACCCAGGAAATTTGTTCCCAGTTTCACTGCTGGTACCTGATCATGTTATTTCAATCACCTTAGCACATTTATACCATCTACTTCCTAGAAGAGGTAGTATACATGTGAGATTTAAATAAAAGAATGCCCATAAAGTGTGTAATGCTCAGCTTCTATCACAATATGAATATTTAGTAGTTGCTAGCTAGCATTATTATTACACCATTTACATGAAAACAAGAGGGGCCTGGGTGGCTCAGTCCATTAAGCACCAGACTTTGGCTCAGGTCAAGATCTCACGGTTGGTGGGTTGGAGCCCTGCAATGGGCTCTGTGCTGACAGCTCAGAGCCTGGAGCCTGCTTCAGATGCTGTGTCTCCCTCTCTCTCTACCCCTCCCCCGCTCATTCTCTGTCTCTCAAAAATGAATAAACAAAAAAAAAAGAAAAAGAAAAAGACAACTAATTTGTACTAGTTGCTTTTTGATTTTAGATTTCTTTCACACATCTGTGTTCTTCCTCTCCAAATGGGATAAAGGAAATAAATAGACATTTATTGATTATCTACAATGAGAGGCAGTGCAGGGTATAGAATTAGTGATTCTCAAGTTGAAACGGACCTGGATTTCAATTCCATCCCTGTGATTTACTTGGACTTCACTATGTCTCACTTTCCTTACTGTTAAATGGAGATTGTAAGGGACATTGCAAGGATTAAAAATAATTATAGGGGTGCCTAGCTATCTCAGTCAGTAAAGCACGTGACTCTTGATCTTGAGGTTGTGAGTCCGCGCTCCATGCTGGGTGTAGAGATTACTTAAAAATAAAATCACATAAAAATAATAATAATCATTATAATAGTATTTGGATTCAGAGGAGTATTCAATACCTTATTTAATGTAAACTATTATATAGTAGTTGATTGAGTTTTGAGAATCTGATAACGGCTATGTATTGCTTCCCTAAAAGTAAACAAATAAACCCTTCACAGCATTTTACATGTAATTCCAGGAATTTGTTAATATAAAAACCAATCAAAACCCTTAGTTGGCACAAACAACTCAGTAAAATTGTTACAGGGGAAAGAATTACAGTTCTTCTTAAAATACAGACTACCATCCTGGAGAAAGACAAGCAATATTTTAATGTGCTCAAAATTTGGATCAAAACTGTGAGCTTACAGAATGGTATCTCCACCAGGTCGTGAGTTGACCAGGATTGAAATTCCTGACATGATTGTCCCCATCATGGGCTTGAAAACCTGGCACGTGATCAAGTGCAACCTGGAGCTGAAGAGCTTCAGTCACTTGTCTGTAAAACGTGTATGTTAATACCATTATAACAGTGGCATTAAGATTAAGTAGTAGAGCACAAGAAAACTCTCCTAGCACCGGGCAGCCCAGAAATAAATCTTTCAGCTCTTTCATTTCTCTTTTTCCTTCTTGCTTTACTCATTTCCTTCCTTGCCCTGAGTTCTCATTTTGTTTCATGTTCTAAAATGGCGAAGTCTTTGTAATGCTTTTACTCCAATAATGTCATATAACTTCTAGCTTAATAAAGAAAGCCTAAGAAATAATTGAGGTAAATTACTTCAGTTTATTACCCTCATTTGTCCAGAAATGTATCTCTTTGATTCTCCTTTACTATTCGTTGTTCATCATCCATGGGCACAAATTGGATGTGTATCAAATACATTAAATCTCTGGAAAATTCTCTCTGGTGCCATTTGGGGTTTCATTTATATACTATATAGCTTTCCGAAATCTAAACTATCGTTTATAATCCTCTTCTGTTTTAATACTCTAAAACATGGCTTCTAATTAATGGTTATAGTGGCATTACATTCATTTCTCTTTGCTTTTTCTCTGATCATTACAGGTACTACCTGACAAGTTAATGACATGGGGTTTCTGACTGTGAGGAAGGTCAAGGAGGAAAATACGATGAGTAAGGAAGATAATGAATAGAATTGGTGGAACTTTAGCAGTAATAAAAACAGTGAAATTACAGTTAATTTAATTAATTAGAAGTCAGGAAAATTTTGTCATGTGTTGTCATTAATTGGTCAACTAGAGTAGTCTCACAAACAATAAAGAGCAAAGAGTGGAAAATCTATTGTTTCTGTCATCTTCTTGTTATCAGAGCACTTTTCTCCTAGTTAATGAAACAATAACAATGTTTCATTGTTATGTATCATTTGAATTTAATGTCATCAGTGTAAGATATGGAGATATATGAAGCCTCTTATACTTTATTCACAAATTTAGTATTACAGCATCATATATTCCACAGTAAAAATCATTTAGGAGAAATGTAGAATTCATGCAAAGTACAATAATTTTTAAACTTAAAAAAATTTTTAAAAGATTGCTGACTATGTCTTGGCACACTTTCCTTTGTAGAATATGTTAGAACCCGCCTTTTTTTTTTTTTCATTAAGAGCTACTGTACTATAGAAAAAGCCTCTATTCATATTCATAATCATCAGTCAAATCAAGGATCTGGCTTGCTTAGAATTAGTAACTCCTTTTTTCATTTCTTAACAAAGAAAGGAGCATCTGATAAGAAAAATAAAATCCTACTTTTGTTAAAAAAATAGTAAATGATGGAATATTAGAAAATTATTTTTCATGAATAAATATCAATAACTACTAAATACTGCTCCATGTAAATTAAATAGAGTCTTTGGCTATCAGATTCTAAATATGAAATGCATCCATATTCAGGAATCATTTCAAAGCAAGTATGGTGTTATTGTTGGGGTTTTTTTGGTAACTGAATAACCATAATGAGGAATAAGATCAATCTGTTTTAATTTACATAACTGCTAAATATAAAATAAAATTTAGAGTTTTTTTTAATTTTTTCATTTTAATTTTGTAATGAGACAAAGAAATTAACTGTGCTTTCTATCATATTTTAGTTTTTGTTCAACTACTGCTGCCAAAATTCTTGACAGATAGTATTACCTGTCTGTGTCCTTTCAGAACAACTTCCTTGCATACCAGTGCCATTAAAAAAAAAAAAAATCAATAGCCTTAGGAGACCTTTCAAGTATTGATTCATCCCTCAAATATGATCCAATTTAGCAATAAAATGATGTGGAGGTTTATATCTTTTTCTCAGTGCATTAAATTTGGAAGGTTTAAATGTCTTTTCCTAGATGACAGAAATGGCTTTTATACAAACACACATGGATACACACACACACATATCATTTGACATACTTTCCATCTGTAATTCCACACTGAATTTTCCTTGCCATTCACCAACACCAAGGCCAGTTTATCAAACTCCTTTTCCCTGCTAGCTGGTTTGCATTCAGGAAACAGGGAGACATTATTGTGTCTGCTTTAGTTAACCTACATCTTACTTATGAACTAAGAAGAAATTATTTTTATTTACTGGTATCTTGACCCTTTCATATAATTACTTTTAACTATATGACTTGCAGGACTAGTCTTATGATTGAAGATACAGGAAAGATCTGATGCTAAAAACGTCTTCCCATCTACCAGCAGATGCTTGACGGTCACTTCGTACCCGTTTGCTCTAAACCTATCCCTTTAGCTTAAATCTTTCTTTCCTGTTGAACTTCAAATACCTGTCGTACCTTAAGATCTTAGTCATTTTTTTCTTAGCCTGAATGATCCAAAAGCAAATTTTGAAGATGTGTGGGAAGGGAGAGAACTTGAGGGCACAGGCTTCTGCAGAGAGTATTCGGTATCAGAGGGCGTAGAAATGATAAATAGACTCACAGGGGAAAGAAACTCAGACAGTGGAGCTTGATGAAACCGAAGCCAATATTGTAGTTTGGCCTCAGGTCTATTCTAATCAGTTAGACAAGGAAGTTCTGAAGGTGACTGCTATTTTTGTGTAAGAGTTCACCTGAAAAGCATAACTTATAAATACTTTGTGCCCCTGCATATTACAGAATGTGTGATTCAAATTGCAAGGAACAGGCAGATTCCCACAAGGCCTTGGCCATACACCGTTTTGTAGCCTGCTCACTTTGAGCATCCAAAACTGGCTTGTAGAAATATGGTTCTTATTTTAAATTTCTCATTTCCCAAATTGAAATAATTTTTATTTAAAAATTAGGCTTTTTTAAAAAGACCACAAAAAGACTAAAATTATTCCTTGACAAGAATCTAATGTTTACCACTATAATATATTGTGTACAATTTATTGACTATTTCTCCTAAGTATATAGTTAGGTATTCCATAATCTAAAATTGTTTAGGTGTAACTACAATATGATTCTGGTGTCAACCATAAAATCCTCTCTTATAAAACTGGTGAAATCCTTGGCTACAAAAATATGTTTCTATTTTATATCACTGTTTCTATATTAGTGGTATCCATATTCCCTAGCAGGTTACTTTTCAATCTGGTAAACTTCTCCTATGTCACTTCCTTGAATCATAGATAAAATATAAATTGCAGACAATTCTCCCATTTATGTTTATAATTTTTAAAATTTCAACTAACAGTGCAAAGTTTTCATCGACGATTTCTGTAGCTTTCTCTCTTCCCAAACTTCTTATGTCAATATTAAATTCCTGGATTTAAATATGTGACTCTTTTCTAATGTGTTCTCTATTAAAAGTTTTCTTTTTCTTAGAATTATTAGTAGAAGTGGTATTTTCATGGGAAGAAAAGAGCATCTTCGCTACTACTTCTCTGTCAGTGCTTTGGGACTACATACTCAGTTGCACGATAAAAAAAAAAAAAAAAAAACAAAAAAACCCAAAAACCTGGCCTGGCATCAACTGGTGGGATTAAAAACCACTGTTTCACTTCCTCGCAATTAAAATATTTACATCAATTTCTCTTTGTTTTGTAAATGGCATGTAGAACCCAGCGTGGGTGTGGCTCATGAATCTGCTTCTCTGACTCATGATCTTAGACTTGTTGCTTCCAACTTCTTTATAAATACACCTTTTACCAATAACTGGAGGCCAGGTTTGTTTAATCTGGTTGGTTCTCAACAGTTTAATAGTATGAGGCATCTCTTGAAGCTACTTCTTTGCTATATCTGTAAAGTAAGCTCTCCCATACCCTCCCCCAACTCTTGTATTCTGCTGCCTGTTTAAACTTAAAATCTGCAAATAGTCCATCGGGTTTGTTTTGTTGGTGGACTGGCTGTTTTCCAAGATTTTGTTGTTGATCTTGTCTGACTGTTTAAGGATGGCCTTTTGGTGATGTTATAAAACTTCTTAAGAAAAGTAAACAGATGTGCTCATCTAGCCTTCTTCGAAAGACTGCAAAAAAGCCAGTTTTAAAACAGAATGGCTTGGTATAGAGAGCTGCGGCGTATTACATCTGCACCTGCATGTTTTCAGCGTTCAGAACTAAAAAATTAGCTCTGCAGTATATAATCAGACACAAAGTAAAAGCAAAAAAGAAACCAGTAATGAAATTTTTCTGCCAGATACTTCAACAGTATTGATGGATAGGCCTGCTACTTTTAACATTCACATAAAGACGGTAGCCAAATAACCAATTCCATAAAACAACCAATTCTTCCATGAGAAGAGTTAATGGACATGGACATCAGGAGTATTAGACCTGGTGAGAATTCTGAAGGTCTTCTTTTTTAGAGGAGGGATAAGAGGTCTAGAATGGTTAAGTGACTTGCTGAAACCAGAGGCAAGACCAGGATCAGAGTTGGGATTTTCTGCCTTTTGATCCAGAAGACTGAGCTTATTCTTTGACCGAATCAGCTGTTTATGCATTTACATCTAGAGAGCCCACATGTACCAGATTTGTTTCCATTGTTACTAATAGAAGCAAGTCTGTACTTTTACAGGTATTACAGCATAAAATTAGCCCATTAGTCAAACTTGTCAAAAATTAGTCAATCTAATATTCCCAAAGAGACAGTGCTTTGTAGATTCTTTTTTTAAAAACTGGAAATAGGAATTAGATAACGTATGTTTGCATATATGTGTGTGTGTTCAAATTTGAAAGAATATAATTTTTGAATTTTTAATTGTCTAGTTATATATGATAGCCAAAAATAGAATATTCTAGCTAATCAAATATACTTGTAGTATTTACTTATTTTTGTAAGGACCTTTATATACCTGTATGGTTTTAAGGATAGTTAATGGAACAGCATGGAAATGTTATGTATTTTCAAGCTAACACTGCTAAATCTTTTTAGGTATCCTAAATTATGTGAAGACTGAAATACTATTGCTTTACCCACTGTACAGAAAGCAGTTCATGTTTCACCTTGAAATAATACTGCATCAATCTCAGGAAACAATTTGTAGATTGAAAAGCTCATTCTCTGCATGACGCATTAAATTTTCACAAGAATTTAGTTAAAAGAATTTGCCTTTTAAGGTTTTGATCACTTTTCACCATTGTTTCTATGCATTTTCCTGTTAAGGTTCCCTGATCCTGTTGCTAAGCAACCCTGCATTCTTATTGGGGAATGATGATGAACTAAAAATTATTTTAAATATGCCTGAGTGTATATAGTCTCTTTAAGAATATCTTGATACTTTTGTCTAAGAGGTTGTGTAAGAGGATTATTCATTGCAATTCAGAGATCTATAGGAATATAAATGATAGAATAGAGTTTTCCAGGAGAGTTGGAAGAATGCCAATGGTACACTGGAAAAGCACTAGATCTTACTTCCTCCCTGTATGCTTTTTTTTCTGGAAAGGGTAAAATCCATAAGATGAGAAGTTAAAGGATTCACCAAAGGATTTCAAATCAACATAAGGAAGATGTTCCTTTTATTCACTAGATTAAATTATTGTTTTTCTTCAAATTCTGAAGAAAAACTATAAAGCCACATTATTTTGAAAACTAAGTTCCATATAAGCCTGACATGGGTATTTGAATTTTATCAGGCTTTCAGATCAAACTGAATGTTAATTAAATTCTTTCCACCTGTTTGCTCTTGTCCCAGACATCCCTCCTCAGTTCAGAAATATCCTCCTTTCAACAATTTATTTAGCCAGATGGGACTGGCACCAGCAGCCTTGGTATTTCCTGTCCTGATATATAGGGAGATATAAACAGACTACCAGCATATAGCCAGCATACAGTGAGAGTTCGTGTATACCACTCCCAATGTGAATCTGATAAAATAAAAAAGGTTGTTCCTTTAAACAATCTTTTTCAGTGATAACAGAATCAAAGGAACAAAGATATTTTGTTACCAAAGAATCTTAGAGAGTGTCCTAAGTACAAGAGTAGAGCCCCACTAATGCCAACCCAATAATGTATAGATGACAGTGCAGCCAAGGGATAGTCTCCTGTGGTGATACCACCTTCAAAAGTTTTGAAAGTTACACCAAACATCACCTGTTTTCTTTATAACCTTCCATGTCTCTAACATTTAAAGATACATCTAATACTATACTGAATCTATTTCTATTTTGAGGGTGATCTTTTGTTAGAGGTATGATCTAATATACAGAGCTTAAAGTGTTGATTATTTGCCCCTTCTTCTAAAACTTTATTACAACTTAAGTTTATAATTATATGACCACTCTAGATGTTAGTTTCCTTGCTTAAAAGTGTGGTTTGCAATGCTTTCCCTACAGAGAAAAGATTAAATCTGATAATAGCATGGTATCTACCATATAGTCAACATTCAATGTGAGCTCCCTTTCCTGTTACCTTCACTGGGTATGGCCTACTTCTAGTTTTCTAGGACTTACTAAAACAGTTCATACCTTCTAGGAATACATGGTTTCTATTCCCTTACAATCTTCAGTTTTATCAAACTAAAGTCTCTTAATTCTTTTATAATTCTTGCATTCTTATTTCCCAGCCTGGCTACCTTTTTCTGATTTTTTTTAGAATTTAGATTAATTTATCAGGCATCTACTTAAGTACTGTAAGATGAGGGGCATTACAATAGGTCCTGAGTTTACAAATGTAAACAAGATCCCTGTCCTCATGAAGTTTACCGTCTAGTGTCAACAGCAGTAAAAAGACAAAAAAATTGCAATTATACCTGATAAGTTCTGTGATATTGGCAAAACTGTGGCCCTGTAAGAACACATAAGTGAAACATCTAAATCAAATAAGGGAGAATGGGAGATTAGGGGAGCTTCCTGTTCTTATAGGCGTTTCTCCAGAGTTGCCAAACAGATCTGTATTTGCATTCCAAATTTGGATTGACCAACCAGTCAGCCTTAACATTCCTCTTAGCTTGACTAAACTTCAGACAGGTTTCTTCCTGACTGCAGGCCCCTAACCTCTTCTTATGTAAAGCATTTGCTTTAGAAAACTTGCTACTGTGAATTTGATCTCTGACCCTTTGATATGTAAATCTTCTTCCAACCTCTTGACAGTTTCAAACCCAGGAGTATCTTTCTCAATTACCTGGGAGCCATTTGCTTGAAACATAATCAAGAAAGAGAGCAGCTCCATTCTCTGTGGGACAGTAAGAGTCTACTTCAATAAGTGCCAATTAGAAAACGCAGAAGGCCTAATTGCCACTGACCAATCTACCGCCTTCGGGTCCTCCAGTACTATTCTACTAGCTCACCCCAGCACTGAAAAACTCTCCCACCTTTCGTTTCAGCAGAGTTGAGCCCAGTCTCTCTCCCTTATTACAGGAGTCTTCAATACACTTTCCCTTGCCTGTTTAATTCTGTCCTTTGATAGGATGCAGTCTAGGTTTTGTACAAGGAAGAAGAGCTGATTTTTGCCTGGTATTCTACTCACTGATGTCTAGCACTTAGTCAGTCTTTGTAATTGCTGATTAAAATAAGTCCACCATGTCAATCAATGTCTAGAGGGCTCTAAACTCTCACCAGCAATAAATGAAGCCCCAGATTTCACCACTTTCTGATTGTAACTAGAATTTTCCCCCCATAATGTATTTCTTTACACTTATGTACAAAATATGCCTTTGCTTCAGAGAGACTGTGAGTAAGCTAAAATATTCACTCTTCCTACTATACTCATTCTTTTGGTACTTCAGTGATTTCAAGGGATCAGAATCCTGGGCAAACATGGGAGCAATTCATCATGTTCACTATCTATAAATTACTCAACAAGGACTCTACCTGCCATACTCTCCATGAAGCTCATTATAGGATCAATGGAGACACTGAATTCTCAGACTGAAAAAGAATTTCAGATAATTGATGGTTTTAGCCCCAACTTTAAATTCTAAGATGGATGGAAATTTCTAAATAAATCATAATAAATTATACATTTATCTTCAACAAAGATTGAATAATACAATTTTCTAAAGATTGTTGTAGAAATTAAGCTTCAATTTAAATTTAATTTTAAGGTAAATAAAAATATTCCATTCTGATACCTTTTTCATTATAAAATTTATAAAACGAAATTTATTTTTATAATGTGCACATTTGCTATATCAGCCTTTTCTCTTTCAAAAAAAACCTGTTACTAATTTAAGCATATTATACAGCATATGGTACCTTAGAATTAAAGAAATATGGGAGAATGATTTGATTACCTCCTCATGCTACATGAAAATTCATTACTCCAAATTTTCCTGTACAGTTTTTTAAAAGATGCCTGTCATCTAACTCACACAAACACCCATATACATATATTGTTCTTGTTGGGGAACAGATTTAGTGTAATAAGTGGTAATTAAAGTTAGTGTGATAATTTTATGTAGTTATAATTTACAATATAGTAGAAGTGTTGTTTTTATATAAAGATGAATTTCTTTTTCAAATATACTGTAGACTCATATAACTATCTCACAATACATATATTTATCCATTATATTAGGTTTAGAATACTTTACTACTTCAGTGAGTTGAGTATGATATCTTATAATTATACCTTTGTTTTTATCATATATTGTACATACAGAGTCTGGTGGGAAACATATCCCCTGAATTATAATAGTATCATTAGTGGAAAATGCAATATTCTTTTAGTACATAATAACATGAAATTAGGACAGATTTTCAGCAAAAGAAGGGAGTTGCATATATTGGCCTTTATTGTCAGGCCTATTTCTCCCTGGTTATTACCTAGTCTTTATGTACATGTTATAGTGCAGTGCTCCTAAGGAAATCCAGCTTTCTTCGCTCTTTAATCTTTTCTTCCCACAAAATACTTGGCAAACATAGCTATGAGCTTGATGTGAAGTGGTTGTATATATCAAAATTTCTTTACAAGCTTACTTAACCAAGGTACCAAGTAATTTACCCAGAATCCAAAACAAATCTGTTGAAGAGCCAAGTGTGCAAAAAATCCTGTAACACACTAGATTCCAATGAGCTGCAGTTTTTATTAATTTTATACCACTTAGCAAACTCAGATTGGGCTTTATGTTGGGTTTCTTTAACTGACAAACGCTTAAGAGCACACTTTAAATGCAGTTACACTGGGAGACTATGACAGAAAATGCATTAGGAATACAGACAAAAAAAAAAATCACTTACATGTGCCATGTGTTCTGCTGAAGGGAGAATTTCAGCTCCAAAATGAGTTTATTAATATGTTATGTGTTTGGGATAGAAAGCTCTTATCTTTTGAGAAAGAACATTAAATATTATACTTATGCAGTTTAACACTTCTTGAGATACACCTTTAGAAATAATACTTTGTTACTACAGTTTTGAGAAATTTCAGTTGTTTCATAGCTATTTATCTCAATATTCATGAGAGATACTTATGACAATATTTTATTAATAACTATGAGATATTTAACAACAATGTAGTATTAGAATTTCAGAAAATTAATAAGCCAATAAAGGTACATCTCCTGGTTCAAACTGCAGAAATGAAAATTCTGAAGTCAAGTAAATTGGGCAAAGTATTTTGCTGTTTAGTTAAAGAAACTAAATTTATTTATTTATTTATTTATTTATTTATTTATTTATTTATGAAATTTATTGTCAAATTAGTTTCCATACAACACCCAGTGCTCATCCCAAAAGATGCCCTCTTCAATGCCCATCACCTACCCTCCCCTCCCTCCCACCCCCCATCAACCCTCAGTTTGTTCTCAGTTTTTAAGAGTCTCTTATGCTTGGGCTCTCTCTCCCACTCTAACCTCTTTTTTTTCTTTTTTTTCCTTCCCCTCCCCCATGGGTTTCTGTTAAGTTTCCCAGGATCCACATAAGAGTGAAAACATTATGTTATCTGTCTTTCTGTGTATGGCTTATTTCACTTAGCATAACACTCTCCAGTTCCATCCACGTTGCTACAAAGGGCCATATTTCATTCTTCCTCATTGCCATGTAGTACTCCATTGTGTATATAAACCACAATAAGGAAACTAAATTTAGATGTCCCCCATTCTTTTACCACATTTTTTAAATGCATTCAGATTAATCTGGAAAACTTCATCAGGAGGTTTACTGATATTTAAAGGTAGAACATTTTTTATTGTCAGGCTGATTTTTAAAAGATTAACTACAGCAAGGATATATAAGTCAAGTTAGTGCAAACAACATCCTGGCTAGTCTACCTCAGTCACTTTCCTAAATTTCAAGGTTATTAATTACTCATCTTATGAATTTAATTTTAGAAAAGCCTCAAATTAGCAACAAGTTTTCATATGACTCAAAGCAGTAAAGGTTTTACAGAATTGTTTAATTTTTCTTCAATTAAAATATAGATTAAGATACATATTAATATTTTATAGAAAAGTCACCTATTTTTCAATGAAAGAAGTCTTCCCTTCTGTGCTCCCAAAGGGCATTTGTGTGCAAAACTTAATATTGGTTCAACTCTGTTTCTTTTCTGATTCAAGACTTCAGTATGAGTGATGATTAGCTACATGATTAAATGGCCAGGAATCTCCTCAAACATTTTTTTAACTCCCTAATACAGTCTTTTATATCAAGCAGCAGCTCACCAAGTAAGTGTTGGATGAATGAATGGACAGATCCCATTCATCCACTATCATAATGACTAAATTATTCTTTAAAAATCTGAGGTTTAATTTTGTGTGGTCAAGTACTAAAAACTGGAAATAGAAATCAATAGTTCCTTTTATTTGTAACATGACCTCTGTCCTCAGAAGATGGTGAAAAAGGCAGTTTTCCCAGTGGCTTCAGAAAACATACTAAATGGTTAGAAGAACTAAGATATTTATGATATATATTTAATTGGTTTGGGAACTGAGTGAACAGGTATTAATTCTAAAGACAGTCCAATGCCAATTTCAATGATGAGGACTAAACTGCAAAGGTTTCAAACTCAGCCCCACAATTTATTAATTTTGGCTCACATAATAATGCCTCCTGATACTGTCATACAAGCCCTTATTTTGAGATAATAGGTGATTTGACTCTGTATATGTGGTTTTTTAAAATATTACATAGAAAGCTACACTCAATATTTTGTATGTGTATGAGAAATATGATACTTTGGGTATATTGTTATTTATGATAAACCCAGATTTACATAAGTTTACCTCAAACTGAAAAAAAATGCTAATTAATATTTTCCCCTTTAATGTAATTACCAACAGTCTCTTCCCCCTTAATTATGTGGCCCTGTGTCTAGGCTACTGATTTGTGCAGGATGCCAAAGTTATTACCACTGAAATATGCCATCAAAGAGGCAGATGTTCCAAGTGAAGTCAAGGAATTACTCATGGTTTTAGCATGATAAAAAAAACATTAGCAGGTTTTTTTATAGTTTGTTTATTTATTTTGAAAGAGAGAGAGAGAGAGAGAGAGAGAGAGAAAACAGGTTGAGTAGGGGAGGGGCCGAGAGAGGGGGGACAGAGAATCCCAAACAGGCTTCCTACTGTCAGTGCAGAGCCTGATGCAGGGCTTGAACTCACAAACCCTGAGATTATGTCCTGAGTCAAAATCAAGGGTCGAATGCTTAACTGAGTCATCCAGGCACCCCCCAAAATTAGCATTTTTAATGCATTAGTTGCTATACAAAAGTATTGATTTCATTAGCTATTCAGGAAACCTTCAAAACAATACATGACCAGTAGGCTGGGCCAGATTTTGCTAACTATGGCAAACCGGTCTTCATAAAACAATCTAAGGGGCATTCTTGATCTAAACTCAAACATCTACAAAACCTTGCAGGAAGATTGGACATGGTGATTTATCATGAAGGATGGCAATTCAGCTTAACAACTGAGGCAATGAGATGGATGGAATATGCCCTTTCCAATGAAGTTACAATAAATTCTATTGATGGTAACAGTATTTCCATAGGCCTCTGTTTCCAAGAGGTTATATACAGTATCACAGAAGAACACTGCAAACACATAACTGGGTCTTTATGAAGGATCAGAAAAATACATCAAATCTCTCTTGACCACAACTAAGCTTTTGCAATGAAAATAACCATTATTATCATTATAGGCTTATTATAGTATTATTAAATAAATGATTATTATATGCCGGGAAGACAGACTGGCATCATATCAGCATTACATCACTAAAACCTAATCAGTACACAAAACATGCTAAGCCTAAACTAAGGATTCTCACTTCTGATCTCAAGGTTATGCTGGTTTATCACAATTCTTCAGAGAAACTCATTATCAAACTTATTGTATCTTATCCTTCACTGTATCAGAACTGTTTCAAAAGGGATCTTGTTAGTCATCTCCATAAAAAAAAGTCATAGTCTTTTCTATGAAATCTTTGGAGGTTGCTATGACAATGGTATTTCTAGCTTAGCTCACAATTCATATTCTTTAGTTCTTACCCAAAGTAACCTGGTTCTGCTTGTTAGATGTTATCTTCTAAGATTCCAAAAGATATTCCCAAAAGTCTTCAGAGATTGGGATTGGAAAATAAAGAATTATTAAATGTTGAACTTAAAAAAAAGTCATTTGTATTTTGAGCACCCTAATATAGCTATCTTTATTTTGTACAATCCCTTTTGTTAACAAGGATGCACATTTTCACACGGTGACGTTTATAGCAAACATACAGTTTTGCTTTATCCTTCTACTATTTTCAATAGTGAAAGCATTTTTCATATTATGTAGTTTGGGGGGGGTTACTTAATATTAAAGGATAGATGACATTTAGTGGATATCCACATTTAATAAGTTTCCTATTACTAGTTACTTAATTTGTGTTCATCCCCCCCTTTTTTACATATAAACTTACAAAGAATATTATTATGAATATGCATTTTTTTCTTCTAAGGAATTGTTTCTTTAGAACAACTTAGTAAGAGTGAGACAAGTGTTATGATTTGCTTGGCCTGCATTTACAGTATTTAAAAAAAAATTTTTTTTTTCAACGTTTATTTATTTTTGGGACAGAGAGAGACAGAGCATGAACGGGGGAGGGTCAGAGAGAGAGGGAGACACAGAATCGGAAACAGGCTCCGGGCTCTGAGCCATCAGCCCAGAGCCCGATGCGGGGCTCGAACTCACGGACCGTGAGATCGTGACCTGGCTGAAGTCGGACGCTTAACCGACTGCGCCACCCAGGCGCCCCAACAGTATTTTTAAAAGTGTAAAATTGAATGTGTTTAAGGTGAGGCATATACAGTATCCTGTTTCCACTGCCTCCCCTCAGGCCACAATGCACATTTACATTACTTACCTGACCCTTGGAAGCTTTCAAATTTTTGACTCCTGAAGTAGTGGATCAAAGGTGTAAGTATTTTCATGACTTTCAGTAACTAGTATCACTGAACTCGTCAAAACCAATTATACCTATATTTTTATTTTATTTATTTATTTATTTATTTATTATTATTATTATTATTTTTAATTAAACTGCACGCTCATTGTGGGGCTTGAACTCACAACCCCAAGATCAAGAGTCATATGCTCTACCAACCAAGCCAGCTAGGTGCCCCTAATTATACCTACATTTCAATGGCACCAACTTTCATTCATTTGAATGCTTGCACAGTGCTCTACAGGCATTGGGGAAACGATGAAATAAGACAATGAACAGGGAGTTACAATGAGGTGTGATATAATAGAAGTTGGAACTAGATCCCAGGCCTAATTGTGAGAAGGGTAGAAAACAGCCGTTTCCAGTTAGGGTCATCACATGGGGAAGGGATAGCAAGCAGATAAAGTATGGAGGAAGGAGAATTCCAGGTAAAGAAAGTATCATATAAAATGGCCTAGAAAATATAAAGCAAAGCACATCTTAAGTATTATGTAGAAGGTGTGGTTAGTGTTGAAAGACATAAATATATATGAATATATATACCAGTTTTATAATAACAGAGCCATCTTTAGGTGTCAATATTTTTCATTTAATGTATTAACTATATAAGCATGTTATAACAATGTGTTTTTAATATGTACTGGATATGAGAAAATCAAATTCCTGGCATGATCAATGGAATGAAAAGTGGACAGTGATTAGGAATCTCGCTAGCTCTTGAAAGAAGACAGGCTTGTGTGGTTTGACAGCAGCATGGGCTTTTATGTAGGAGAGGAGAAGGTGATGGAATTGTAGCAGCAGGTGGGAACAGTCGAGGTACCTGAAGTGCCAGGCAAAAGAGTTTATTTTGGATTTTTCAGTGGTCAGTGAAATGACATAAAAATTTTAGAGAAAACAAAATCATAATGAAAGTTCACACTGATTCCCTTAATTCAGGCAAAATTCAGAATGTTCTGGTTTTAGCATTGGAAAACAATCTCCAGGTAATTGAAAGAAGAAAACCACAATCCATTAAGGGGTTCTCTCATTTCGACTATCACTGGGACCCCCATACCAGCCTCTAAGCCTCCATTCTAACACTTTTGTGAAGATATAGACAAAAATATCTTGTTTTGTTTCACTTTAGTACAAATGATATAGAAGAAACATCAAAAGAATTTATGAAATGATAAGAGACAATAAGTGGGAAACAGGGAGTGTGAGAAATACAAAAAGTCTGGTTTACAAAGAACTAGTTTATTTTTTATAGATCATTATTAGCCTAGAGTCCATGGAACTTTACTCTGGGCTCCAAGTATCTGTTAACCTATGAGATAGTATGTAAGATATTGTGTGCATTTGTACAGTCTGTATAAAGGATGGAAGAGCACCTCTACAAACAGATAGAAAAGAAATTCTGGCAGTTGTCTGTTATGCAAGCCAAAAGCAGATGGGGCAATTTGGCAGAAACAATACTATAAGGGATATAAACAATTTGGTCCAAGTACACAGCTCTCTGGGTTGTGTTGAAAGAGTTGTGTTGCATTATTCAAAAGTAAATTTTCGAATGTCTAGAACAAGAGTTCTTTCCCCAGTGTTCAAGACGTAGTGTTTCTGAGAATCTCTTTGAAATCACATTGAACATTCTGTGCACACGTATATGTGTATGTACATTTTCTGAGAAGTCATTAAGAAGTTCATAAGCCCTTCTATGGTACTTCCTCATTCCCTTTCTGTGCTGGGCCTCCCATTTCTGAAGGAAGAAATTCTAACTTCTGAGACCTTGGGCGTAAATCAGCAGGTGGTGAGACCCCTCCTCTCCAACTCTGCATCTTTGAAGTGTCCTTAAGCAAAGCAAGCAGCCATCTTTTTTTCGCAATTATTATTGTGAACATCATTTTTCACAATTGTTATTTTAGAAGATTAACAGATGGGGAAGAGATGGGAAGTAGGTAGATAAGAGACTATTATAAGGGCCAAGGTGAAAAGTAACATAATTTAAACTATGATGGTATGAATGGGGATACAAAAGCAAGCATGGCAGGAGGGACAACTTAGTATTTGGTACAGTCAAAAAAGAAACAGGGCACCTGGGTGGCTTAGTCAGTTAATCGTCTGACTATTGATCTCAGCTCAGGTCTTGATCTCAGTGTCGTGATTTCACGTCCCATGCTGAGCATGAAGCCTACTTAAAAACAAAACAAAACAAAACAACAACAAACACCCAAAATGAAGTCACTTGGGCTAAGCCCCATGTCAGCAAACCAAGACTTAATATCTACCTAAACCGACTGCAGTTTCAACCTCTTCTAGGAATTGAATCATAAACTAGTCAGTCTGGAATTTCCTGGCCAGCTAGTGAGGTAATCCACCCTGCCTTCCCCCAGAGGAATGTGACCTCGCCTGTAACAATCCTTTCTTTTATGATTCCCTTGTTCCACCCTTTCTGCCTTTAAAAATCTTTCCTTTCCAGCAGCTCTTGGAGTTCCCTTCTATTTGCTAGATGGGATGCTGCTTAATTTATGGTTTGTTGAATAAAACCAATTAGATTTTTTAAAACTCAAGTTGTCATTAAGTGTTTGGAAAACAAATTGTTTCTAAAAACTGTCACCGGGGCACCTGGATGGCTCAGTAGGTTGTGTGTATGATTCTTGATTTCAGCTCAGGTCATGATCTCAGGGTGGTGGAAATGAGCCCCATGTCAGGCTTTGCACTGAGTGTGGAACATGCCTGGAATTCATATTCTCTCTCTCCCTCTCTCTCTCTCTCTCTCTCTTTCCCTCTCCATCCCTCCCTCTGCCCCCTCCCCCACTCGCTCATGCCCTTTCTCTCTCTCTCAAAAAATAAAATAAAATAAAATAAAATAAAATAAAATAAAAATTGTCACACTTGGGAAAGAGAAGGAAACCAAAGAGTTAATCAGTCCCTGGCATATAAAAGGAATATAATACATTTTGGAAAGAAGCAGACTATCATGGTGAAACTCCAAATTTTAGTAGTAGCCATATATTAATTTGTAGAACAGACAGCGGTTGGACTATATTACTAATGCTTATAATGCTTGAACTTCTGGTCATCTCAAGTTCACTGGCACTGATTATTGTAGCACTGAGTCCTATAAGTTTGAATTTTGAAATGTGGATGAGAAATGAGGTCATGGCATAGATAAAGAGAGATGATGAAACTATAAAAATGATAAGGATCTTGGTGAGTTGTAGTTGACCTCATTCAGGAAGGTGTAAGTGGGCACTGGTTCTGGAGAATACAGGAGTAGCTTGAACAGAAAGAGGGCCAACATTACTTCCTAACATTAAATTCAAATTAGAATTTAGAGAAGGTAGAATAATAATCAGAAAGTGACATAAATGTAAGCAGCGACTGACTTTCTTAGGAGAAAGAGAAAGCTAAATTTCTGTTGGAAATGGTAGGGAACTCATTTGAAAAGTCCAAATTTCAACCAAACTGAGGAAATCATAAAATATTAAGAATAAAGAAAGCTTAGTTGATTCAGGAGGAACATGGAAGTTGAGTTAGTAAAAACTAGTGTTAAAACATGTCTTTGCCACTCATCATATGAATAATTCTGGACTAATCAGAAAAAAAAATGAACTCTTATTCACAGTAAGTCAATTGAGAAAAGTGATAAATTTATGTAAAGTGCAATACAGTTGGTAATTTGCAATGCTTGAATAAAACTTCATGTTAAAATATAGAGAAAAAATTACAAACTACTCATTTAAAAGAAAGCAATATTATCCTTTCTCATAAAGGTCTGAAAGTTAAAGAGAAAAAATATGAAATGTAAATTATTCACTGAAGTTTCTGAAATATTAGAAAGTTTGAATCACAAAGAGATTATGTTTGGGGTGCCTGGCTGGCTCAGTGGGTAGAGCATGCAGCTCTTGATCTCTCAGTCATGAGTTCAAGTCCCAGATGGGGCTGGGCATGGAGCTTACTTTAAAAAAAGAGAGAGATTATGTTTATCAAGGATGTGTTACTGTTTAATGCAGTGGTGAAAAAATAGAAAAATTCAGTGGGAATATACTTCCATTAAACGTTCCCCACCCCCCTTGCAGCTGTTATACAAAAGGGAGCCAGCATCTGCCCGTCATTTCCTTTGAATAGGGGTTAACTTCCTCCAAGAGGCTTAACTTTATGGTTAAGACCATGCCCTCTGGTATTGAACCCTTTCTGCTTGAATCCTAGACCTTCCCACTTGCTAACTGTACAACTTTTGACAAATTGCTTACTTTCTTTAAGTCTCTTTATTTTTATTTGTATAATAGAGGCAATATTTGTGAGGTTTAAATGCCACTAAAAATTAATCAGTATGTATTTAAGTTCTCAACAAATGGTGATTAAGAACATTATTTGTCATCGGGAGGAGTTTGGAAAGTTACATGGAGATAGTAGATGGATTCACAAGGTCATAGGGGAAGTGCAAGTATATTGAGGTTAGGCCGAATTGGAATAGAATGAACCATTTCAAGAAAAGGAACAACTGAAAGGTGTCCTCCTTTCCCTTCAGTTGCCAAAAAAAGAGGTATGGTTAATAGAAAAGAGAGAACAGATTGAAAACTAGTGACTTCTAAATGCTTTATTTCTTTCCTTTAAATTTAATATAATTTTAGTTCTTTTAGGAAGGGCACAATCTCTCCATTTTGCCACAGGCCTCTTCCTTCTCTCTTACGTGTGACCTGGCCCAATTTGCTTGGCCGTATAGGCATTTGATTAGAGGATGCATGTTTGAAGTGTTTTACACAAAAACAGAAAAAGCTATTACATACTAACATCCAAAAGAGACATAGATATATATTTATGTATGTATGTGGGTCTACTTGTTCAACATCTCTCTTAACAAATCAGCAAGAGCTTCAAAGATAGAGTTTTCATCCTCTCTGACACTTGCTTGGGGCAGGGAACAGCAGCAGGGGTAGCAGAGAAATCTCAGATTGAAAGACAACCTACCAGTATTCACAGGGACCTACATTACCATTTCTTACTTTCTTCCTACCATCAGAGCTCTCAAAGAAGTCATTTATACCCTTTCATTGCCTTTTTCATTCATTCCATCTATGTATCTCCCACAATCAGGTTTACATTTTTTACTGCATTTTCTTCTGTAGTATTATAATTGCAAAAATGAAGTGAACTTGCCTCATTTCTCTCTCTTCTTGACCCCAAAGAACTATAAAACCAGTAAGTTTTTTTCCTCTTTCTCTTTTCCAGCAATCTACCCTGTAGGGTGTGAACCCTACAATGTGTATGACAAAATTGCCCTCTTAAAACATATTGAACTTTGAGTATATATGTATATTCAACTGTATATATAATTAAATATATATATTGAACTTTGTATATAATATTCATTTGTTATTCATTATTTATTATGTTCATTTATATGTATAAAATGAATGAATATTAATTTTATCCCTTAAAATTTAAACTCTCCAGGTAACAAATATTTTTGTCTTTGTGAGCTATACAGGTCTCTATCAAATACTTTACTTTTTTTTCTTGTTCTTTTCCTACAACTTTCTAAAAACATAATAACCATCCTTAGCTCATGCATGGATTTGGCCTGGAGGCCACAGCTTGTTTACTACTGCTTTAAAACAGCTCTAGCTTGGGGCCCCTGGGTGGCTCAGTCAGTTAAACATCTGACTTTGGCTCAGGTCATGATCTCATGGTTTATGGGATCTGGATTCTGTTTTGGATTCTGTGTGTGTGTCTCTCTCTCTCTCTCTTTCTCTCTGCTCTCCCTCCCATGCTTGTGCTTTCTCTCTCTTTGTCTCTAAAAAATAAATAAACATTAAAATTTTTTTAAAAAATAACTCTAGTCCAAGAAAAATATGACAAAACTAAGCAATCAGTTATTGATGTTGAATATTCCATATTTTAAGGCAGGTGAGGGACAAGTACTATAATGAAAATAAACTTACCACTTCTCAAGAAATACAAGAAACAAGATAAATTGAGTCCAATTATTTATGAGTAAACCAGGCAAGTTCTCATCTCCCAGTTGATGCCTCTGAGTCTCCCTTTTCTCATTCTATACAACTGTCATTTCCTGACAATGATTCCTTGCTCTCGTTGAGGTAGAGTTCTCATTTTGCCTTAGATGTAGCCTTCTGACAAAGGAATTGCTGTACTTGTTTTCTCAATCTCTTATCATGTATGGGCTTTCTTCTTTGGTAAAGCACAGATATTTCTATTGAGAAAACTGCCTAGTCTGTTAGTTGATATCACCAACCTTTCTTTTCCTCTGCATTTTCTATGCTATGTTTAATCAACTTAAATTAGTCACAATTGATTTCCAGGCCCACCAGTATACCACCTCTGCCTTTCAATACTCACTCACCTTATTTCCCTGCATTTTTTTTTGTCTATTATTTTTGCTTTAGATTTCCCTGTATTTAAATTCTTGTTAATATGCATAATACACTGATAGATATAGGAGAAACAAATATAATAGCTTTCTGCCAAGGCAAACACTCTCACAATGCACGGTTGTTTCTTCTCAATTGTGTGAAGGATCTGTCTGCTGGGGTGGGTCATTTTCATTTTCAAATAGGCAAGACTGTGTGACATACCAGCTGAACATCTCCAAATTCTGCCTATCTCCAGGCTATGAACTTTAGAATAAGCTTTGACTCTTAAGTATCTATTGTAGTCTGAATGTTTCTGTACCCACCAAATTCATGTGTTGAAATCTCAATGTCCAATATGATAGCATTAGTAGATGGGGCTTTGGGAGTTGCTGAAGTCATGAGGTTGGAACTCATGGGAACAGATGGGATTAGTGCCTTATAAAAGATGCCCCAGACGGATCCCCTCCCCTTCTACCATATGAGGACACAGGGAGAAGGTACCAGCTTAGGAATCTCAAAGAGGACCCTCAACAGAAGGTGACCATATTGTCACCTTGATCCTGGACTTCCCAGACTCCAGAACTGTAAACAATAAATTTTTGTTGTTTATAAGATACCCATTTGGTGGTATTTTGTTGTAGAAACAAGGTCAGACTAAGACCGAATCTTTCTTCCCTAGGGGAATAATTTCTAAACCAATTACATAGTGAAATTACTGTATTGCCTTAGCACACACCAAATGATACCTAAAGAGGTCAAGTCCAGAAACAGGTTTTCTGAAGAGTTTCATGATCTACTACCACATACTTGAGAGATACTATACACTTTCATTAGTATTAGAAGCTTCATGTGGCATCGGTTTCCTTCGTGGCAGTGTGGACACCAGTATCTTTCTACCTCTAGCTAGATGAGCTTGAATGCCTCTTTCTTTGTCCTTGTTTGAGAATTACTCTAGTTTTGAGACTTTGACTTGGTTGATCTTCAGACTGGTTACTGTCACAGGTGTCTATTCTCTTGACTTTCAGGAACATTCCTTATTACTTTCAGACCTCCAGGGCAACTTTAGAAGTATAGAGAAATGAAGAGTAGCTTATCATGATGGTGAGGGGAAGGAGGATTGTTGTTCATTTATTCAACATTAATGAGTAGTTGCCATACGCCAGGCATTCAGGCATTGCGCTTTTGATGCTAGAAATAGTGAACAGACCTTGTTTTCAAGTGGTCCATAGTAAAGCTGGGATGACTTTCCAGGCAGACAATAATATGAGTAGGTTAAGTGCCAAGATAGGGGTTTCAGTCAGAAGGGGGTTTCCATTACTATGAAACACTTTTGGAGAACAGGACATCTGATATCTAATTTAAGAAAACAGAGGAGTGTGAAAAACAACAAAAAAGTTTCAGAAATGAACATTCAATGCAGAGGCAATAGCATGCATAATGAGCATTGGTGCTTCTAAAGAAGTGTCAATAGTTAAGTGTAACTGGAATATAAGTCTTTTGAGTAAGCAGCACAATAGATTCCAAAATTTGCAGTGGATAATCTACTGTAACAATATATCACCTTTTGGAGCATCTGGGTGGCTCAGTTGGTTAAGCATCCAACTTCGGTTTAGGTCATGATCTCACAGCTGGTGAGTTTGAGCCGTCTGTCAGGCTCTGTGCTGACAGCTCTGAGCCTGGAGCTTGCTTTGGATTCTGTGTCTGCCTGTCTCTCTGCCCCTCCCCAACTCACACTCTGTCTCTCTCTCTCTCAACAGTAAGTAAACATTAAAAAAAAAAAAAAAAAGAATGTATCACCTTTCTTTTGTTCATTCTAGAAATATTTGGTGAGACTGAGTGGCTCTTACATGCAAATGACTGTTGTAGGTTCTGCAATAAAAAACCAAGACCCTACCATCATGGAATTCTGGCTGTGAAGGAGACAGTAAATAAACCAGTACAAACATACATTGTCTGTCAGATGGAGACAAATGTATGGAGAGAAATATATCAGGAATGGGATAGGTGCATGCGTATTTAATGTGTGCAAGGGTATATGTGTTTGCTTTGCATGTTCATATGCAAAAGTTATTTTTTATGGAATGATTAAGCCCTCATTGATGAGGTGATATTTGAGCAGCAACTTGAGGGTAGTTTTATCCTATTATTACACCCTCCATTATAAAATTCTAGTTGTGTGCCTATGGATTATTTTGTAGAACATTTCCAGCAGATAAAATTGTAAATGCAAGGACCTTTGGATGGGAGAGTACTGTGTTTTGAAAGCACAGCAAGGACGTTGGTGTTCCTGGTGTGGAAACCTTAAAAAGAATAGTGGTTAAGGTGGAGATGGTGACAGTGGAAGGGGTACAGATTAGATAGTGCTTTTAAGAGAGTCTCTTTAAGTACTTATATCCTTAGAGCTCCCTCCCTCTTAAGGAGAGACAAGTTCTAGCCCCAGGAAGTAAAGAACAGGTATTTGGTACTTTTAGCTAAATTGTCAAGCTAAAAAGCCTAAAATCTTCATGGAGAGAGATTTTGCTAAAATTTTATAGCTTTTCTTTACTACATCAGAGTAATAGATAAATAAAAAGAATTGTCAATGTTGGGAAAATACCAAAGGATTTGTGTGGGGTTTTTTGTTTGTCTTATTTTTTAATAACAGAGAAGAGAAATTACCATTACTACTCTGAATCTGAGAAAAACTTGAGCAAAGAGAGGTTAAATGGCTTATTAAAACTGTAAACCTGGGCTTGAGAGTAGAAAGAGTAGGAGGGCTCTACATGCTGACCTAGTTCAGTCACCTACACAGAGAAGGGCCGTTTACTTTCAGTAGGCTCCCCAGGGCAGGAGCAATTCTCTTCCCAACAGCTGGGATGGCTTGGTAAGCAAGATCTGATTCAGCTTCCCAAGGTCTCTCATTCCTCTTCCCAAATCCCTGAACCCTTTTAATTTGAACTGTGGTTCATCAAATATGTACCAGCAAAAAAGTATTTCCTAGGAACTTGTTACAAATGCATATTATCAGGCGGGGCCCCCAAATCGTTGTTTTGACAAGCCTTCTGATCTCCTGATTCGCGCAAAAGCTTGAAACCCATTGCTCTCCTGGTCTCAGAGACAGAGAGACAGAAAGAGAAGGTAGGGAGAGGCAGAGAATGCCCAGGAAATTGTGCTGGAAAGTGAATCCAAATAGCTTTTTATATTGGGTTTTTACGTGGTAATTTACAAATGATTGTAAACTACCACAAATTGAAACACACAGTTACTTTAAGGTCTCTTTAGCAGAAATCAATCTTGTATGGTGGCAGTTCTCCTATACTTTGGTCTATTACTTGATAGGTCATTTCCTCACAGGGATGACTAACAGCAGTTCAAACGAAAATGCTCTTTATATTTAAACAGCACTTTCTGTTCAAGGATGTCAAAATGCTTGACAGTAGTGAAATGCAGCTCACTAATTTTCTCAACCCCATGGCAGTAAATAGCATCTACCATCATTGCTGTTTTCTGGTGATTTCTTGACAGGGAAAGCAAAAGTGACTTGGCTATGTATGTCTGTTGAAAGTCAACGGCTGAAGGAGAAAATATCATTCATTTTTTTCCCATAGGGCTATAGTTGATGTAGTACTTACTGACTTCTATTATTACATCCCAAGGATAGATAACTATGCTCATCAAGGGGAAAGCCCAAAGAACATTCCTGTGCTTTCTTTGTTAAACCTGGTTTTTAAAAAATCATCTGGCCTAATCTACATTTAATTATGATACAAATGCTACTTAAATCCCTGTGACTTTTGTTTGCTTACAGTTGATGCCGCTTGGGGGCACCTGGGTGGCTCAGTGGGTTGAGTGTCTGACTTCAGCTCAGGTCATGATCTCGCCTTTGGCGAGTTCCAGCCCTGTGTGGGGCTCTGTGCTACAGCTCAGAGCCTGGAGCCTGCTTCAGATTCTGTGTCTCCCTCTCTCTCTGCCCCTCCGCCACTCATGCGGTCTCTCTCTGTCTCAAAAATAAATATAAACGCTAAAAAAATTTTTTAAAAAAGACACAATTGATGCCTCTTGAAGAATAAGAAGCAAAGGCTCATTACATTGGAGAATCCTTGAGAGCCACGTTTTAGTCATCTTTGACTCCTTTGTGACCATTGCCATATCTGGAATAGTATGTATGTTGAGTATTTTTGAATGTATGGTATATAAATAAACCAAAGTACTTTCAAAGTTAGAGGCCACATGTCAGAGAGCAGGAGAAAAGGTAGTTAAAAACCTACTAAACTACAGGGGTGCCTGGGTGGCGCAGTCGGTTAAGCGTCCGACTTCAGCCAGGTCACCATCTCACGGTCCGGGAGTTCGAGCCCCGCGTCAGGCTCTGGGCTGATGGCTCAGAGCCTGGAGCCTGTTTCTGATTCTGTGTCTCCCTCTCTCTCTGCCCCTCCCCCGTTCATGCTCTGTCTCTCTCTGTCCCAAAAATAAATAAAAACGTTGAAAAAAAATTAAAAAAAAAAAACCTACTAAACTATCAAAACCTAGTGCTGGGTGAGCGCTGATAAAAACTTGACCATGTCCTCTGTCATTGCATATGATGCTGTGACACTAACATGTACTCACCAATCAAAAAAGGTTTCAGAACTCAAATTTGGGTGTTTTCAAGATGAGGATTCCTCTCCTCTACCATTTCTTATAATAAAACTTGGAACCCTAGAATCAACAGGCAATATACTGGTTTATGACTTAAAATTGGAACGTTTTCATCCAATTTTAGAGGCATGAGATAAAACTGATGCACAAATATTAGAATTTTCATTAATGAAAAAAACTAATTTCCAAAATTCTTAAGGTTGGTTTCTCAAAATATTAAAATGACCACATGTCATGAGCCAAGGGCACCCTATTTTAAAAAATAAGAGACTGTAGGGGCACCTGCCTGGCTCTGAAGGTAGAGAGGGTGACTCTTGATCTCTAGGTTGTGGGTTTGGGCCCCACATTGGGTGTGGAGATTGCTTAAAAATAAAATCTTAAAAAGAAAAAGAAGAAAAGAAAGGACTACAAAGTTGCATAATTACTGTTAATTATTTGTTGACTTTGTATGAAAAAAAGCTCATTTTAAATAAAAGGAAGTCCAACTAGAGTGACATACATTAATCTTAAAAGTTCCTGTATTAGATTTTTTTCTATCCCCAAAATGTCAACCATGCATATTAAGCTGAAATTTGTTTTTTGCGTATTATTTTTGTACCCCTTGCCATTTGAATTTTAACCTTTCTTAACAATCTTGCTGAAAATCAGTGTGGTTTATAACCACTCTGTTTAACACACCAGTTGTTAGGATAGTGGCTAGTACATAACAAACACATAATACAATTTCTAAATCACCTTGATTAAAAATCTGTACTTATCTTGGCTTTAAGCATGTGAAGACAGAAATAGTTTCTCAAGGCACAAGAACATATGAATGATCCAAAGTAAATATTAACTATAAATACAGATTATCTACTAAGATACAGAACCACCTCTGAGATTTGGGATTACTTCCTGATGACCCTGAGTTCAGAGCTATGGTAAAGGCTTATTTGAGGTGTGATACTATTTTCTAATATATACTGAAGGAAGAAATTGGTAAGAGAGCATGTAAGATTTTGCGGGCTCAAACAGAGCTTGACTTATCTGCATGGAAACAACCAGTAAAAGACAGAAGCGTCCATTGTCTGCTGGATTAACCACTCCCTGGTGCAAGGCATGCAAGAGAGAGGAGACTGGGGTCTAGCTTTCAAGGATCCTCACTCCACTTATGTGCTCTCATAGGATCAAATTATAGGCAAGAAAGAATGTGAGAACTATTACTATGTACCTTTATGCAGTAACAGTAAAATGTGGTTCAATGAATGTTCCATTAAATCTGACCAATTGGAATAATTTCTCCTTTCTTGGTAGAAAATTTCTGGTGGAAATGGACAAAGGTGGGCATGGAATGGGACGGGGATGCTTCCTTTCTGTTACAAATTCTAAACTTTAATTTTCTTATGATTTAAACCTAACTTAAAATCTTACTAAAACTCTTGGGCTTTTTTTTTTAAAGGGCAGGTACTAAAATTAAATTAGCTGAGTGTTGAGGGTGAAAAAAAAAAAAACCTGATTATAATTTTAAGAAAAGATAGATTTATTGCTGTGAAAATTACCACAACTGTTTTTGTTCCAAATATGAGACTGCTATAACATTTTAATTATGATTATAAGTAAATAGACATTCCCTGGCTGTCTCCATCTGATAATATTACCAGAGATTTCACTTGAGGAAATTTAAAATTACTTATTGTATTGAAAATGCTACAAGACCCTAAACTGAAGTTCATTATATAGCACACCGTATCAACAAGCTGGCAGAATTTTGACATCTCTCCTGCCTCCCGCTCCTCCTTTACCTTATTCCCTCCCTCCCTCCCTCCCTCCCTTCCTTTCCATAAGCAAATAAATGGGCAAATAACAGAAAGTGGGGATCAAAACCCTTATATTC
Source organism: Prionailurus bengalensis (assembly GCF_016509475.1). Lineage (NCBI taxonomy): Eukaryota > Metazoa > Chordata > Mammalia > Carnivora > Felidae > Prionailurus > Prionailurus bengalensis. The sequence continues at coordinate 27,451,007 of NC_057353.1, read as the reverse complement.
ATTACAGCTGTTTGGAATGTTGACTCTCACAGTAACAGGTTTTAAATACTTTAAACTGGTTTTAAAGACTGTATCTGTACCTGTATTATCATTGTACTCAATCATTTTGGGTGTCTGTTTGCCTATCTGTAAAATAGGTAATAATAGTGCCTACTTCTTAGGATTGTTGTGAGGGGGAATCTATTTGGTTTCAGAACAGCATTTGGGGGTGGGGGGGAAGAACAGCATTTAGCACAGAGTAAGCAAAATAGTTTTATTTTTCACTTCTCTAATTATGTAAAACATTTAGTATTTGGATCCATAGTCTCAAAATCTAATCTTCATTAGTATGGATAGCTGATTAGCTAAATGGAGGGGAAACGTTTCTGTAGTAATTATTCCTTTAGTTTCTCATTTTATTAATTTTTTAACTGAAAACCAGAGTCACCATTTCCTGGCATTATCTATTACTGATAAACAGTTCAAAACCATAATGTTGTTTTTGAGAAGGCACTGGATATTGGAAATGAAGGGAACTAAGAAATAGTAGAAAGTAAACTTTATTTTTTAATCTCAAGTTAAAGATGAAATTAATGGTGATATATGTGAAAACTATGGAAAAGTCCTACAGAATGAACCTTGAGTACTTACAGAAGAGGTGAAATTCAAATGACAGAAAATGACTAATTCTTAAATCAAGAACCCTTCACTAAAATTAAAAACATAAATGCTTTCTTTTTCTTGCTTTCTTGTAGGAGGTGAAAGAGTACTTGGTAGGTGTCAGACTATTTTAAAAAGCAGATTATAGTGGTGATATTTCAGAAGTACAAAAATACTAGGCAGATCTTATAAATGACTTGTTTAAAATAATTTTATACCTAACAGAAAGTTAGTAGAAATGCATTAAAACTGTCCAAGGTAGTTATGGAAGAGAATTTTCTGTGAATTTTAGTTCTTACCTTTTAAAATGATTATGCGGCAAGTGCTCCATTTAGGTTGCAAATTATGTTCTAGTTTACAGCAAAAACTACTACTTAACTTTCACCTAGTAAGTGTGTGTGTGTGTGTGTGTGTGTGTGTGTGTGTGTGTGAATGATATACTCTCATGAATGTCAGCATTCTGTCAATGCAAACTAGATTAGTATATTATTTAATTCAGGTAATCCATCAGCATCATCAATGTTTGTTTATTAAGCAATGAAATCGTTAGGTAGGAGGCATGGTTCTCTGCAAAAGAAGTTGGTAATCACAAATGTACAAACTGGAATATGGTGAAAAAAACAGACAAGATAGATTTTTTGTCTAAATAAACCAGAAGTTTTTTTTTAACATGACTACCTCTTTGAGTTGAAAGTAATCCATGTAGATTTTCCTGGTTCAGGCTCCTGTGAGATCTACAAATTTGGAAGTAGGAGCAGATCTAAGCCTATTTCCATTTTCATGCTTACTCTTTTTTTTTTTTTGAGAGAGAGAGAGAGAGAGAGAGAGAGAGAGAGAGAGAGAGAGAGAATCCCAAGCAGGCTCCACGCTCAGCATAAAGCCCAACGCATGACTCAATCCCATGACCCTGGGATCATGAGCTGAGCTGAAATCAAGAATGGGATGCTCAATTGACTGTTGCTTACTCAATATGCTGTTAATAATTGGTAATAGGCATATGGGGAATGATTAAACATTAATAGTCACCTGTCATATATTAAGATCACATTTGTGTGGTATAATGAATTTACAGAATGGAATATTAGTTATATTTTATTGTCAAAGGTTACCTGCCAACTGAGAAGTCATTTCAGAGGCTATGCTCTAAAATATATCATTTTACTGATATCCATGAGACATCCCAGGATGTGATTAATAGGCCAGAAACATTAAGCCAGGGATATTTTTGTCTTGGTAATGCATTTATTTGAGACAGCAGTTATTAGAAACCAGAATAATAACACCAATAACCTTCAAATTAATTTTGACCCTAAAGTTACAAAAATGTTGACGGAAGTTAGCATATTTACATACTGAATTAAAATTCCTAAACTAGTATTATAATTGATGCAGTTTATATGAAATACTTCACATATAACACTTCAATAAGTTAATAAAATTAAAGCAGTAAAGAAAATATCATAAATATTTGTGTCCTAAAAAGGATTTCAAGGGAATTTCTGATAGTAAAGTTAATGCATGATTAGTCATATTACTTTTATTTATAAAACATCCAAACATACATCTACAAGATTATATGTCTTTAACATTAAGAGAAATGTATTCCAGAATTAATTTTTGAAACATTGCTTTTATTGTGCTTATACTTTCTAATTGAGAGATTTGGCCTTTTAAGTGTTTTAAGTTATAGAGCTATCAGATATAAAGCAGGAGGAAACCCAATAATCCAATGGTGTTTGTTAATATAAGCCTCTGTATAAAAGTGTTATAAAACAGTTAAAACTTAGCAAAACCAAAAATAGACATCATTAATCAACAATGGCTATTTTAAAAATCTAGTTAATATTATACTACCTGTGTTAGGATGATGAGGAAGAATGAAAAAATGCCAGACCAAGTTTGGTTCTTTTACTTGAAAAAAAGTTACAGTATATTGGGTCTATGTCCTAATTTGGGGATATGTAACTGCCCCTCTCATGTTTATTGTTTGCATTTTATTAGGTGTAAGTGTAGAAAAAGAACTAAAATGTTCCATAGTGCAGAATCTCCTTCCTCTCTTTCCCTACTCATTTTCTAACAGAAAAAGCAAAGAATACCTAGTGAACAGATAGACCTGATGATTTTCAATAGGACAGTGTTTCTTTTCTGAAATACTGATAAAATGAGAATACTCTAAATTAGGATTTGTGGGACACCAGAAAATTATAACATGAAATACCAATATAGAAGAATGTATTTTATGCATTCTAAAACATATTTTTAAAGCGGAAAAGATGATGGACAATCAGAGAACATAAGACATAAAAAATAATCAAATGGAACAGGAGTATGTTCCTAGCTGACAGGCAACTATACTATTATTCTCACATAATTGGATAGTAGTAATAACTCAGTAAGATTAAGTTTAAAACATTTAAAGAAATAAAGACATACACACATGCACATGTATATATCAATCTGAGGTACATAAATACATATTCGTATATTAAAGAATCACTTTGAAATTTTTGAAACATTCTTTTAACTTTTGAAAAATAAATATCCAGTGAAAAGATAAGGTTTTTTCCCCAAAACTTGACTCTGGAAACAAAGAATGTTCAAACACATTTCCAAGAACTTGTCTGTTTATTTTAAATGAAATCCAACTATAAAGTAATCAAATATTTGAAATAGAAGGAAAATGTTCATGAAAGTATACACATATACATGTATATATGTATGTATATATATATTCACACATTACTGATTAAATATAATTAATATATAATACACATAAAATATATAAATTTACTTATATGTGTATACATGTATGTACTATATGTTTAAAGCAGGTATTTTCACTATTTATAACATCTCATCTTAGAACCAGACTATGCCAACAATCTATATGCCTGAAGCCTTTGGTGAATAGCTAATGAATTCAGGATCCAAACATGAATTAACAGTATGGGTTTGGAAATGTAGGACAGGCTTACTCATACAAAGAATAAAGTTATTCTGTTCCCAGGTACACATAGGTTGACTCAACCAAACAAAATAAATTATTGCTAATCTGACTAGTGATCACCAGTCAGTTCTCACCTGTGAAGAAGTGTGGCTTACATATTAAACACAAGCTCCAAACAGCTTTTGTACTGGTTTCTTTAAACCAAAATGACTCATATTAATAATAAAAAGCTATATAAGGAAAAAAAAGTAAATTTATGTGTTTAAGCCCCAAAATTTATCATACTAAAGCATGTGTGTGTATTAACAATGCAGCTTTTATAGGCAGTGTTTCTACTAAAGTTTTCACACTAATTGAGGCTTTTTTTTTAATTTCACAGTTTAAAGATGTTGCTATTGATCACATCTAATCAGTAGCACCCAGTAATGAACAAGACCTGGAATATTAAAATGCTTATATGTTCCTGCTAAATTCATTGAGCTTCAATAAAATAGAAAGACATCATATACCAAAAAGAGTCCTTGGTATATGATGTACAATGGAGTTACAAATCCTTTTTGGACAACTTAATGATATTAACAATAAGAAATTTCTTCAATAGTTGCACGTAAAAAATATATACATTTGGTTATAAGGCAGATAATTAGCAGGTTCTTCAAAGACATTTGCAAGTGTAAGTGAATGTTAACAACTCTCTATAAATTAAAGTTGTTCTCTCCAAAGAACTTCCATATTGTATTACAAACAAAAATAAATAAATAAATAAAAGTCAACTGTTGCTTTTAAGTAAGGGAGCTTCCCCATTTTATCTGACACTTGCTTCTGACATCAACACCTTTCTTCAATCTTAATATCCTTTCTGATAATGAGTTAGTGACAAGAGTGATTAGACATATGGTAAAATTTCAAAAGAAAATAAGATGCAGAATTAATAGCCAACTGACTTTTCCCAGGTCATCCAATCAACTACTTGCTGAGTTAAAAATAGAAGTTAAGTCTAATTCCCGCAGCTATTGCCAGATCAGAGCCTGACAACTTTGCTTTGTGTTGGCTTCAACCTCTCCCACCGGTGGCATTACCTGCACAGAGACATCTTCCCGTGAGGTTCAAGGTCAGTTCAAGGCTTAGTTTAACTAACATGGGAGAGGTAGGAAAAGAGTTCATAAACATTTGGGAGAAGTTGTGGTAATGAAGTCTGGTTGTAAGTTGCCCGTGAGAATAAAAATGACAGACATTAAAAACATTTCTTAACCCTTACAGTGTTTCAAAAACTGCACTAAATTCTCTTTTATGATATCTTCTTTAATCTTCACAACAACCCTGTGCTTTTCCTGTTTTAAACACCAAGAAACCAGTCACGGAGGTTAAGTAACTTATACTAAGTCATATAGCTAGTAGATCGTAAAGGTGGGATTCAAACTCGTTACAATTCAAAGCTCAAATTCACTTCTTAAAATACATGATTTCAACATAAGTGGTAGCTAAAACTCCCAAAATAAACACACAAACAAGGGAAGGGGAAGGTCTAGTGATCAGCATACTTTGAAGATGATGCGTAGAGCTTTTTTGATTGGTTCTGAAAGTGATCAAAAGCTGCCTGAGAGCTCTGAGTAAAATTATCAAATTGAACAAAAAACATTAATTTTATAGTCAAACATTTTGAGATCAACCCAATTGCTCTGCTTTCATAACCCTGTTATATTATTTCATGTTACCCTGTTACTTCATCTTCCTTTTTATCTATTAAGGGGAAATTCAAACATTTAAGGTTTTTGCCTGAACAAGTTAGTGATTTTTTAAAAAATGATAACCAAAAGGCCAACCCTTCGTCTGCTTAGTCAATGGACTGTTTAGTGTCAGGTCATTTTATTGTCAAATTTAATTTTTCTGGTCAAATACTGACTTTACAAAGCCCCAGTGAAGATGTTACAGGATGATTATCTCAAACCTGCATACTTTCAATCAACCAAAATTTTGCTTTCTCTATCACTGTGTTCCTTACAATAAATGAAATTGAAAAAGGCACGGACATAAGAGAACCATTGATTAATATTTTATTATTTTATTATTAAAATCTTGCATTTTTAATTGTTTAAAGTCCAAATCCATTGAAGTTAAAGAAAGAAGGGTAATGTCATGTCTTCCTGTCCCGGGTAAAAGGACTGTGTTTGGCTGAGTGTCTTAAAGTGCTTACTAGATATATATCAATCTTTAATATGCATTACTTGTAATTTGCACCCTACAAAACCTCAGAGGGAAGGGACTATGGTTTGGCAAGAGAGGAGGGTAATCCCATTCATAATTCATTGCCACTACACCTACAAAAATAATCGCAATGAACATATATAGAATGCCAATTATTTTGTGGTGGGGAGCAGCTTTCAAAACTAAATGGTACTGATTTATTTTGTTGTTCAACAAATATTTTATAAATGCTTTTAATGTCAAACATGAAACTAATCATTTGAGTTGCAGAAATTTTTATGATTCTGATATTTTACAGTTTGAAAATAACTGTACATTTATTGAGTACTTACCACAGTGTATGATACTAGTAAGCTCCCTAGAAACCTTAACACCTATAAAATATACTAAACACTACTGTCTCATGCTTTGGTTTGCAATCCTAGGTTGTTCCCTAATATGCAGATGATTTAAGAAATGAAATTTAGATTTGTCTTCTACAGGATCACCAGTCATGTGTTGACTAACTTTTATCAATGGACATTCTCAGGTTATTTTAAGACTCTTGTGTACTAATCATTAGGTAATCCTAGTAAATACAGGTGTGTAACTGTAGTTAAGAATGTCAGCCTTGTTGCGTTTCAGCTTGATCCACTGCAGGAAATCACAGATTACTTGAAGGCAGTTTCCCCATGAACTCACTTCCTTGAGATGAGATATTAATTTGGATGAACAATGATTTGTCACAATTTATTTTGGAAGGTAGTGGTTAAAAAAATGCAGTCTTTTCAGAATGAATCCTTCTAAAAGTGCACTGTTCTCTAGTGAGCTTACCTTATAAATAAGCCCCGAATTTTAAAATCCTTAAAATCGTTTTAAATCTTTGCAATATTTAAAACTCGATGATCTTTAAATCTGTATTGGGAATTGGTGAGTCTGACAGATTATTCTCATTATTCCATTGGGGTACCCACCAATTTGGATTCAATATTATTTTTGCAAGTTCTAGCAGGATTAAGTTTTGTGAATGGATAGAAGGAATTAACACCCTTGTTGTTTTTCACTACATTTCAATTATCAGAGAACCTGAGTGTGAAAATCATGGAGAGGAGCGTAAGAAATGGCATGAAAGATATTACTGACTTCTCTGTTTATGCAGCCAAACTCTGCAGTATAGAAGAGAAGCAACAAAGTGGGTTGTACTGCTGCTATGATTGCGATGACCCAACAAAGCCAATGCTTGTACCCTCAGTCTCATAAACATGGCAGTGCATTGATCAAGATGTGAGGTTCTTGTTGCTTATTTAAGCAAAGGTCAGAATGCTTATTTGTTTTATGCCTGCTTTTTAAAAAAGGTTTGATCAGGCAGCAATAAAAGTAAATAATAGAGAAATGTTTATTAATAGGTTTTTCATCCCAATCAACCAAAGAAAAAGCATACCTTAAAACACTATTGTGAAATGTCTAGGGTATGTCTATCTATGTTCTTCTAACACTTCAGTTTTAAGTAGCTTTTAAAAAATATGTTATAAACATGTTGCTTCATCCTTGACATTTTAGGATGTTAATGTCTAATTAGGGTAAAACATGATGCAATCCCTAGCAAGCTCTTTGTTTCTCCCCTCTCAGTGCAAATCAAGACAATCTTCTGAGAAGGTAGTTAAAAGTCTTGCCAATTCTGTTTTACTTCATACATTCCAATATTCTGTAGTTTAGCTTAAATACAACACTCTCACCAGAACAAATTAAAAAGAATACACTAAAAGGGGCAACTGGGTGGCTCCATCGGTTAAGCATCCGACTTCAGCTCAGGTCATGATCTCACAGTTCATTCGTGAGTTTGAGCCCTACATTGGGCTCTGTGCTGACAGCTCACAGCCTGAAGCCTGCTTAGATTCTATGTCTCCCCCTCTCTGCCCCTCCCCTGCTTGTTCTCTGACTCTCTCTCTCTCTCAAAAATAAATAAATAAACATGAAAAAATAATTTTTAAAGAATATACTAAAGAGAAACTAAAGAAAAAAACCCAACAAAATAAAAGATTTACTATAATGCAGTACATAAATTTGAACTAAAAAATAGACCAAATTGTAGATTGGGCTAGATTCAAATGACCCATTGCTGGAGCTTAAAAAAAAAAAAAGCTAGCTATAGATATTACTAGTTTTTCTACAGTGTTGTTATGAGACTTGACTGACATCTGTGATGTACTCTGTAATATCTTTGAAATGATAAAAATGTGTGTCTGAAAAACTTGAAATCTGTCAGTACTCACGTATAGTATTTTTTCCTCCATGAATTAGAAATGAAAAAAGTGAAAATATTTCCTTGCTCAAATCATGATAAATGGATTCCTTTATATTAGTTGTATTCATTTTTAAGATAGTTAGAAATGGCTACAGAAAATATAGAAATACTATTTTTTTAAGAAGTTTATGACTTTTTATAGTCAATATACTTTTTCAAATTATAAAAGTGCATGTGTTACCTCTGACCCAACAATACCACTCCAAGAATTTTCCCATCAAAAGGAGAAGTGCCAATCTTGGGTCTTGGCACCATCAAGAACAATAACAACAATAACAAAAAAAAAACCACACAGACAAAAGTAAAAGCAACAACATATAAAGACATACCTTTGTGCCCATTACCACATACCGTAAAATCACAAAACAATTTGGAACTTTATAAATATTTATCAGTGGGTTTTCATTGAATAAAATTATGGCACATTGTTAGCACATCTTACTAGGCATCTACTAAAGGTGATATGGTAGTGTCTATGCTAGATATCATTAATATAATAGAAATATAATAATTATAAATATAAATATAACTAATTAATATAATTATCATTATATAATAAAATATTATTTAGCTTTAAAAATAATGAAATTTTGGCACATGCTGCAACGTGGATAAACTTTGAAAACATTATGCTAAGTGAAAAGAAACCAGACATAGAATGACACATATTGTACGATTCCACTTGTATGATATGGCTAAAAACAGGCAAATCCATACATGTATAGAATAGAGTTCACCAGAGGCTGAGAGAAGGGGAAAATGAGGGGTAACTTTTTAATGGGTACAAACTTTCTGTTTAAGATAGTGAGAACGTTCTGAAAATGGTTAGTGGTGATGGCTGCTCAACATTGTCAGTGTACTTAATGCCAGTGAATTGTAGAGAAATGTTTAACACTTAAAAATGGTTAAAACAGTAAATTTTGTTATTCCTATTTTACCACAATAAAAATAATACAAATCCACTATATTTTAAAGTATAAATTTACTTTGTATTAAGCATATTATAAAGTTTTCATAAAATTGCCCTTATTTTAGGAGCTTATACAGTTATCATATTTTGGGAAGTGTAAAGAAAACAGCAGCTTAAGTTGGCCTCTTGAGTTTTCTTTCTCTCCATCTATGTTTTTTCTAGATTAATGTTGTCACACTTTCCTTTGAATAGCATCAGCAAGAACCATGCTAGCTTATACCGGTCTCTCCAAATATCAGTTAAGAATTTTTAATGTATTTTTATGCTGGCAATTGTTTTAGAACCTAGGAGGGATGAATTTGTCTTTCTTCCCCTAACTTGGCAAAAGCAAATACATTACTGCAGACAGAATTACCAGAAAGAAATAGTAACTTTGAGGCAGACATACATCCATCTTAAGAACACTGAATATGTTTCAAAGTAGACTACACCACTCAATTTCTGGCAATGTTCTTCTACATATTTGGCACTACAGTACTCTAAGTCTAGAACTGTTTCTTTTTTTGTAAAAAAAAAAAAAAAAAAAAAAAGGTTTTGATTGGAAAACCCTAAATAAATCATTTGGAATGTGTTACATTCAGAACTCCTTCTGGGATTCCTTTTCCATGAATCAGGGTTCTTTGAATACTCCTCTCACTGGCACTTGCTTCCGAATCATCTTTAGCTGCCTTTGTGCCAGTGATAGTGAAGAGCTCTCATTTTAGGTTTTAAAGCAGGGAGAACAATAGAAGGAGAACCTCACTTCAAGTACCAAAAATGTCTGGGCTAATAAAGGACACATATATTGTCAAAGTGAGTCCGGAGTAGATGTTCTTAAACCATTTGCTAAAGTATACTTTAGTGGGTCCTTAAACACCTACAATTGTGTGTGTGTGTGTGTGTGTGTGTGTGTGTGCATGTGTGTGTATGTACTTGGGGACTGGAGGCACCGCCTTTGTTGAATTATCAAAGGGGATGTTAAAACCCAAAAGTTTAAGAAACACTGGAAAGATTAATTACAAAACAATTTTAAACTACTACATTTTTATCATGCTTTCCTTGGCTCTTAATACTTCAAAGGGCAACATGGTAACTTGGAAAGAATGTTTTGCTAAACATTTAGGTGACATGACATCTTTGAATCTCAGTTTCTTCAGTGTAAAACCAACAGATAGTAGAAGGTTGAAATTTGATACCACAAGTGAAAGTACCTGCAGAGTGCCTTGTAACTGGACAAGAACTTATATATGTAAGGTACCTTCTTCTGCTTATTCTTTTTCAAAAAATGCAAGCATGTTGAAAGCAAGTAACCTGAAAAGGTTCAATTTATGATATTTCAACTTCATGATGGTACAAAAGAGATACATGTTCAATAGAAACTACAATTCGGTTTTTGAATTTGGATTGTTTCCCAGGTGAGCAAGCACTACCATACTCTTTTGTGATGCTGGGCAGTGGCAGCAAGCCACAGCTCCGTTAGCCACGCGATCATGAGGGTAAACAACGGATATACTTACAACCATTCTGTACCCACACAACAATTGTTTTTAACTTTCAGTAGAGTATTCAATAAATTATGTGAGATATTCAATACTTTTATTGTAAAATAGGCTTTGTGTTAGATGATTGTGCCCAATTGCAGGCCAATTTAAGTGTTCTGAGCTCATTTAAGGTAGGCTAGGCTAAGATATGATGTTCAGTAGGTTAGGTATTAAGTGCATTTGATTTACGGTATTTTCCACTTACGATGGGTCTATTGGGATGTAAGCCCCTCATAAAGTGAAGATCTGTATGTAGCTAGACACTGTACTATGAGTTGCAGGTAATAAAAAGTTGGCCGTCACAAACCATGTTCCCCAAGGCTATTTTAGAAGAACAAGTTATGTTCACACTAAAGAACAGACCACAATAGAAAGTACAATAGGAATTTAGACAAGGGAGAAAATTTATCTGATGCAAAGACAAGTGGGTATGGGGAAAGCCTCATGGAAGAGGCAGTGTCTGATGTGAGTAAGGTTTTGACATGTACAGGAGGAGTGAAAGGAATGAATGAAGACATATAGGCATGACATCATGGGGGCACAAACTGGAAATAAAGAGCACTTGGTTCAGGCTGATCATAGGGTCACTTAAGGGGATTACTGAGAAACGATAAGGAGATATCTCACTGCCTGATGCATATTACTTATTAATAATACTTTTAGACACAAGTATTGGGGCATCTGGGTGAGCTCAGTCAGTTAAGCATCTGACTTCAGCTCAGGTCACAATCTCACGGTTCATAGATTTGAGCCCTGTATCCAGCTCTCTGCTGTCAACATTGAGCCCACTCTATATCCTCTATCTCCCTCTCTCTCTGACCCTCCCCAGACCCTCATGCACTCTCAATCTCTCTCCCTCTCTCTGCAAAATAAATAAACATAAAAAAAATAATAAAAGTATTTAACTTAAAAAGAACATGGATGAGAACTTAAAAATAAAGACATAATGAAGGGGGTGAAATATTACATAAATCTGACCGTCAGGAGGCCATTGGTAACTTTCAAAATAGCACTTTTTATAGTGTTTTCACTGGAGACACTGGTTGAACAGAAATACAGTTGTTGAGCTTTATTATTCCTATTTTTTTTCTTTTCCATGTTTCAAAATCTCAAAATAAGTCCATTTCAATTGTAACTAATGAAAATAAGGTAGCACCAGAAAATGCCTTTTGTTATGAGAAGTCAACTTTGACTCCTAAATTTGTAGAGTTACTGATAACACTGCCCACCCACTAAACTAAATATTTTTTTTTACATGGTTAGAAAGCAGTAGATTGACTTCATGCTATTTTGTCAAATCTACAAAAATGCCTGCAGTTCATTTGGCATCTAATAGTGCACATCCTCCTGTTTTTCATTCCTCCTCCATCTCTTGAACAGGCAATTAATTTTTCCTTTCCCTGGGAAACGTTTAAAGGAAAGGAAATAAAGTCATAAATCAGTTTCAGTCATGAAGACATACATATATTTCTTCATTGGACTCTGAATTTGGTCATTTTTCTCAGAAAGAAAAAATTATTTCAACATAACAAAGACTAAATTCGGAAATCCCTTAAATTTATTTATCTTCCTCAGTTGCATTGAAATGAAAATTTAAATTTTCTAACTTATTTTCTCTCTTCGCAGAAAGGCTTCTCAAAAGTAGGTCCATAACTTAGTGAATTCATCTCACCTATGAAGCCACTGGCAGGTATGATGCCAGCTTAGGCAATACCAGTCTTGGTATTCTGACCCATTTCTTGCCAGAGAATTCAGTTTCTTCAGAAACTCAGCTAATAGACACTTTCAATTTCTAACTGTTATTAGGATATTCTCATGCACTAAGTAGTCAACATAAAGAAACCTCGAAATTATAGAAATTTTTATTGTACTTAAGATCAATTGTACTAATCTATATTTTGTAATTTCTTAAAATGAATTATTATATTAATATTTATTATCACTTATTATTCAGAATCATTATATAGTTAAATATTTGAAGGTTAATAAAGAAAGATAGTAGAATAAAGGGTTTTGCTGTTCTTGCTCTTTGTTCCCTCTTCTATTTGGTGTGCCTGTTTCAAAATTGCAGAATCTTGAAATTTTAATATTTCAAATCCAAACCACATTCAACACATAATAATAATGATAATAATAATAATACTAAAACAAGCCAAAAGAAAAAAGAAAAAATTGATGCTGAGGTTTTCGTGATCCAGGGGAAGAGTTCCTGGAGTGGGCCACTTGGATTTGCCTACCTCCTCCACTCCCTCTGCCTCATATACTAAAGGTAGAGACAAAGAAGCCAAATCAAATCCTTCTTTGGTGTATTTTATAAAAAGAAATTGTATTCAGAAAAGCAATAATGGTATACAATAGAATGAACATGATTTTTCAGAACCAGTATCTTTGTCTAAAAGCAATATATAAAAAGGAAGGTAGACAGAGGTCAATTTTTAGCTATAAACCTTGCCTTTTTCATTGATCTCCTATTTTAATTTACTAAAATAAAATTACATGGCTATCGAGTCAGACTATCTAAATTTAAAGATAACAGATCACCTGTTAAATAGTATATTGGCACACAGATGCCCCAGTCTGGCTTATTGCAACTACTCTCTGTTGGTGAAGTGGCACATTTGCAATCCCCATCACAGCCATCTTAACCATTTCAAAGCGTATTATTCAAAAGTACATCCCTACGTGGCAGCACTTGAGCTCAGCATCAAGAGGTTTGTGGGGAAATCCTAGAACAAGTGGTCAGAAACCCTAAATGGTGAAACTGACTTGAGGATGCTCAAATAACCTGAGGTTTAGATTGGCCAGCTCCATGGGCTTTCTAACTGCCTGTGGGGAAAGCCTCTCTGGAAACTCTTCTGAGGTTATTGGGGAATCCTAGGACAAACACACTGCTTGCTTTTTGGGGAGGACCTGCCCCAAACCCTACCCAGGTAGGTGTCTCACAACCCAGCTGGACTAAAAACGCTTCAAGAAAAACTGGATAGACACATTCACATTTGTACTTTCACCTATGCCTATGCACAGGGAGCAAAGATATAAGTATGGTCCTCTTTCTCACACCCCAACAGATTCTGCTGTCCTCAAAATCCTCTTGTAGCCGCAGTGACTACAGTGAAGGGAGTTACCAGGATCCATGTTGGTACTGGGCTAAAAGCAGGATTTTTCATGCCTTGTATTTGGGGGAAGGACGCAAGCAACAGTATACAGAGAGAATACTAAAGTGGTATAGGGCAATGCCCTTTGTAGGTCCTTGACAAAATCAGTCGTGGAATAGAGGTTGTGGATAGGAGCTGACAAGAGCTGGCCTGTGAATGGACCCGGCATTCCGGGGAAAGGGAGTGGGGGGTGGAAATCAATGAAGTAATTGACGAGAGAAGATGATAAATGAAGGGAGAAGCAGAGACAAGTGCTGCTCAACCCAAGCTGAACTCCAGGAGATAAGAGAAGTTTCTCCTCTAATCTGAGACTCTTACTAAAGGTTCAGTATTGAAGTAGGTGTTTGACATTGAAATGGGCACAGACCCATCCTGACAACTAGGGAGGGAGAGGACAGAGGAAGGCAAGAGAGGAAAGATTTCTGATTACTTCATCAAGCTACCTCCAAGGACCTGCTGCTCCAAAAACCAGAAAATAACCAAGTGAAGGCTGAAGTAGAAAGATAACAGTGCAACTCCAATTATTTCACATTTTGAATCTTCTTCAGTGTCTAAGCAAACCTGGCATTGCAACGGTCGATTATCTTGAAGAGTATAGAGGCTGACCGTCTTCTTTGTTTGCCCAGTAACACCGCTCCTCTAATTTCAGGCACTTGGCTGATTAACATTTCAATCCAGTTGTTGCTCCTTTTCCCTTTGCAGAATGCAGCAGAGATATTCCCCTTCTTCCCCGTGTATTGCAAACCCCATTACTAACCGCGCGGAAAGAACCTAGCGACGTGGTGTGAAGCTAATAATAGCCGGGCGGCTTACCTTCGCGGGATGGAGTCAGCGCAAGTCCCAGCGCCCGCTGCCCCCGGGCCGCAGTGCCGCGGAGCCGGCCGAGTGCCTGGTCAGCTCCGCCGGCCCCCACCCCACCTGCCGGCTGCAGCAGCTGCTCTCGCCGCCGCGCTCCGGCAGCATGAAGTCATCCCCCGCCCCGGGCCGGATCACCACATTCCGTGCCAGTCGCGGGGGGAGAGGGACCTCTCCCGGCCGCGGGGAAGGGAGTCTGGAAACTGCTTCCGACGATCGCTACCCCTCCGGGTTTTAGGTTTCTTTCCTATTAATGCTTTTACGGAGGAAGCGTTGCCGGATTGTGGACCGAGAGAGAAGAGCCAGAGGGACTTTCTCTGCATAGCGCCTTTCCTCCGAGAGCTCCCCTGTCACGCCCGCTGTATGGACAGCTCCATTTGACTGTGTGGGTTTCCCACCCTCTTCATTTTCCTTATCAGTATTGTTCATTTCGCTGAATTTGAGACTGGGATTGTCTTTTGAGATAAACATTCAAACGCTCTGGAAATGTTTTAAATTGGCAATTAATCTTTCTAAACCCCTTGGAGCACGCCTCATTTTCCCCCAACGCACACGCACAAATGCGCACATGTACACACACAGCCAAACCACTCACAATCATGAAAGCTGGGACCTCTCACCCTGTCGCCTACGTAATAGAATGGGAAACTCCCAAAGGAGTGGAGAAGTAGGACCGACCAAAGAAAGCACTCGAGGAAACAGAGAGGGGTGGCCCTAGGATTTTGTTGCTGTTTAGTGGTGCACTTAGTGTACAGATGTTGCCTCTAACACCCTCCCCCCCCCCCACCCCCCGCAATTGGGCTGGCTGCTCTGGTGACAGCTATGATATTTGGAAGCCAAGAAGCAGAATCCACATTAACAGATGGCTGTATCTTCTTTTTGCCTCCGAAGGATTTGTCAGAATTGGCCTTAGGAATAATGTAAGCAAATACGCATATAAGCCCCTTCTTAACCTTTTTTTAAATTGGCACCAGCTATTAAGCTGTCTCTCTTTCTCCCTCCCTCTCTCTCTCTGTCTCTCTCATTTTTTTTCTCCCGACAACCCCCCTCCCGTCACTACCTCCCTCCCTTTCTTTCTCTATTCTGACCCACCGGTGGTTTGGGGATTTAAGGGGAAAAAAAGGGCCAAGGATTGCCCTCTTTATAGCAAAGCTGGTGCTTTTTTCTCCCAGTGTTAAGCCATTCCCAAGTAGAGATGTTCTTTGACACTAGAGTTCAATGTGAATGGGGTTTCCTCATTTAACTTACTTTTGGAATTCCCATCACTAGGTACAAGCCAGTTTTACCTTGTGGATTTGAACAGCAGCATAAGCATTGCATTGCATAAGGCCAGGGAAGCACATTTGATCCATGAAGAAAGAGCTCCCTCCCATCCCTCTGTTTAGCAGTTCCAAAATTGGGAGGTAGTGTAGCAAACAGAATTCCAACAAAAATCATTAAGAATTCTGGTCCTAGAATGCATGCTTTTTGGAAGCTGCAGCAACCTAATTTATATCTCTGAGCCTCAAATTTATAAAATTAGGCCATTAATATCACCGAGGTTCTTAATCTGTATCAAAGAGTATGTAGAATCTGGATGGGAATATTACATCTTTAGTTTTGCTAATCCATAATTGAAGTTTAGCATTTAGTATTTCCTTTAAATATAAATGCAGGCAATGAACCACAATAATATTAGGGGAACCTGTGACTTTGTCACCAACAGAAGTCCCAGATAATTTCCTATTTCAGTTTTTGTAGATATCTCAAAATCACTATTCTGATTGTACAATAAAATCATCATCACCTTTTTTGTTTTATTTAATACACTATATCTATCCTTAGAATGAGTTTAGATATACGGAAAAATTAAGGAGATAGTACAGAGTTTCCATATCCCACTCCCAGTTTCCTCTATTATTAACTTTTTACATTAGTATGGTACCTTTGTTACAATTAATGAACCACTATTGCTACATGAATATTAGCCAAGGTCTGTACAATTTCCTTGGGATTTACCTAATGTCTTCTGTTCGTTTCCAGGCTCTCACCCAGGACACCACATTGCATTTAGTTGTCATGTCCTCTTAGACTCCTCTGAGTTATGATAGTTTCTCAGATTTTTCTTGTTTTCGATGACCTTGACAGTTTTGAGGAGTAGTGGTCAAGTATTTTGTAGCATGCCTCACTGTTGTAATCTGATGCTTTTCTCACCATAAGACTGGGGTTATGGTTTATTGGGAGGATGACCACAAAGACAGAGTGCCAATTTCATAATGTCACATCAGGAATTTATACTATAAATGCGATTTATGACTGTTGATGTTGACCTTGATCACCTGAGTATGGTGAGCTCAGATTTCTCCACTGTAAAGTTACTCCTCCTTCCTTTACATACTGTGCTTGTTGGAAGAAAGTCACTATGTGAAGCTTATGCCTAAGGAGTGGAGAGTTGTCCTCCAGCTTCTTGACGGCAGAGTATGTACATAAAGTATTTGAAATTCTGCACAGGAGATTGCCTATTGTCCCCTAAATATTAATTTATGCAATTTGTTTATATCAGTACAGATTCGTGCATATTTACTTTATACTTTGGGTCATAATCCAATACCACTTTATTTTGTTCAAATTGTTACAGCTTTATCCATTGGGAGCTCTTTTTGTTGGCTCCTGTGCTCCTTTGATGTGTGCATGTGTGTGTTATTACTTTTTTTACTTTCTGGCATTACAAGGTGCTCCAGGCCCATCTTGTATATTTCCTGCCCCAGGCCTAGAATCAGCCATTTCTCCAAGAAGTCCTGATTCCTTTTTATTGGAGAATGGTAATAGAAAACAAGATCTGGGCTTAAGGTGTGGTGGTTGCTAAGGGGATATCATTTTTTAGGCTCTCTGAGCAGAAATATATATTTGTAGTAAAAAAAATATATTGTTACTATAGATATGTGTACATATTTATAAATATTGCTAAATGTAACTATCATACTTATATTGAGCTAAATATGAGTTCGTACTAATGTCTTCAAGTGTAATCTGTTAACACATAGCTCGTTTTAGTTTCTTCTCCTTGCTAATTCATAAATTCCTACAACGAGAGTAAGAAATGTGGCTCCAACAATCTTTCATCCATTTGCTCAACTGTTCAATTCCAGTGTACACATATAGCAATATAAGAATTGTTGGCCCATTACCTCAATATCACTATTTTTGAGTATCGTAGTTTAATAAACCATTGTTACATCTTGTTAGTGAATTTAAATGCTTGTATATTTCTATATCACAAATGTTGTTTTAAAAATATTTTAATAACTGAATTTAAAAATTGGTAATTAGTTTCCTTTGAAGTTACATATGTTATATGTATGAATTTTAAAAGTGTTATTTTAAGAAGAGTTACATAAACTGCTCCAGATTGTTAAAGAGAACCATGGTAAAAAGGAGGTTAGGATCCCATCCACAGAACATTTTTTTTTGAGGATATTATGAGATGATGTGAAATTGCCCGGTGCAGGCAGTGAGGGGAGCTCATGCTTGATAAGTGTTACCCTTGGCCACTTGGGCAGGCTTCCATCTTCCTTTAGAGTTTTGAACACCTGGAAGACAGAATATGCTAAATCCTGTGCTTAATAATTTATAGTTTACTTACAGGATTTGCTAAGTATCAGGTGCTAGAGGCAAAAGTCCATATAATGTTAAGGAGAAGGAGGAAGAAAAGGTGAGGGAACCAGAAGACTGAGGTGACTCCGAAGTTCAGGGGTTTTGTAGTTGAACAGATCTGAGCTCAGATCCTTTTATTCACAATCTGATTTTGTCTCATTTTTGAAATAAGAAGAACAACGGCTATTACATTGGCTTGTCCTCGAAAGTGAAAGTAGATGTTTGATCTTTTCCTTTAATTTTTCTGAGGCTGTGGAGATTAAGTGTGGCAACTTGGGACAGTCCTAAAACATATTCTGTTGTATATGGTATAATTTCCATTCTATGAAGCCAGACTCACTGGAAGTATAGACAGTTTCTCGTGATAATTTAAGTCCCTTCATCTATCAAAGTACTCTTGTCAGGTGTTTTTACTCATGGTGGAGAATCAGTGTTGATGGTGCTAGAGAAAAGACAAAAATTAAAGATGTAGAATGGCAGAAACGAACTGTTCAAGTACTATACCATGACAAGAGGTAAAAGGGAACTAGAAAGAAAAGGAATAAAAAATGAGAAATGTTTCATGTCAACATGTAGAGCATGAATCTGTCTTTTCAGAACCTCACATACACCAGTATGCCAGATAACTTCATGAGTAGAGAATAGAGTGAAGTGAAAGATCTTTTTTTTTTTACGCTATGACTTCTCATTGCACAGTCTTTTTTTAAAAAAAATAACCTTTTGATCATGACTTTGAGGTCTGCAGTTCTTCCTTTCTGATATCCTGGAATTAGAGATCAAATGGCCTAATGATATCATGAGTCTCAGCAAGGGACAATGTGAAACCAGAGCCAGAGGCCCCTGTGTCCCTGAAGCTGTTGGCAGTGGAACCAGTCCTTTGGGTTAGGGAGTTGTTCCAGAAGAGGCTCATTTAAATGCAAATACACTGTCAAGGAGTGGTAACCAAGTATAGAGTATCTCATTAACAGCCATTAACAATTTAGCAGAGATTAGCTTCTCAGATTTATTATGGAGAGGAGTTGTCAGGGTGATTTGGCTCCAACGTCTGTCACCCACTGACTTGCCAGGTCTCCTGCTCTCATCACTCCACAGGAGTGTGCCTAAAGCTGGAAATTTGGTTTACTAGAAAAGAATTGGGCAGGTAGTACATGACAGTCAATATTGTTTCACATAATTTTGATTTATAAGAAAGGTTAGGAGAATTTCTATGAAGTAGTGTGTGTGTGTGTGTGTGTGTGTGTGTGTGTGTGTGTGTGTGGTGGCTGCTGACTAATCATGCTCCACAGAAATCTTAAAAGTTTATGACAAACATTTCTTTCAATGAGGTAAGAAAATATATCATGAAAAACATGTACAGATGTAATTCAAGGGTAGCAAAGTTATAGTTACAGTAAAAGTTGCATTCAAATAATTATACATAGACTAAGATTTCCTGCACTAGTAAAAAGTACTGATACAAGAGTACAAGGTAACAATCATTCGTATGAAGATGGGTACTAGATAATGAATAGTATCAACAGATATAACTGAAAGAAAAAAGAGCACTACAAACAGAACAGAAACTGTTTCTTTAGACATTGCTAAGAATTCGCCTTGTTTTTACTGGTGAAGATTTGGCATATAATACGAGATCAGTATAATACAGGGAGAATTCTGTGATTGGAACTCTATATTTAATTGTGAAATGTATATTTGCTTAAGTAAAGTGCTTAGTAAACGGCGTATGATACATTCAACGGAGTGGTGTAAGTAATTCTCAAGTACACCTTTTTTGTTTATCATCATTATGAAGTCATGAAGTAAAACAATCTACTTAGGCAATGCTCTTTAAATCTTTTTAATTTCAAGTCTTTTAAAGACTCTGACCAAGCCAATAAATCCCTTCTGCAGAAAGTACTCTTTAATGAAAACTTTTCTATTGTAATGAATCGATTATTAAATAGTATTTATAAAGAATTATGTTTGTACATTTCTCCATTTTTCCATGAAAAAGGAATATTCAATTCTTCAAATCCAATTTAGTCTAATAAAAAAAAGAAATTTAAATGTGATTTAAACATTGTTTTCAGTGAACTGTGTTTGGTCTGCAGAAAGTTGATATTTATTCAGCAGGTATTGACGGAGTGTCCAATACGTGCTGTTCTAGGAACTGGAGATAAAGAAGTGAACAAATGAATCTCTTCCTAATGGAACTTATGTTCCAGTAGAACAGGACAATAAGCGGACAAATATTGCTTTTTAGTTGGTGAGAAGGGCCATGAAGGAACAGTATAATGATGCAAGGGTAGGTGCAATTATATACAGTCCATGGACATTTGAGCAGAGACTTGGAAGTGTGAAAGCATGCTATATGAATATAGTCAATCCTTGAACAACATGGGTTTGAGCTGCGTGGGTACATTTATAGGTGGATTTTTTACAATACAGTACTGTAAATGTATTTTCCCTTATGATTTTCTTAATTAATTTTCTTAACATTTTCTGTAGCTTACTTTGTAAGAATATAATATATAATAAATATAACATACAGAATATGTGTTAATTGGCTGTTTATGTTATCAGTAAGGCTTCCAGTCAACAGTAAGCTATTAGTTAAGTTTTAGGGGAGTCAAAAGTTACACATGGATTTTCAAATGCACAGGGTGTTGGCATCCTTGACCCCCATGTTGTTCAAGGGTCAGTTGTACATTGAAAAAGAGGTTTGGCATATGTAGGGAGGTGGGCTTATACTTTCTGTGTTAAGACTAGAAGGCTAATTTGTTTGTAGTGAATTGCTCAAAAGGGGAAATTGTTAGAAGATGAGATTAGAAAGGTAGGTGCGTAACAAATCATGTAGGACCTTTTTTGGCAGTGGCTAAAAGAAAGCTTTAAGGGATTAGAAGTTTGTTTTAGGACATGCTAAGTTTGTGATACCTATCAGGTCTTAGCAGAGATGTGAAGTATACAATGGATATAGTAGTCTGACATTCAGAGAGAGAGAGATACAGTGGCTGAAGTAGAAAATTTGTGAATCATCATAGTATTTAGTCTTTAGACCAGATGAAATTACTTTGGAAGTGAACATAGGCAGAGAACAGATGATGCTGGAGGACTGACCAATGGGACACTGCAGTATCTAGAAGATCCAGCAAAGGGTACAAGTCAGCAGAGATAAGAACAATTGTCCCAGAATTCAAGTGGAAAGGTGTTAGAAGGAAGAGGGAGTGATTATTAGTGCTATGTCACTAGTAGATTGAGTAAGATGAGAACTGATAATTTAGTCTAAGATTTGGCAACATAGAGATAATTAATAACCTTGAAAAGAATAGTTTCTGTATAACGGAGAGGACAAAAATCAGCAAATGGGAGAAAGGAAGTAGAAACATTAAGTAGTTTTGAGTGATTTGCTATAAAGAGAAGCAGAGCCATGGAACATTAATTAGAGTGGAGTATGGGAGCAAAGAAAGTATTTTTTTTCCCTTTAAAATGGGAGGTATTACATCTTTATACACTGATGGGAACATCTAGCAGAGAGCGTATAATTGATGATGTGGGAGAGAAGAGACACAATAGAAGAAAAATCCCTGATTAGGTAAGGGGAGAGGGACCCAGTGCAGAGTGAAGGGTTTGGCCTGAGATCGGGGACAAACATTTCTTCGGCCAAAAGAAGGAAGGCAGAGCATATAGTTTCTGATAGACCCAAGTAGGTTGGTAGACTTGATGTTTGGAGCTTGTGGAGATTCTATTCTGACCTACCTACGTTGTCAATGAAATAAGAAGCATCTGAGAATTTAGAAAGAGGCATAGGTGTTGGAGATGTAAGGAAAGAAAAGTTATGAAATTATCACCTAGGGAAGAGGGAAAGAAAATTGATTAAGTAGTCAGTTTTCTGCTAAGTACTAAGAGCTAACATAGGATTAGTGATTATAAATTAAATGAGACCAATTAGCAAGGTTGCTCCTTTTTCTCCAGCCATATTTAGCTGCTCGGCACAGGTACTGAATTGGCATAAGATTCTATTTTGCGAGGGTTGGCATTTTGCACAGCCGATACAGCTGAGAGTGAGGGCCAAGGGACTTACTTCAGAGTCCACACAAAGGAGTGATTCTAATGATGGACCATGGACTGTAACAGGGTGAAGCAGGGAACTGAGGAATTAGACCTTGAACACTACACTTGATTTTAACTGTATATTGGGTCACAAGAGCTGAAAGTCCTGACTCAGAGTGGTATGTTAATAGCAAACACAACTAGGACCCCCTTGGTTCACCTGGTCCCACAGGAATAGTGTTTCTTTCAGCTTAATTCCTGACTATAATTTCTTGGCACTTAAGTCAATAGCATCATCTAAAGTGAGGTGCATATTTTTGATAAGTCTTTCAGAAATGCATTTTACAAAACTTTTTTTAATTTTAAAATTGCTAGTATAGAAATAAGTATAACAGAACTTGCAGTGTTTTCAAGTGCTTTGCAAGTTACACTTGGCTTTGACTTGCAGAGCACTTCCTCTAACATTGGAAATAAGAATAAAAAATAGAAATTAAAGAAAACATTTTATCTTCAAAGAAATATGTAGTTCCTCTTTTGTTTTGTTTTGTCTTGTTTTCTAATCTGGGCCAAATTTCATTATTGACTTCACTTCCATTTTTTTCCCTCCAATGTAAGCAGTATATGAAGGCTAATTTTCCCCCTCACTGTGTATATAAAGGCATGTTTGCCCCCTCGTGGATGATTCTGTAACTGTCACCAGGAATTTTTCTTATTTTTAGTGGGGAAAAAAAAAGACTGAAAGTACAGATATTGTGGTCAATGGGAATTATTTTTATTTTATTTTTTTTTTCTTCTACGTTTTTATTTATTTTTTTGGGACAGAGAGAGACAGAGCATGAACGGGGGAGGGGCAGAGAGAGAGGGAGACACAGAATCGGAAACAAACAGGCTCCAGGCTCCGAGCCATCAGCCCAGAGCCTGACGCGGGGCTCGAACTCACGGACCGCGAGATCGTGACCTGGCTGAAGTCGGACGCTTAACCGACTGTGCCACCCAGGCGCCCCGGGAATTATTTTTAAAGAAACATCAAGAGACTGACCAAAAGAGATTCAAGTCACTAGATATTTAATCCTCTTCTATTAGTTTGAAAACTTGGGATGATGTTAAGGACCACACTTTAACTGAATCTGTAAGATGGTGGTCAAAGAAGTTAAAAATTTGACATTCTTTTTAAATATGGGAATGAAGAATTATGAGAGAAAGCTAGTCTCACCCTTATTTAAATATTAAAATCCTTAATGTTTGTAACTTAACTGAGAAGCATGAGATGGCTTTTCTTAAAGATTATATAAATATAAATAGAGGAAAGCCTGACATTGATTAACTTTTACTTGCTATGTAGGAAATTGTACGAGTTATGAGAAAGTCCATTCTTAAGACTGTGTGCACATCAATGAGTCTAATGTTTCATTAAGAATTTTCTGTACTTACTAGAAGAAGTAACTTCAATGTGCTTAACTGAGCATTTATAATATACCTCCTAGAGAGCAAAGAGTATCTTCTAACAATCATTCCTTCTTTTTTTTTCACTATTTCATTCATAAGAAAACATAAACAAGAACACAAACTTTTGAAGACTTAACTATGTGCTTGGCACTGTTAGGTCCTGGGAATAAGATATAGTTGTTTTCCTTAAAAGAGTTGCAATTTGATGTAGAGACAAAAATTGCAATGAAATGTTATAAATTTCACTGCCAAAGTTTGTACATGATATAAATCCAAGCAACATATTTTAAGTTCATTCTCAAGGGGTAGTTCACAGAGGTTTCATACAAGAAAGGGCCTAAGCTGTCTTGGAAGTTCTTGAAACAGAGGAAGAGTGGGAGCTGGCCACGAGAGGGCAAAGGTAGCCTAGTCTTAGAAACTAAATGTACACAGACATGAACTTGTGGCTTATGTACCCATGCTTAAAGACCTAATAAGGACACTTGCTGATAGCTTCATCATCATCATCATCACCACCACCATCACCATCACCATCATCATCATGTTAACGGTAAATGAATGCTTATTGTCAGTCAAATAAACTACATGTAGCACCTACATGTAGGTGGTTTTCTACTAATGCGTTCAACATTATTATTATTTTACACAAACAAAAATGAAGGCTCAGAGAGGTAAGTTGTTCAAATCTAAGTGTGTGCACTTTCAATAGCACTCACTGAAACTCTGTGCTTAACTGGTTAAGAATGACTTGCTCATACGTAAGATCTCAAATAGTGGTTGATAAGTATAATAATCTCATGAAAGGTAAAGTGAAGTAGTCTACTTTAATGTTTATGGTACCATTTGGTGAATGCACTTAAGTGACAGAAAGGAATAATGAAAGTGAGAAGTACACAAAAAATAGAGCAAAAAGTTCATATATGTACGTCCATGGGGAGCAAAGATTTTTTTTTTGAATGTTTAACTTTTTGGTACATAGCAGAATATCACATTCATATCATCGCTAAGCAGCATCAGATATAGCATCAGATGTGCATAGACACACAAATAATTCACATTGCCTGCACATTATAGATAAGTACATACTCTCATAGTTCTGTACAAATGAATTAAGCTGGAATTTCTCATTTACTTAACAATTAGTATATTTGAATCATGTTAGGTGAAGAATTATTGATTGGAAATTTTATGTTTGGATTTTTTACACATAACAACAACTTTTTTTAGGCTTAAAATACCATATTCAACAAATGGGTTATTATGCTGGAGAAAGTGATCAATGCAGTCAAGTGCCTGGAATCTAAGCACTATGAAAAGTAACTGAAGAACTGAGAAAAGATGAGATAAAACAAGACCAGGAGGCAAAGGTGATGGCTCGAATCTACATTAGGAGTTGTCCAATCAAAGGAATTAAGTTTTTCCACACTGAAGATTTTAGACCAATTAGCCAGGTTTAGGTGGATAAAAGGATGAACATTTTAGCAAGTAGAACCTTTCAACTATAAAATAGATTGCATTTTAAAGTAATGAGCTTCCTGTCACTGAAGTGTTTTAGCAGAGATTGAAGCTAAGAAGTTGGAAAAGTAAGAGTTTTTACAATGAGAAAATTCTTTGATTCTATGTTACCAACTCCTCATAAATTTGTGTAGTTCATGCATTCCACTCGTGACACTTAATTGTATGAAGTCTTTAAGTGGCTATTCATAGTTGGCCGTTTCCTGTGCCACAACTCAAGAATGTTAGCCTTCCTTCTGTGTAAATCTCATCTTCCCCACTGAATTATCATTGTCACTAAACAACGAAATTTCTTTATTAAAGAAATGAAAAAGAAGAAACACCCAAACTAAGTTTTTACAAAATTGTGTTATCAAATTTAGTTAACCAAAAAAACTTCAAATATAGCAGCATGAGTTCTCATATACCCTTTACCCAGCATCCCCCAATGGTAAGTTTATGTTATCGTAGCACAGTTATTGAAACCAGAAAGTTTATATTGACACAACACTTATCATCTAATTTTTAGACTAATATTCAAATATTGTCTATTTTGCTGTGGTCCAGGTTCAAATCCGCGCTCCCTTACTGCATTTATTTGCCATATCTTCTCATTCTTCAATTTAAGATAGTTCCTAGGTTTATCTTCATGACCTTGAACTAATGGAGAATCCTGGCCAGTTACTTTGTAGAATGTTTTTCAATTTGGATTTGTTTGATAAATTTCTCATGGTTAGACTGAGGTTATGTATTTCCTGACAAGAACACACCACAGGGAGATATTATGCCCTTGGCAGTGCACCATATCAGGAGATTCAAGAAATTCATATGTCTCACTAATGGTGATACTAACTTAGATGGCTTGGTTATAATGATAGCTGCAAAATTACTATTTTTCCCTTTGAAATTGAGATTGCTCAAATGTTCTACTTCTTGTTTTATTTTCTCACACTAATTTTAACATGATCAATAATCCCTGGTTCCAACAATTACTGTGCTATTTGACAAATTATCATTTTCTATTCCCATTATTTCATCTACATTTGTTAACTATAATTCAACTAAAAGGAAGAGCTGTTCCATCTCTTTCATTTCTGTATTTATTCAGTTATTTATTTATATATATCAGGATGAACTTGTGGGTATTTATTTTGTTCTGTGGGTTAAAATCCATTTCTATTATTAATTATTTTGTTTCTCAAATTGTTCCAGATTTGGTTATTGGTACTACTTCAAGCTGTCTCCCATGTTTTTCCTACGTAGCCATACAACTTTTTGAGTCATGCCTTACTTTCTGGCACTACAAATGTTTCAGACCCTTCTTTTACTTTTCCTTGTCCTAGCCTTGAATCAGTCATCTCTCCATAGAGTTCTTTTTCTTTGCATTAAATAATGGTATTTAGAAATCAGCATCTTGGTATGAGGTGTACTAATTGCTACCCAAACTACCTACTGCCTCTTGAGTAGACAGACTTAACAACATATGTACGAATACATACATACACACATACAAATATGTATCCATTTTTATATTTATCTTTTTGGGTACAGACACACACACACACAGAGTTCAAAATGATACATGAGTTCAGACTACTACCTTGATTCCAATCCAATCCCATAGGGTTTATTCTAGTCTCTCTTATCCTTTCCTTATTTGTAACTCCTTTCGCTAACAATTAAAAACCCAATTCTCGTTATCCATAATCTATTTTTTGCTCAGTTCTAGAATACACATAAAATATTTAAAAATCATTAACCTGTACCTCTGTGAAAAATAAATTTACTAACAAGTTTAATATTTGTGTATAGTTCTTTTTGTCTTTAGCCTTGCAGTATATATTAAGTGTATGTTTAATTACAGTATATTATAGTACTGTTTTCCAAAGTTACTTTGGAAGTTAGTTCTTCCTACCTTCTTTTGTGTGATTTTGTTATTCATTTGTAATAAAGTGAGGTCTATTTGCGACTCTTTATGTTCCATTTTAGTATCCTTTCAAATCCTGCTTGATTTTAATTATTTATTTACTTGGGTGTGTGAAAGTGTTCATAGTTTTAATTGGAACTATACAATAATATAAATTCACTGTCATCTCCTCATCCCTTCTATCCCATTCCCATTCTTCCCTTCTCTTCTTCTTTTCCCTGCTGCTTCCTATAAATAATCAATTACACTAGTTTCTGATTTATCCTTCCTGTATGTCTTTTTGCACAGATGAGTAGATAGATGTGCATTTTGCTATAGTCCCTTCTTTCTTACGTGTAAAAAGTGGCATAGTATAGATATTCTTTTGAACTTTGCTTCTCATGTATGTTGTAAATCACCCTGTATCAGTTGATACAGATATTCTTCATTTTTATTTTTTATAGCTTCCTCGTATCCATGGAGCGTGAAAAAAATCTGGTACTTTGTGCTCAACTCAGACCTAATGGGCCAGAATTTCTAGCAGAAAAACTGATAATCCATATATGTAATAACTTCCCTAGATAATTCTTTTCATTGGGTAAGTTTGAGAAACACTGGTTGACATCTCTACAATTAAGATGTCTAAAATGAAAACCAGTTATTTAATTATTCCTTCTTCCAAACTGTTCCATCCTGCAAATCTTTTCTTCCTCAATGAATGGCACCATGACTCAAATATTCAAATACTAACTCAAAGAAAAAAACCTAAGAATAATCCTTGATTCCTTGCTTTTCTTCAATTTTTGCATAGACTTCATCAATAAGTGCTCTGGAATCTATCTCTTCATATTCATTGCCACCATCTTCGTCTAACGCACGGTCATTTCTCCCTTGTTCTACTTGAACAGTCTAGTATCCCGCAACAATTTGATCATTTCCACTATCTTCTCAAAACCATTAATGGCTTTCACTTGCATCTAAAATAAAATAAAGGGGCGCCTGGGTGGCGCAGTGGGTTAAGCGTCCGACTTCAGCCAGGTCACGATCTCGCAGTCCGTGAGTCGAGCCCCGCGTCAGGCTCTGGGCTGATGGCTCAGAGCCTGGAGCCTGTTTCCGATTCTGTGTCTCCCTCTCTCTCTGTCCCTCCCCGGTTCATGCTCTGTCTCCCGCTGTCCCAAAAATAAATAAACGTTGAAAAAAAAAATTTTTTTTAAATAAAATAAAATAAAAATCCTTAGCCTTGTAGACTCTGGTCCCTATCAATTGATCAGCTGTGTCTTGTGTTGATCTCCTTCACACTGGTCTCAATCAATCATTTACCCAGGTACAGGATGAGACCTGGGTAGGGAGTTTCTATTATATCGTTTTTATTCTTCCTCTTTTTCTTTCTTTCTTTCTTTCTTTCTTTCTTTCTGTCTTTCTTTCTTTCTTTCTTTCTTTCTTTCTTTCTTTCTTTCTTTTTCATCCTCTTGTTTCAGCTTTAATGTCACTTCCACTTAGAGATCTTTCCTGGAACCATTTCTAAAACAAGTCACTTTCCATCTCTCCCTTCAGTCAATCTTTATCTATTTTGTTTCCTTCCAAGCAACACTTAAAAATACAGGAATGTAGATGGACAGATACTTTTTTGTGTAGCAGGATTTAGCAAAAGTTTTTAAAAATGGTGCCATTGAGAGCATGATATGGTAAGTTTTCTGAACTCTTCACTAACTCAAGGGAGAAAAACTAGAACAAACCGTTTACATTACATTAAAATGAGCTCAACCTTCTTTTGTCAGATTACTGTATATACTATTATTCCCTTCTTGTGGAACTCCTCTCTCATAAATGATCCTAAAACTCTGCGTTTTATGCAGCTCAGGGAAGTAACAGTCCACATCTATCTGTGACAAGCATGGACTCTGATTAGTTCCTTTCTGTTACTGATTCTTCATGCCACATTTGGTAGCTGTAGACACTTGTCTTATGTAGCAGTTGTATGATACTGACCCACTGTTGATTCAGAGCCTTGTGAACCACATAAAGCTTCCAGGGTGTTGCTAATCTCTTATTGATTGACCAAGATTCATTGGATTCCCAGCCTTGCAATTTTTAGTGCCCAGGTCATTTATTCCCCCAAACAACCATTGTCCATTGCTCTACCAACGAAACACACACACACACACACACACACACACACACACACGTGCGCACGCATGCATGCACACAGTGTTTTTGTTAGTTTAATCTTTGTTTTTCCTTTCATCCTAGCATGAAAAAATTAGGAAACAGAGTTAAGCCAAACAAAAACAAACTTTAAAAATAAATTTGAATAGTATCCTTTTCCTCCAGAACATTCCTCTAAAGTAGCATTATCATTAATGACAGAACAGATCAGATTTTTTCCTTGGACATGAAGGCATGATAAAGATATCTCACTAGAAACTGGAATATATTAGCTTTCAAAGTCAAATTCTTTTTCTTTTAAGGTTGTATTTTTTTAAGTTTATTTATTCAGAGAGAGAGAGAGAGAGAGCAGGAGGGGCAGAGAGAGAGGGACAGAGAATCCCAACAGGCTCAGCACTGTCAGCACAGATCCCAATGCTGGGCTTGAACCCACAAACCGTGAGATCATGACCTGAGCTGAAACCGAGGGTCAGATGCTTAACCAACCGAGCCACCCAGTCACCCCTTTCAAAGTCAAATTCTATCTGTAATCCTCTGCAGTATGCCACTGTGATTAAAGCATGGGAATTAGAGTCAGAGATGCAGGTTGAGTCTAACCTTGTTCCTCATAAACTTTGTTTCTTAGACAAGTCATTTATCTTTCTATGCCTTGAGTTCTTCATTTATAAATTATTGATATTCAGGATTAATGAAAACAATCATGTAAGTACTGCTTGTGCACTTTAAAAAGACACCAATTAACATTAGTTGGTATTATAATTACATTTTCTTTGCATATTGACATATTTTATTTTCTCACTGTAAAGTGTAAAAGTACATTTTACCTTAAAGATGAGTTTTAATGTTAATAATGCAATTGAAAATATGTCTGACAATTATTTCATTTTAATTGCCTAACAAAAAATGTGCCTTATATTCACCATAATGAATAAAAACCTATTAGTGAATGAGATGTCAAATGAGTCACCAAAAGATTTTCGTTTATTGTCTCTCATTGAACCCTATGTCATAAGAAGACTTTTTGATATAGTGAGGGGTCAAAATTTTACACTATTTAAGAATTAATGCCATAGCTGTTCTATTTTTATAATTAAAGATGAATTTTTTTTGTTTACCTCCTGATATACAACTTTTGAATGGCCTGGAATGAGACAAACTTATACTTTGGGTTGAGAAAAAGGATAAAGAGGCTCAATGCTGATGAAAGCAGGAAGCCAAAGAAGAATAGGGAAAATAGGATTAGTTTCTCATTCGAAAGAGGGGCCAAATACTAGAACTTTCCATAGGGAAACTGAAGCACACCTTTCTTTCTGAGATTTGAAAGGAAGAGATGCCCTACATTTAAATATCTAGAGTATATCTTCCATTTAAAAATGAACCTAGCTAATCATCTATCGAGGAAGAAGAGAGTAAAATAGCCTGTGAACAAGTCCTTTTTGTGGTATTAAATGAAACTAATTATAATGAATCTCACGTATCTAATGAGTTTAAGAATTCCCCTTGGAAAAACTGGTCTGCCCTTTATAAAGGAGAGTAGAGAGTCCAATTGCATATAGTAGGGCAGCTCTACTAACTGCATAAATCACACTTATTTAAAGCTTCTGTTCAAAGATTGTTATAATTTTTTAATTATGTATGTAATTATATAAATGTAATTATATAGATATATATATATAATGTCAACAAGAAATCTTAGCTATAGTTCTTTGGTAGTCTCCTTGTAGTGACATTCCCCTTTCATTTCCAAACACTGAGTGATGATAATTATTTTTAATTGAAATGAAGAAATTGATTGTAACTATCACAATAACTTGAGGTACATAAGAGGAATTAGAAAATCAGAATTTAAGATCATGATTGCTCATTGACTTTCTTCATAAAGTCACTAGCATTACTTATTACTAAAACTCTTATTTTCTGAGTACTGACTGGGTTCCTGTGATATTTAAGTAGATTATATTAATGATTTTATAATTGTAAGAATTAGGAGTTGATGCTTTTTCCAATTATTGACAAATATTATTTTAAAAAATATTCCAGTAAACAATAGTTTTATTTTAAATATATGGAACTTAAAAATTATATTTTGAGTAAATAAAGCCATTA
The DNA here is from genome assembly GCF_016509475.1 of Prionailurus bengalensis. NCBI lineage: Eukaryota > Metazoa > Chordata > Mammalia > Carnivora > Felidae > Prionailurus > Prionailurus bengalensis. The sequence continues at coordinate 27,419,652 of NC_057353.1, read as the reverse complement.
GTTTTGAGGAATGTTCTATTTTTTTACTAACCTTATTAATGCTGTTTGTTCCAAATCATCTCCATTATGCTAAAAAGCAAGGATTCATTTTTCTATTTTTATGGAGACTGTGTGGAAAGTTTCTATGGGATGGATGGACATTCTCTGAAAAACAAGGAGCCTAGGGACCTGCTTTCCTAAGATGCATTTCCCATCACTGCCACTCATGGTCATCTTGTTGCTAAACCCCTAACTGTCCGTTTTCGGAACTCTATTTTACAACCTGTTATGAGCATTTGGCACAGTCAATCTCTTCTTCTTTGAACCACTCGCTACCTATGGCTTCAATGCCACCGCCCTCTCCTAGTTTTCCTCCGACCTCCCTAATCATTCCATATAGATCTTCTGTGTTGGACATTCCTCCTCTTCCAGACATTAGACCTCTTCTTTTGTTCCAGGGGCCCTGCTTGAGGTAACCCATACAGTCTCCTAGAGGGTTTGTGAGATTTGCTATGCTGAGGTAAAATTTCTGAGAAAACTAATGCATCCTATTATTTTGAAAGGCAGCCACAGGCTGACCTAACCTACATTGCCTATATGGAAGGAGATACTCAGAATGCTGTTGCATAGCTGTTTCTTGCTATTTTCTGTATATTCTCCAGAAGAGAGGTGAACTCAGGCTAGAGTTAGCCAACGTGCAAACAGAGATGAAAGGGAATATTGCTATCTGCCTGTAACCTGTAATCTAGACTGATTAAGAATATGACGTTTGGACCATGCAAGGTAGAAAAATCCAACTGTTTCTCTACCTGAAACGCAAGTGGTTACAAGACATGGCTGCAGTCTCCTCAAAAGGAGATTTGACTGTGGCCTCAGGTCTTTTTAAAGCACTTCCTTTAAAAGTTAAGGCAAGGCAGTGGGAAACAGTCTAGCAGCAAAGATCAGATTAAGGACAATACCTTTCTACCTGCACAGTCACCTCCTGTATACTGTCTCACTTCCTCTCTCCTTTATCTCTGGTTCCAGCCATAGCTATAGTAAAAAAATCCTGTGTAGGGTTTAACTCTCTTTGCCTGACAGCACCCTACCTCAGAGCATGTACTACATGTTTCTCTTTATCTGCTCCAAGGCTTTTCTAACTCTTTAGCGTGGGACACAGTGGCACCCCCTGAGCACTCATAACTCAGGGAAATTGAGATGACTCTCAACTAATAGGGGATGTGAGCCAGTGGCTGAACGCTTCTTCAGGTCTCCTCAACCAAAAACTTTTGAGAATCATTTCCTGAGTCTCTTTAGAAAGTCACACATAAAACTAGTCATCTGACATACCCCTATTGAAACCGCTTTCCTTCCTTCCCTTTTCAGTTACGAGAAACTCCTGCCTGCTCTCTGCCAACACACTCCCAAATAAACTGCTTGCACACAAGAAGAATCTTGGGTCTGTGTTGGATGTGAGAGAGACCTTTACTAAAACACCACTCCGAACCATACTTTAATAGGACCTTCAGAGACTTAAGCTGAGATAGAGTGGAATGCGCAGGTACAGAGGTCAGTTGTGGCAATGCCAAAGCCTCGAAAACCTGTGGCTAGATGAGAATTTTGGCTATGGCAACCCACACACGGGGCTGACCAGAACCCAACTCTACCAAGTTTTTCAGGGGCTTGTTTTGCAAAGAACCCACAAGCCCGACTGAAATAATGTCTGGTCCCTATCTTGCACCATCAGGAAATGGCCTGTAAAAGTGTCTAAGGGTACCATTTTCTTTAAAGTCCATGTCAAAAAATGACTGTGGAGGATAATGGACAAAGAAATCTTTGAGGAAAATAAAACCAGCAGCTACTAGGTTGGCTTATGAAGGAATTTATTTTACCTATGGAGAAGAGTATGTTTGCTATTGCTGCGCAGCAGGGTGTAAAAATTGCTGTGGAACTTTTCTGAGCTTTTATTGCATATTATTTAATTTGGAAGCAGATAACCTTTGTTTGTAGATTACTGGTCCATAAGGAGCTACATTTGTACTTTGTGGAGAGGACTGAATTTTTGAGGGATCCTAGATTTCTTGCTGAATGCACTAATGTGCTGGGGCTTGGTGCTTGTTCCTCTGAAAGAGAGTGAAAATATCTATGTTTTTATATGTTAATAGGAACATTGCTGTACCTTGTATTATTTAATGTTTATTCTTGAGAGAAAGAGAGACAGAGCATGAGTGAGGGAGGGGCAAAGAGAGAGGGAAGACACAGAATCTGAAGCAGGCTCCAGGCTCTGAGCTGTCAGCACAGAGCCTGATGCAGGGCTTGAACTCACGAACCATGAGATTGTGACCTGAGCTGAAGTCAGATGCTTAGCCGACTGAGCCACCCAGGCACCCCTTATTTTTATTATTTATATTATCACACTGGAGTTTTGTATTAGGATGGTTTTCTTGTATTGACTTGCTTTTTAACAAGCACTAAAACACTTTCCTATTGAATATGAAACTATTAAAAGAAAATAAAACTTATAGTATTAGCATAGACAAATAATCTTTACCATCTTTTCTCTTTCCTTTATTGTGCTGTTTCAAAGTATGCTTATTTATATAAATATATATTTTATTTAATTGTGAATACTTAGATATATTGTGTTTTATTCCTACCTATTCTAATGGGCAGTCACCATAGTATTTAGATGGATATGTGCACTTACCTTTAAAGCATTGAAAATAACTTTAAATTTTAACTTAATGTAGCTTATTTTTCTTTGTCAAATCAAAATATAAATTTTAGAGAACAATCCTTACTTTACATCTAAAAGCTTGTCAATAGAGCAGAGAAGCATACATGCATTTGTCAATGAATCCTTCACAGGACACATAATTTATATCCTGAAGCAATAAAGGAACTCATTACTGTCTTGATAAATAGATGAATAAAATGTTCTGTTTATTGTTCCTCGGACAAATTCACTGGACCAACAAAAATAAAGCTAAAACACACAATTGTACAAATCTTTCTTGAATCGAAATAGAGTTTAAAATTTTTATCAAACTTCTTATTATGCCCTTTGTCAATTATTTCATCACAATTTAAATACTTCTCGATAATCTTGTAAAATAGGTCTGCAAAATTTTATTGCCTTTCTTATAAATAGGAGTCTTTTAAAGACACACAAAGAAAAGTAATATACACAGTAATGTTCAGTAATAGTATGATTTTGCTGATATTGATTTTCCTCAAATATGTTGGATACACTGTATTCGAGTTTTTTCAAAAGGAATAGTTACCATGTATATATTTCACAAATATATTAAAAGGTATTTCTAGGATTAAGTAAAAGAAAACAAGGGGCACCTGGGTGGCTCAGTCGGTTTAGCTTCTGACTTTGGCTCAGGTCATGATCTTGTGGTCCATAAGTTCGAGCCATGCATTGGGCTCTGTGCTGACAGTTCAGAGCCTGGAGCCTGCTTCAGATTTTATGTCTCCCTCTCTCTGCCCCTCCCCCACTTGCATTCTGTGTGTATGTGTCTCTCTGTCTCTCAAAAAAAAATTATATATATATATATATATATTAAAATAAATAAAGGAAAACAATGGAAAGAATTAAACACTGATTTTTTTAAAATTTACATTTCAAATTTTAGTATGCAGATAACTTATTGCAATTATTAGGAAAAATTATAGCTATATTTGTAAATTTCTTGTAAGTGTCATTTTGGGGGGGAAATTTGGCCAAGCATAATTTTGGAAGTATTTGGAAGATTATTCTGATTATAGTTTTTTACAATATTATTTAAAAATGAATATCTGCATGTCAATGCACTAAACTTTTTTTTTAACTTATCCTTACGTGCAGTGTGGTGTAAACTCATGACCCTGAAATCAAGAGTTGCATACTCCACCAACTGAGCTAGCCAGGCACCCTTGGATATTAATACATTTTTTAAAAGTAAGAACAATATTGTACCTTGCAATATTGCTTTCATAGTCTTGACAACTCTAAGACTTTATTATTGTTAAGGTTCTTAGAAACGTAGATACCTTCCAGCATATTTTATTTAGCTGTCAACCTCCATTGGATAGACATTTCTGTTCATTATGCTCTTTATAATTTTTCAAGTATTTACATGTGATGGTTAACTTGACTGGTCTATGGGATACCTAGGTAGCTGATAGAACATCTAGGTATGTCTGTGAGTGTGTCTAGAATACCTTATCATTTAAAGCACTAGACTGAGTAGAAAAGATTACTCTCATCAATGTGGGTGGGCATAATCCAATCCATTGAGGGCCTGGATAGATCAAAAAGGCAAAGGAAGTGCAAATTTGCTCTCTGATTGAACTGGGACATCATCTCCTGTCCTCAAACATCTGTGCACCTGGTTCTCAGGCCTTTGGACTCAGGCCGGGACTTACATCATTGGCAGCGGGTCTCCGGGCCTTTGAGTTTGAACTGGAAATACAACATTGGCTTTCCTGGGCATCCAGCTTGCAGCAAACTGCAGAGTGTGGGACCTCTCAGCCTTCATAATCATGTGAACCAATCTCTATGTAAATATATATATAAATATATGTGCATATATATGTATATATATATAATATATATATTTATATTATATGTGTTTTATCAATACATACCAATATCTTATTGGTTCTGTTGCTCTGGAGAATTCTGACTAATACAGATTTTGTTACCAAGAGTGGTTCTAGAAGAATGGAATTTTAAGGATGAATTTTCTGAATTGGTTCTGGAGTTTCTGGAATTATCTCTCTAATCTGTTTACATTTAAAGATACTAATGAAATTATTTCCAGCAGTAAAGAGAACTGATAATTTATGGCTTGAACTGTTTAGAAATATGCAGTATATCTGCCTTGGTTACTCCTAATCAACCACTTATAAGAAGCAAGGAACCTTGGGGCGCCTGGGTGGCTCAGTAGGTTGGGCGTCCGACTTCAGCTCAGGTCACGATCTCGCGGTGTGTGAGTTTGAGCCCCGCGTCCAGCTCTGGGCTGATGGCTCAGAGCCTGGAGCCTGCTTCCGATCCTGTGTCTCCCTCTCTCTCTGCCCCTCCCCCGTTCATGCTCTGTCTCTCTCTGTCTCAAAAATAAATAAAGGTTAAAAAAAAAAAAAAAGAAGCAAGGAACCAAGTAACTCCATATACGATACTTCTGAACATTTTGGAAAACTAAAAAATATAGTGATATTGATTGGTTGTTCCCAATGCCTCTGGAAAAAGTGTTGAAATAAAAGAATGAGCTCAGTTATTTGAATTCCCAGTATAAGCCACAGCAATGGCCTAAGAGCGTCCTTGTGTGCTCTGAGGGAGACCCTTATCTTTTGTAACCACAGGGCTGAAATAGCTGAAAACAGAATGCATGATCTGTCTTGTTGTTGTTGTTGTTTTTTAAGTTTATTTTGAGAGAGAGCATGGGCACGCACAGGCAAGTGAGCGCAAGTTAGGAAGGGGGAGTGAGAGAGAGGAAGAGAGAATCCAAAGCAGGCTCTGTGTTATCAGTGTGGAGTCCAACTGGGAGCTCCATCTCATGACCCATGAGATCATAACTTAAATGGAAACCAAGAGTCAGAGGCTTAACCAACTGAGCCACCTAGGTGCCACATGATCTCATTTGTGACTGGCTGAATTACAATGTAACTTGAGCTTCTACCTCAGAGTGTCTACTGTTAAAGTGAGGGCATTGATTGAGGAAAAAAAATAGGATTTTTTAGTTGTGTTGGAGATATGTGGGAAGACCAATATGAAGCTGGGGACCATGAATCCTAAATTATGATAGGTAGTCTTTGCATGTGGAAGAGGTCTCCCCATCCCCAGTGCAGGGGTCATCCCCGCCCATAGTGGTACAAACCTTTCCATCTCTTTGTGAGGGCATTAATTCTGCATTGCCTGAGGAAACAGTAATACCCTCCCCTGAGGCAGTTGCTATGCAAAACAATTCTGATTCTCTTCAAAATGTACCCACACCATCACTGTATGCTTCTAAACATATAACTAGTATTTAAAAAAAAAAAAAAAAAGGTCCAAATGCAGTCATTTTAGGACAGCAAACCTAGACTTAATTATAGGAATGTGACCTTTAACCAGTCTGGAATTTCCTGATCTTAGTAGTAAGATAATCTACATGATAGACAACCTTCCTCCTTCCTCCAAAGGACGGTGACCTGGCCTGAAATAATCTTGTCTTTTCTTCTTCTAATGACATTTTGTTCTTCCCCATTTCTGCCTATAAAAAGTCTACCGTCTCGTACAACTACATGGAGGTCCTCTCCACTTTCTAGGTGGGATGCTGCCCAATTCATGAATTATTGCATGAAGCCAAGTAGATCTTCAAATTCACTCAGATGAATTTTGTTTTTTAACACTAGGCTCAAGTCCCAACATTTTCCTAAAGGTGAGGCACAGTGTGACTCATAAAGAGATGAGCTACTCTAAAATAATTACTTGAGTTTTCCGACTTATATAAGCAGAAATCTGGAGAACATGTGTGGGAATGAATGTAAGCCTAGGGGCCATGTCTGTATTGTTTACTGTTTAATTGCCAGTACGTAGCATTGTCTCCAGAACAGAAAAGATACCCAATAAGTATTCTAAAGTAATTGAGTGGTTGCTAAAAAATTCTTGTTGACATTTTTCATATAGATAAGTAGAAAGATAAGTAGGTAGATAGATAGATAGATAGATAGATAGATAGATAGATAGATAATATAAAAAAAGGAAGAAGCAGTGGGGCATTCTTATCTGCTTGTTTAGATGTGGGGAATAAAGGACAAAGAAAGCGGTAGGTCTTGAGAGCTGTCAGCAATCCAACGTAAAAAATGGCGTTAGGCTCTTTATTACATGTGTTTATTTTTATGATAATTATTTTAGTATTCATTGCTCTCACTTAACCTATAGTACTACAAGGGCAAATACCACTACTCTGCTTCCAAGCACCAATTGTAGTATATAGCATAGATTAGTTTCTCAATAATGTTTAATAAATGAATAAAACAACTAATAGTAGTATGTACATCTAACAGCAAAATGGCTCTATAGCAATTTTATAGGAGTTACTTCACGAGTGATTAATAAGATAATTACATGCCAAATGAAGCTTTTATTATTAAAAAAGAATCTGTTGTGAATGTATGAAAAATGTAACTACAGGCCAAGAAGTACAAGCACACACAGACACACAGACACACAGACACACACACACACACACACACACACACACACACGCACATAAATATTGATTGATTGTTGATTGGTTGAATGAATGATTCATTTAAAAGAGGTTTTCTTGGAGAGGAAGCCCAGAGAAGTAACATGTACTGATGTGGAAATGGAGAGACTTGAGGTCTGATTTCATTTGTCACTAATTACTTAGCAGAAGTGAACAAGTCACTTAATTTCTTGGTTACTGTTTATTTACTTATGACAAAAAAGGGCTGGGATTAATGATTTCTAAAATGTGTTGAAATTCTCAATTCCTATGAATTTTTCTGACTCTTCAGTTTTCACCCTCACTTACATTGTAAGAAGTAGAATGACCTTGAACGGTTTAGGGTCAGTAAAAAATGTTTTTACTGCCTTGAGGTGTAAGTGGTTCTTATCACTGATCCATGTTGGAGCTGCCTTGTATGGCAGAGAGACTGTGGTGGTTTATGAATTGATCTTGTCTGGGCAGATTTACTACTGTGTACTTTATTGATTTTTCCATTCAGTAAACTTGCTAAACCAGGTAATTGCCCAAACTCAGAATTGGATAAACTAAAAAACTCCCAGGTTGAAAACAGTTCCTAAAAGGAATATGGAGTTAGAATGAATAAGCCAAAACTTCATGGAAAAGAGACAAAAAGCAAGATCTCACTTCAAAATTCTTGTCACACTTAAAAAAAGCTTTAATTGAAAAAAAAAAATGCAGGGGCGCCTGGTGGCGCAGTCGGTTAAGCGTCCGACTTCAGCCAGGTCACTATCTCGCGGTCTGTGAGTTCGAGCCCCGAGTCAGGCTCTGGGCTGATGGCTCGGAGCCTGGAACCTGTTTCCGATGCTGTGTCTCCCTCTCTCTCTGCCCCTGCCCCGTTCATGCTCTGTTTCTCTCTGTCCCAAAAATAAATAAAAAACGTTGAAAAAAAAATTTTTTAAAAAGAAAAAAAAGAAAAAAAATGCATATATATGTGTACACACACATATACATACATATACACACAAGTTATAAAGTATAGCTCAATGTGACTTCACAGAATATTATCAGGACCCTAGAAATTTCTGTTGTGTCTCTTTATAATCACTTTCTTTTAAAGTAAAAATAATGTCCTTGTCATTGTATCCATATTGAAGATCAATTTACCACCAATAACATATTTTTAAATTATTAATTTCTCTAAAAATAATGGCATAGTTAGTGGTGAGGGTTTTTGGGGGGGGGTGACAGTGGGGTTCATGGGCTCTGGAGCAGACAACCAAGAAAGAATTCTTTGAGACGTCTTGGGTGCAAAAAGGTGATTTTATCGAAGTATGGGGACAGGACCCGTGGGCAGGAAGAGCTGCTATCTCTGAGAGTATAGCTACCACTATACTACTGATGTGAATGGGGAAACTGGTAGTGAATTTAGCACAATCCACACTGTATGATTGTGTGGATGAGAAACATAAGACACAAAGTCATTAAGGTGAATATGGGAAGTAGATTTGATATGCCCCGATTCGAGAGACCCCCCCCCCCCCGAAAACAAACCACCAGAGTCCAGAGTCAAAGCCAAGCGGCAAGGGTCGTTTATTGCAGGTTCGAACCCGGTCCTCCGCACACTCGTTGCCGGTGACGCTAAGAGGCCCCAAGCGAGGATCTTACAGCTTCTTTTACAGACAGGCACAAACAGGTTAGGGATTTTTCGCAGTTACAGAGCTGTTATTGGTTGACATTTAAATTTGAACACTCAGCAGAACTTGATTGGTTCCTGCCTTTTTTTCAAACCACTCAGCAGAACTTGATTGGTTCCCGCCTTTAGGTCAGACCACCACCGGTCACGCCCTGGCTGGTTTTGGGAACGGCTGGGGGGAGGTCTTTTCTTTGCAGTTGTGAGTACACCTGGTAATTTTTCTTAGTCTCTCATCCCCCCCTTTCTTTGGTGCCTTAAGAGCCAATCTTGGATCTTATGTGTCTGACTCAAATGTTTCGGTAATGATAGGTTGGTATTGGGTCCTAAGGACCATCAGTTGGATCGTGTTGACTCGGTCTTTGATAAAGGCAACTAGTTTATTAATAATATAAGGCCCGAAGGTGAGGAAGAGAAGGAGGAGTATAAGGGGCCCAGCTAGAGCAGAAAGCAGGGTGGCTAGCCATGGGGACTGACTGAACCAAGACTCAAACCAGCCTTGTTGTTGTTCTTGTTCACGCTTCCGTTTGACCAGGCCTTCTCTAACTTTAGCCATGGACTCTCGGACTACTCCGGTATGGTCAGCATAAAAACAACATTCTTCTCTTAAGGCTGCACACAAACCTCCCTGTTGGAGGAAGACTAGATCTAGCCCCCTTCGGTTCTGTAGGACCACTTCAGAAAGGGAGGTCAGAGATTTTTCGAGGTGCGAGATTGAGTCCTCAAGTCTGGCTATATCCTCATCAATGGCTGCCCTTAGGCTATTGAACCCCCGGTGCTGGATGGCTAGTGATGAGATCCCTGTTCCTGCCCCTATGGTACTGAGGCCAGATAAGGTGGCCAAGGTTATGGCCGTAAAGGGTTCCCATTTTGTTCTTATTGATTCTCTTGCTTCCGTCCCTTCTTTTTTTTTTTTTTTTAATTTTTTTTTTTCAACGTTTATTTACCTTTGGGACAGAGAGAGACAGAGCCTGAACGGGGGAGGGGCAGAGAGAGAGGGAGACACAGAATCGGAAACAGGCTCCAGGCTCCGAGCCATCAGCCCAGAGCCCGAAGCGGGGCTCGAACTCCCGGACCGCGAGATCGCGACCTGGGTGAAGCCGGATGCCTAACCAACTGCGCCACCCAGGCGCCTCTCCGTCCCTTCTGTCCACAGATCATATACAACATTTTCTCGGTGGTAAATAACCTTTGGAAATACTAATACCATGATACAATATTCGGTTGACGAATTAAAAACATTTCTGCTAACACATGGGGTGAGCCCTGTCTTAGAACAAATCCACCAACTGTCAGGAGCTGGAATTATCCATTTAGATTCATCTATAGAGTAATTAGTCGGGGCACAGAGCTGGATATGGCTGGAGGGGACCTTTCCTATACAAGTCCCATTGCCAGTGACCGCTTGCAGTGTGAGGCCGGGGCCCTTTCGATTCCACTTGCAAGCTGCTGGCGACTCTTCTCCTGATTGTGAAAAAGGGGCAGCTAGACCTATGGCTTCGTAGAAGGGGGGTTTTATATCATAACATAGCCAGCAGGCCCTTGTTGCCTCAGAGTCCGATCGGTTTAAGGCCTCATACGCTGCTGTTAGCAATTTCCATAGGGAGTCTATGCCTTCTGGTTCTGATTTTCTCGGACAGCTTGTGCTTTTACTCCTGGGGTAAGGATGGGGGTCCTGCTGGAGGGAGTAGTGGAGATCTGCCCGGGGATAAGCTTATCTGTTTTGTTTTGTTTTTTTTCAATACCTGATTTGGCCCCACTGGTTGTACAAGAGGGGAGACTTTTAATTTTATTTGAATGGCAGTCCCAAAGAGGGGACGTTGATATAAGTAGAGTCCCCAAGTGAGTCCTGAGACCCACCGCCTGTCCTTTTTCCCCTTCTCTGTAAATCTTACACGAATAAGGTTACAGTTTTCATCGTACCTGGTGCAGGTACATGGTTGGACATAGGACATTTCAATAAATTGGGGTTTTACTTCCCACTTCCATTCCCCATCATTGGGGACACAACTCCAGGCTGCGCAATAGAGGGTTTCAAACCCTCCACATGTGCGCCTCATCACCCCCGTCCTAAATCCCGGACATGCATAAAATCCATTTCTACTTATTGATACCCTCCTTTGCAGTTGCCTCCATTTACCTCCTTCCATTTCTTCTAATGGACTAACTTTTTCTAAATTAAAATATAAATCTGGCCACCAGGTGTTTAATGGGGCAGTTCCTAGGGTTTTGTTGTAGATTTCATGAGTCTCTAAGTTAGTAATTTCCCATGTCAAATTATAGGGGGTGTGGGGGTTTGGATTTACAGACAGAATTTGCAGAACAATCAAGAGGAGGGCAAGTACCATAGTTACGGCTCAGTCCGTTGGCGGTGTAGGGTCAATTTTAAAGGATTGTCCTTAGTCCGGTAAACAGTCCAGGTTGTCTTTGAGGGTCCAATGAGGTCTGAGAAGGGGTCCACCGGTTTGGCGTGGGTGTAATGGATCCAGGCGGCGATTCCGTCTACTTTGATGGCCGTAGGCGTTGTCAGGATGACCTGGAAGGGTCCTTTCCACCTGGGTTCCAGAGTCTCCTGCCAATGACGTTTGACGAGGACCCAATCCCTGGGTCGGAATTGATGAGGAATAGGCGGGGGTCCAGTTTCATAAAGTTCTTTTAATTTGGGCCATACATCTTCATGGACCCTCTGCAAGGCTTGTAGGGAGAGCAAGAGTTCAAGACCATTATCCTTCTCAGTTTTGACAAGGTCATCTTTTAGGTTAGGGATGATGGGGGGTGGTCTACCATGCATTATTTCATAGGGTGTGAGTCCCAGTTTGTATGGGGAGTTACGCACCCTGAACAGAGCATAAGGGAGAAGGACTACCCAATTAGCACCAGTCTCCATGGTCAATTTGGTTAGGGTCTCTTAATGTTCTGTTCATTCTCTCTACCTGTCCTGAACTTTGGGGTCGGTATGCACAATGTAATTTCCAATCAGCCCCAAGTATGGAAGCCAGTCCCTGACTTACCTTAGAGATGAATGCAGGTCCATTGTCTGACCCTATCATTACTGGAAAACCATACCTGGGCAGGATTTCTTCTAGGATCTTTTTGGCTACATTCTGTGCCATTTCATTCTTGGTTGGAAAGGCTTCAGTCCATCCTGAAAAGGTATCTACAAAAACTAGCAAATACTTATGTCCATATTTTCCTGGTTTTACTTCAGTGAAATCTACTTCCCAATAGGTCCCCGGTCTGCTCCCTCTTCGTCTTACCCCTGTTGTCTGAGGATTGCTACTCGCATTGTTGAGTTGGCACACTGTACATTTAGTGACTACTTGATCGACCTTATCAGAGACATTTCTAATTTTTAGTCCAGTCTGTCTCAGTAAGTCCAACATTCGCCGGGAACCTAAGTGGGTGCTGCAATGGATCCGCTCTAGAACTTGCCATCCTAGTTTATCTGGGAGTATAATGCTGCTTTTGGAGTCTCTCCACCAGCCATCTTTGATTCGGGTCATAGGAAGTTTACTCATCCATTGAATGTCGCTTTCTGAATAGTCAGGGCTGGGGGGCAATTCCCGGGGTCCAGGGTCTGGCAGCTGTAGGGTCAGTAATTGCGCTGGGGGCCGAGCTATGTTTTTTGCAGTCCGATCGGCCAAATTGTTGCCCCGGGAAACTGGGTCGGTTGTCTTCTGGTGTCCTGGGCAATGCACAATCGCTAGCTTTTTGGGTTCCCATAAGGCTGCTAGCAGGGCTAGAATCTCTTCTTTATTTTTGATGTCTTTCCCTTCAGCTGTGAGGAGCCCCCATTCTCTGTATATCGCCCCATGTACATGAGCAGTGGCAAAGGCATATCGGCTATCAGTGTACACGGTTAGCTTGCGGTCTCTTCCTAATTTTAGGGCCTGGGTTAAGGCTATTAGTTCAGCCTTCTGGGCCGAGGTTCTGGGGGGTAGGGCTTCTGACCAAACCACCTCGGTTTCTGAAGTTACGGCCGCCCCTGCATACCTTTGTCCCTGGTGAACGAAGCTGCTTCCATTGGTGAACCATATGGCGTCCGCATCCAATAATGGTTGGTCCTGCAAGTCCTCCCGGACCCCATAAACTTGAGCCAGTATGTCGGCGCAGTCATGAAGTGGGGTTCCCATGTCCAGGTCTGGCAGCAGTGATGCTGGGTTCAGGGCCGTTGGGGAGGTGAAGATGACCCTGAGGGGGTTCAACAGCAGTCCCTGGTAATGAGTGAGTCGGGCATTGCTCAGCCATTGGTCAGGCGGCTGCTTGAGGATGCCCTCGATGGCATGCGGGGTGGTGACTTGTAGCTCTTGGCCCATGGTCAGCTTATCAGCGTCCTTTACCATTAGGGCAGTGGCTGCAATCATCTGGAGACAGGGTGGCCATCCGGCGGCCACTGGATCTAGCTTTTTAGACAGATAGGCTACTGGCCTGCACCAAGGGCCCAAATGCTGGGTTAGCACCACCTTAGCTATGCCTCGGTTTTCATCTACATATAGGTGGAAGGGTTTGGAGACATCGGGGAGTCCCAGGGCAGGTGCTGATAGCAGAGCAGTTTTAATTTGTTGGAAGGCCTGTTCGGCTTCTTCTGTCCAACTAAAGGGCTGTTGATCTTTTGTTGCCTAGTATAAAGGCTTTGCTAATTCAGCAAACCCTGGCATCCATAGTTCTGCAGAACCATAGGTCTGCTGGGTCTGCAGAACCCAGCTGACCCTAGGAATTCCCTCACCTCTCGTGGTGTCTGCGGTCTGGGAATACGAAGGACAGTCTCCTTCCGGGCATCCGTTAGCCAGCATTGCCCCCCTCTCAGTAAGTAACCCAGGTAAGTTACCTCTGACTTGCAGATCTGAGCCTTCTTTGCTGAGGCACGGTAGCCTAAGGTTCGCAGAGTTCACAGGAGACCTTCAGTTCCCTGGATGCAGGCTTCGGGTGTCTTGGCAGCTATTAAGAGATCATCAACATATTGTAGGAGAGTTATATTAGGGTGTTGTTGTCTGTACTCACTTAAATCTTCGTGTAGAGCCTCGTCGAACAGGGTCGGAGAGTTTTTGAATCCTTGTGGCAGTCTGGTCCAAGTGAGTTGGCCATTTATGCCCCTGTCTGGATTTGTCCATTCGAATGCAAATAGCTCTTGACTTTTAGGCGCTAGTGGTAGGCTGAAAAAAAGCATCTTTTAGATCCAGAACAGTATACCATTGTTTTTCTGGGCTGAGGGCGCTCTGAGGGCGCTCAAGAGAGTATAGGGGTTAGGAACGGTTGGGTTTATGTCCATGACCTGCTTATTGACTTCTCTCAGGTCCTGCACTGGTCTGTATTCCCCGCTGTTGGGTTTGTGCACGGGCAGCAGGGGGTTATTCCATGCTGAGTGGCAGGTGTGTAGGACCCCAGAGTCAAGGAGGCGGCGGATATGCGGTGTGATGCCATTTTTGGCTTCCGCGGGCATGGGGTATTGGCGCATGTGGACAGGGTCCGTCCTGGGCTTGACCTCTATAAATAGGGCTGGGCGATGTTTTGCCAGCCCCATACCACCCGTTTCTGCCCACGCGTCTGGGAAGCATTGAAGCCAGGGCTCCATACCCTGATCCAGAGGAGTGGGTTTCTGATGGAGCCTGTATTCATCTTCCAGTCTCACAGTGAGTACAGATAAGGGTTGGTTGTGAAAGTCAGTCACTGTGGGTCCCCCTGGTTGGAAATGAATTTGGGCCCCCATTTTGGTAAGCAAATCCCTCCCCAACAGGGGGCAGGGGCTGTCAGGAATGACCAGGAAGGAGTGGGTTACCTTCCCATTTCCTAAGTCCACAGTCCTCTGAGTTGTCCAGGGGTACTTCTTTATTCCGGTGGCCCCTTGTACCCAGGATGATTTTTCAGATACTTTTCCATGGGGCTTGACCAGAACTGAGTGCTGTGCCCCAGTATCAACTAGGAACTGGACTGGGGTCCCTTCCACTTGCAATGTTACCCTAGGTTTGGGGAGGGGATCCGAACCCCGTCCTCCCTATTCTGTATCTTGGGTAAACAGTATGGGGGCTATTTTAGGCTGCCATTGTCCTTGGCTGGGGTGGGGTTGTTTCTTCTTGGGGCATTCTCCTATCCAATGGCCTTTTTCTTTACAATAGGCTCATTGATCTTTATCTAAGTGCCGCCTGGGAGGGCGTGTTGTTTGAGTGCCTTCTGGAGGTGGCTGTTCTTTCTGGACTATAGCGGCCAGGACTTTAGTCATTTTCTCTGTGGCCTTGATCTGTCTCTCTTCTGGGGCCTCCCTGTTGTTGTAGACCCGTTGTGCTATATGGAGCAGATCCTGGATCTGTTTACCTTCTAAATCCTCTAGCCTTTGGAATTTTTTTTTTTAATGTCAGGAGCTGCTTAATTTACAAAGGACATAATGACAGCAGCCAGGTTCTCAGGGACTTCTGGATCCATGGGGGTAAACTGCCTAAAGGCTTCCATTAATCTCTCTAAGTAAGCAGCTGGACTCTCTGCCTTTCCCTGTACGACCGAATATACCTTAGCCAAATTGGTGGGCTTGCGAGCTGCAGCCCGGAGACCCGCCATCAGAGTCTGGCGATAAATGAGTAACCTTCCCCTACCTTCTGCTGTGTTGTAGTCCCATTCGAACTGTGGAGGTCTGGTTAGGGGGAGAGCCGCATTAATGAGGTCAGGGTTAGATGTCGGCTGACCGTCGTCTCCGGGAACCAGCTTTCTTGCTTCTAATTGGATCCTCTCTCGCTCCTCTGTAGTGAACAGGATGCGGAGGAGCTGCTGACAGTCGTCCCAGGTGGGCTGGTGGGTGAACATGACACTGTCTAAAAGAGCTATTAGGTCTTTAGGGTTATCAGAGAATTGAGCGTTCTGTGTTTTCCAGTTGTAAAGGTCACTGGTGGAAAAGGGCCAATACTGGAGTCGGGGGTTGCCTGTTTCATCTCGGGGTCCTATTTCCTGCAGGGGTAGGGCCACAGTGGAGTCGGGGAGGCGAGGGTTTGGCTCACGCTGGGTGCGTCCACAGGTTCGGACGGCTGGCCTCTCGCGGTTGGTTTCATTTTCAATGGGGCCCTGCGCAGCTGCTGCCTCCCGTCCTCCTGGTTCCGGCGCAGCTGCCGCTTCCCGTCCTCCCGGTTCCCCTAGGGGGGCAACTAGCGGGGCAACTGGTGGGGCGGCTGCTGCAGGCAGGGCCTGGGGTATGAGGGGAGGGGGATGATAGGGTGGAGGGTTTAGGGATAGTAGGTCCTGACTATTGGGCAATGTGGGATACAAGGGCGCGGCTGGCGTTCTTGATTTTGGGGGATCTGCAGGCCGTATGGCAAGGACCTTACACGTTCCCGAGGATAGGAAGGGGGCCAACCAAGGGGGTGGATTTTCCACTAAATTCCGCCATACAAGAATGTAGGGAATCTGATCCGGGTGCCCCTCGCGACCCGGTAGAAAAATCTTTGACTTCACCTTAGTGATTATAGGGAGGCAAAAAGTTCCTTCGGTTGGCCATCCAACGCCGAAGGTTGGTCATTTGGAGCGGCAGAGGGTTATTAATTTTCCCCTCCGGATGTCTAGACTCAAATTCTGTCCTCTGGTTCTAACATCCCTGAAGTTAGCAACGAGGAGAGAAAGGGGAGTGCTTTGAGATAGGCCCATCTGTATCCTGGAGGTGGAGGAAAGGATTAAAAGGAGAAACAGTAAAGTTATGAGGATTTCTGGCTGGGCCAGGCCAGGTCACCTGCGAAAGAGAAGGGGTTTAACACTTAAAGGTTATAGAATAGAGAACACAACACTTAGATCGCTAGCGCATTTCGGGTGTCTGTCACCTGGACAGAAGAATTCCGATGGGCCCAAAAAAGTGCCCCAGACGGGTGCCAGTCACCCGAACAGAAGAATTCTGATGGGCCCAAAAAGGTGCCCCAGACGGGTGCCAGTGGACATCTCCTACTGGACCCGACTGACTGCCCTATAGCGCATCCGCCAGGGCTGTGTCAGTCCCTGATACAGATCCCGCGCGGAAGAGCCAGAAACGAACAGACAAACAGAAACGGACAGAGCCGGCTCACTTACCGATCGGTCTCAGGGACGACCCGTTGACTTGGGGT
The DNA here is from genome assembly GCF_016509475.1 of Prionailurus bengalensis. Taxonomy (NCBI): domain Eukaryota; kingdom Metazoa; phylum Chordata; class Mammalia; order Carnivora; family Felidae; genus Prionailurus; species Prionailurus bengalensis. The sequence goes on along the minus strand of NC_057353.1, from coordinate 27,402,748 downwards.
CTGGTGGGCTTGGGGGGGATCCCGGACGAGCCCCCAAATGATATGCCCCAATTCGAGAGACTCCCCAAAAACAAACCACCAGAGTCCAGAGTCAAAGCCAAGCGGCAAGGGTCGTTTATTGCAGGTTCGAACCCGGTCCTCCGCACACTCGTTGCCGGTGACGCTAAGAGGCCCCAAGCGAGGATCTTACAGCTTCTTTTATAGACAGGCACAAACAAGTTAGGGATTTTTTGCAGTTACAGAGCTGTTATTGGTTGACATTTAAATTTGAACACTCAGCAGAACTTGATTGGTTCCTGCCTTTTTTTCAAACCACTCAGCAGAACTTGATTGGTTCCCGCCTTTAGGTCAGACCACCACCGGTCACGCCTTGGCTGGTTTCGGAAACAGCGGGGGGGGGGGGGGGGGGAGGGTCTTTTCTTTGCAGTTGTGAGTACATCTGGTAATTTTTCTCTTAGTCTCTCAGATTCATGTCATGAGCACGCTATGAAGGTGCACACACAAGTCGTGTCTTTACGCAATGTCGGCTGTATTCAGTCATAAAGGAAAGTTAATCACAATTATAAAGCAGGTTCAGGATTCCAAACTCAGTGACATTTCAGCATGTGATTCAACTTGGCTTCGTACAAAGGTCACAGAACAGAAGACAAGCTGATGGGGAAAAATTATGTTATAAGATGGCCGACAGGACTGATAGGGGAATTCCAGTCTCGTTGCCCGAAGACTCCCCTTCCAGGTTCCCTTCCTAACTTGCTTGCCGAGCATGCCAAATTACTACTAATGAGGAAGTAACAGACTATAAAACGTCCCCCATCCTTGCACTCAGACCTCTGGAGAGCGATCTCCTCTGAGCCCGCTGGTGTGAAATAAACCTCCTGCCTTCCAAGATCTCCTAGGGCCTTTTGGTTGTTCTGTTGGGTGATCCAGCCCAGGTTCTGTATCAAAGCTACACAACAAACAATGGTGTGGGAAGTTAACGAACCAGGTTCGTTACTAACAAGGTCAGTCTGTGGATGTGCAGTTGAGAAAGGGCCTAGGTCCAGTCCAGGTCAGGTCTCAGCACTTAAAGCTTACTATGTTCAAGCAGTGAAGGACCTCGGTTTGTTCAGAGATCAACTGGGCAGAGCTTTCAGCAGACAGCTGCCTTTTCTAAGTGGTCAGACATAGAGGGGTCACGTCTGAAGAGTCTGACAGTTTGCTGCAAAAATTCTCCCCTTTTTAAAGGGATTTAAATGGCCTTGGTCCCCTACAGAACTTCTCTGGTTCTGCTTGTTATCACTTCTGGGTTGGTAGCTGATGCTGGTCTTATAGCTGCAGTACCTTTAACTGCATGTGTCATTGCTTAACACAGTCCCCTGCATGACACTCCTTCTTGACACAGACTCCTGCTTGACATGAGAAACTCCATTTTGCTCTGTATAATTCACTCTTCAGAAAATAAAAAGTTGTGTTGGGACCTGCTACTGATTAGGGAGCATAAGGATAAGGCAAGCTGCCAGGCCTCAACCCCCCCCCCCCCCCCACTCCCCAGGTGGGATATGTGTGATATTCCTCAGGCACTCCTGGCTGCTCAAGAACAAAGGAAAGGGGAAAAACAAATGGTTAACTGATAGAGATCATAGTCCTACAGGACCTAAGTTTCCATCACCCCTCCATAGTGATGTGGGAAACAAAGGCAGAAGAAAATGGCAGATAGAACTAAATTTCCTTATAACCTGCAGCCCATTGACAAATACTTGAGGCTGGCAGAATGAAATGTTTCTCCGAGAACTCGGAACTCCTTTCTGTCTTAATGCTAATGCTTTGCTAGAGGGAAAAACAACCTTAGCTTGACAATAGCTAGCCCTTCAGTATCCTGTGAATCTTCTTTAGCATATGAAAATCTCACTTGAGCCTTCCCCTGGACTTTACCTCCCCCAACCCAGTAGTATGTAACCAGTCTCTCCTCATGGTCCCCGGGTAGCTCTTCCTGCCCATGGGTCCTGTCCCGCTACTTTAATAAAAGTGTCTTTTTGCACTAAAGACATCTTGAAGAATTCTTTCCTGGCCATTGGCTCCAGACCCCGTGAACCCCAGTGTCATCCCCAAAACCTCATCAGTTACACAATTTTATAATCAATAAGAACACGGCAAATTTCTAGGCTCTGCTTCTAGATCTCAGTACCAAAGACTATCCTGTTTTTTCCTTCTGATGTAAACCTTAGTGACCACAATAGGGCACTTGCAATTTCTAGATAGTTTACTGGGTTATTTTCTAAGAACCTCCTCCTAAAATTAAAATATAATCTAGGAAGATACCACAATAACCTGTGGATAAACTTGATTTAATTGGTCTAATTTCTTTGATTTGTTTTACTCAGATGGTAGGGATTAAATGAGACACAGCCAGTGACTTATGATAAGTTACATGCATATTGCCAAATGTGATATAACAGCCCTGCCACTGGCCATAGATACATAAAATTCAGAGGTAAAGTCTCAGTGCTATGCTATGATTGAGGGCACTTTCAAGCAGTGAGATACAGAAGTGAGGACAATAGTTGGTTGGCAGTGATACTGAAAAAGGTAGACAAAGAAAATGGATTGAAAAGGTAAGAAAACAAAGTTCATGTCTGGTTCAGTTTATCTACGGTCAATCATAGTGTTTAGTGACCTTAAAACTCAATATTATATGCAATAGATTTATAGAAGTAATCCCCTGCAGAGTCCAATCAAAGCATAAATTCAGTAAATAAGACACACTGTGGGGATTTTCTCTTTGTCCATTCTAAAGTTTGCTATTGTTTTTGTGATTGGAATTCAAGCTGTTACTGCATTATTCAGAGATCACAGAAAATGTGTGTTTGGAATGTATTAAAGGGATAGAAGAAACAATGAGGAACAAGCAAAGTGGGAGAAATGAGATTTGGTGGTTTGAGTAATGGGTCATTAGGAAAATAAGGAAATTAGGTTAAAGAAAGCTGAATGACTAAGGCTGTCATAAAACAACACAAACAAATTGAGTGCATCCTTGTGGAACATTTCAAATTTCCAGAAGAAGGAAGTGCTAGAGTTTGAAATAAATTGCTGGGCTTTGGTTAAGTGGTGGGAAGGAGTTTGTGTCCTAGCTGCCACCTTTGTTCTAGGCTTTCAGAATGAGGCCTGTGTACAAGTGTGGCCCAAACACTGATGGCATGGGAATCCACCTACCCCCATCCCCTGCCAGAAACATCAATTTGAATAACTATCTGCTTACAAAAATACCTTCACAAAAGCCCAGGATTCCAGGTGAGAGACTTCAGCACCTTGGGTGAAACACAGAAATAAGAAAGGGCACACTGAGGAGGGTAGGAAAAATAGATTCGCACTACCACTATTACCCCACTTTTAAGCCCCAGCGGCTCAGCAAAGAGTGAAACACCATCTCCTTGGGAGAAGGAGAGTAAAGTGAATTCCTAACCTCATCTTGGACTTCAGAGCTGCCCACCTCAGCCCCATGCTGACTCCTGCTATATGTTCATTACTTGCACTTCTGGGTATATATCTAAAGGAAATGAAAACACTATGTTGAGGAGACATCAGCACCCCCGTGTTCACTGCAGAATTATTCACAATTGCTACGATATGGAAACTACTTAAGTATCTGTCAATGATTAAAGGATAAAGAAAGTATACATATGTATAATGGAATATCACTCGGCCATACAAAAGAAGGGAATCCTGCCTTTTGCAACAACATGGACATTGAGGGTATTGTGTGAAGTGAAATCAGTCAGACAGAGACAGACAAATGTCGTATGATACCATTTATATGCAGAGTCTAAAAAAGAACCCCGAAATCAGAAATAGAGTGGAATAATGGTTGCCAGGAGCTCGCGATGGGGAAGATGGGGAGGTATTGGTCAAAGGGTATAAACTTCCAGCTATTAGAGGAATAAGTTCTGGGGATCTAATTACAGCATCGTGATGATGATGAACAGTACTATATTATATACTTGAAAGTTTTTAAGAGAGTAGATTTTATTTATTTATTTATTTATTTATTTATTTATTTATTATTTTTTATTTAACTTAGTTTTTGAGAGAGAGGGAGAGAGAGCAGGAAAGGGGCAGATAGAGAGGGAGAGCAAGAATCCCAAGCAGGCTCCACACTGTTAGTGCAGAGCCTGATATGGGGCTTGAACTCATGAACCACGAGATCATGACCTAAGCAGAGATCAAGAGTCACATTTCAACTGACTGAGGCACTCAGGGCCCCATTATGAGAGTAGATGTTAAATGTTATCTCATGCACATACAAGATGGCAATTATGTGAGAAGATGGGGTGTGTTAACTAACCTTATTGTAGTAATACTTTTGTAGTATACAAGCATCAAATTATCACATTATACATCTTAAACCTCCTTGTGTTATATATCTTCCTGTGTCAATACTATCTGAATAAAGCTGGGGAAAAAAGGCACCATTTAAATGTCATTATTATATTAATCCTATAAAAGGTGTTCTTATGAATAAAAATTGATTACATGTTTCAAAGAACACATTTGAAAAGCCATAAAGCAAAATTTAAAAAAAGAGATAGTTCTGTTTTTATTTTGTTTTAATTATTTTTCTCTACTACCTAACATTGTTTCATACATAAAAGGTATCAGCTTTGAGCTGGGAATACTATCTAAAGTAAAGTATATTAAGCTTTTACTCTGTGCCAGGCTCATTTGTATTTTTACAAACCTATGAACTTGAAGCTATTATTACTAAACTATTTTATAGAAAAAGAAAATAAGACACAGAGAGGTTAAGTAATTTGCCTGTTTTAAACTTTTTTTTTTAAAGGTTATTTCTTTTTTTCAGAGAGACAGAGACAGCACGAGTGGGGGGCAGTGCAGAGAGAGAGGAGAGAGAGAGAGAGAGAGAGAGAGAGAGAGAGAGAGAGAGAGAGAATTCCAAGCTGGCTCCACACTGTCAGCACAGAGCCTAACATGGGGCTTGAACTCAGGATACTGTGAGATCATGACCTGAGTAGAAATCAAGAGTTGGATGCTTAACTGACTGAGCCACCCAAGTGTCCTAATAATTTGCCTGTTTTAAATTAAACGATGTATCTTTGTGTCTGAAACTTTAGGAGATATTGTTTATTGAATAGAAAATACAGAGTATTTGAAATTGAATATTTTAGTGGACAATTATTCAAATTTTGTTTATTATTGGAATCTCAATGTGTAAATAATATAACAGAACTTAAAAAAAATTTTTTTAATGTTTATTTATTTTTGAGAGAGAGAGAGAGAGAGAGCAGGTGAGGGGCAGAGAGAGAGGGAGACACAGAATCTGAAGCAGCCTCCAGGCTCTGAGCTGTCAGCACAGAACCAGACAAGGGGCTTGAACTCATGGACCACGGGATCGTGACCTGAGCCGAAGTCAGAAGCTTAACCAACTGAGCCACCCAGGTGCCCCTGTAATAACAGATCTTTAAGCCAGGCCTGCATTTAAATCTTGGCCATGTCATTAATTATATTACCTGTGTACCAGTGTTCAACCTTTAAGTCTTAATATTTTCATCTGTAAAAATCACACCAACCTTGCTGAGTTATTGTTAAGACTATAAAAGATGTGCATTAAATATAGTAGAATGATGTGTTCACAGTGGTTCCTTACTAAATGACAGGGTGTCAGAAAGTGTTTGCTGTCAATTACCCCCTTCCTGGGTAAAATAATGTTCGTTTTGCTCAGTTGACCTGTGCCCTGTGCTTCAGGACCTTTCTTCAGCTCTAGGAGTGAAGCTCTGATAGTCTTAGCCAATTGCAATGATTCTCTTCTCTAGAGATTGATGCAGCAATGGACTTGTGACATTATTCTGATTAGTAAGTCAGAAGGAAATGTCTGCTGAGTGGTGGAGAGACTTCTTAAAAGTTCTTTCTTTCTCCTAAATAAGGAAAAAAAGCAAGAGTTTTTCTTTTTCAACCTTCGAATGTTATTATATAAATATATGAGTCTTAGTTTTCCTGGTGCCATCTCATGAGGGGAAAAGCTAATTCCCTGAAGAAAACAGGATGAAAGATGGAAAAAATTCTAGGGCTTGATATTTCAAAATAACTACATTAACTGTGATACCTCCTTAATTCCAGGATTTTCACTTTGTGAAATCTCTCCAGTTTAAACTATTTTAGTTGGGTTTTGCGTTACTTTTAGTCACAAACGCCCTAACAGATGAGGCTTATCATCACAATAATTGTTCAAAAGAAGAATGTATGTTTCGCTGAAAAATTTACCTATCCGAAAAGACAGGGAAACTGCAGAAACTTAGCATCTATCTCCCAGTGCGTACTTAATGCTTTCTGAGAGAGCAGTATATAATTGGTCAGAACTAGATTTTTTTTTTTTATTTGACCACTTTGCATTAGTGGTGGGATCTTTGCCTCAAAGGATCTTCAGGAAATGTTGTCATGCTTTTTCTTTCATTTCTAGCCTCAGGTTTGTCAGGTAGTCTTTTGCTTCCTGTCATCTGGTGTGAGTCTATGCATTATTTATACACTCATTCAACAGATATTTATTTAATTCTTACCATATATTTTGCCTACTATCAGGTGCTAGTACCAGAGAAGGCTTTCCTGAGAAGGAACAAGCAAAGTAAGATCAAAAGGATGAGTCAAAGTTGATTAGGTGAAGTGGGAGATGTCTGTGAAACCACATAGTCCAAGAAAAGGAAACTATGTGCCCTAGGGATAATGGTGCACTTGACAAGTGGAAAGTCCAAGGTTTGAAATATAAATAGCAAGGGGCTTATTGGCCCAAGTTGAAGCTAGAGAGGTAGGTAAAAGGAATGTTAATGACTTTAATTTTTATTCTAAGAGTAAGGAGGTCTTTGAAAACATATTTTAGTAGTGAGAAACATGACCAGATTTTCATTTAGAAAAGATCACTTGGATGCAACATGAAAAACAGATTGGAAGGAGGCAAGTGGATGTGGGGAGATGAGTTCAGAGGTTGATATAGTTTTCTAGGTGAGAGATGTGGGTAGCTTCAATTAAGGTAAGAGCAGTAGAAATAGATGAATACAGATTTGACAATAATTTGGAGGTAAAATTGACAAGACTTCCATGAGGAATGAGATAGACTGAGATGCCATAGATGCTGATAGATTTTTGGCTTGCAGAATAATGGTTATTGTGAATTACTGAAATAGAAAACTGTAGAAGTAGATTTGATTTCGGTTTATGGTGGTTAATTGTCACTCCTCAGTCCAACTCATTCTGCAGGAAGAACAGCAAATGCAATGTACAGTTAAATTAAAAGAGCACATGAACAGGATCACTACCCCAGAATCCTATGAATTTTAGAGTTTCAGTATATATCTGCAGTTGCATCTCAAAACCATAGTATTTGTGACTTAATATTTTTCTGACCAAGGGGGAGTTTTATGGACTTCTCTTTGACCATTTCTGGTATCATAATTGTTAATCCACAGATATGAGAACTAATGTGAAGTGTATGTCATCTGGTAACTGTATCTTTCCGAATTTTGAATTAGGGAACCAGAAAAATGTTCACAATGTAAGTCTTCAGGCCAATTAGCAATATTCTGAGATGTACTTGGGTCAGGATTCCATTTATTATCTGGTCTCCATAAGACACATTCTTACCCAAGGACTCTAATGACGGTTCAGTTCTCTTGTTCTCATTGTCAGTGCTGATATTCAATAGACTTCAAAAAATCTTGATATTCTTCTCCTGTGTGCAATTATTCTGTCAATTACTACAAGCCTCCTTGAAAATAAAGACTGCACATTTTGCCTATATTTTTGTTTATATTTGCCACAGCTTTATGCAATCCTTTCTCAAGAGAGTCTAGACTCCTTTTCAATTGATGGACACTGGGTGTGAGAACAAACTCAGATCTCGAAGCTGGGTTAATGATTTTGATATTTTATTTGGATGAAAGCAATCTTCTGCTTGCCAATTCTTGATTTTCTTTGTCATATAAATCATGAAATATTATAGCCTGTTTCCCATCTATTTCCCATCTAAGAACATTATGTTTCATTAGCAACTGCCAAAGAAGTCTTCAGGCCAAAGTACTATTCTGGCCTTTCTTCTTGTTATGGTAACTATAGCCACATTGCCTCTGATGGTTACTTGCCACCACCAGCCTCTAACCATTCTAAGAATCTACCATTTTTATTTATGTTAAGGACACATTAATGTAGCAGCAGCATCAAATACCAACTTTAGTATGAAAAGACAGCCTGAGTTTCCCTGTGATGACTGTGCCCTTTTCACTGGTGCACTTCTACTGTTTTAGTGAAGGGAACAAACACATTTTGAGCCCTCTTAGTGATCACAATCACATGTGGATTATCTGCTCTTATGTAACACATTTATTTTCATTTACCCCAAATGTAGACTCTTGTAACACCTTCCTCAATTCTTTACCAAGGCAGATCTACCATCTTGTGTTATATACTATATGTTATCATCATGTTTAGCTTTGAAAAGTGATTCCACATTGTATCAGGATCCATTTCAGGTGAAATTCTGAGATATAAAAGATCATAACCATGTCTCGCACTCTCCACTATTCAATTTTATAAACTCATCCTGGTTCAACTTATTTCCTTCTAGTTTCTAACAGTGTATATATTGACCAGGTCACATAATTCTTTGTTGAGTAAACTCTTTGTTCTCATAGTAGGGAAATTATTTCCCTGCTCAAGCTATGCTAAGTATTGCCTGGAAGCTCCAAAGAGAGCTAAGAAAGGTGGTGTAAGAACAGAACAAACATCATTTGGTAAGGCATTTGGCTCATGTGAAGTCTTCACTTATTGTCTTGGAAAAAAGAGGCTGATTTCCTCTAGCAAGTGGGCAAATATTCCCGAGGCTAAAAAAAGAGAATCCTGGGTTTAAGATTTTCAGACATATTCCACCCCCCGGAAGTTTTTACCATATCAGATCTCTGGGTCCTACTATTTTCCTATCAATATTTTGGTTTAATTATAGGAAACCCATTGAGGCTACATTCTTTATATTTCTTCAAAGCCAAGATTTAGGGGTATGCATAAGCCAACAAGTACTTTGTCATGGATGTAATGCATGTGGGTGTTGTTAACTTTGAACATTTACATAAATCATTGTACATAAAAATCTACTCAAATCTTTTCACAAAATACTTATGCCGAGATTATACCCCCAGAAATTCTAAGTCAGTTGATGAATAGTGAGGCCTGCACATAAGGTACTTAGGGATTCTATATGCAACCAGTATCAAAAGTTATTAAAAAAAAATCTTAATGTTTATTTATTTTTGAGAGACAGAGAGACAGAGCATGAGTGGAGGAGAAGCAGAGGGAGAGAGAAACACAGAATTTGAAGCATGCTCCAGGCTCCGAGTCATCACCACAGAGCCTGACACGGGGCTCGAACTCACGAACTGTGAGATCATGACCTGAGCCAAAGTTGGACGCTTAACTGACTGAGCCACCCAGGCACTCCCAAAAGTTCCTTTTTTTAATGTTTAATGTTTTCTTAATGTTTTTAAATGCTTTTTAATGTATTTATATATTTTTTTAATGTTTAATGTTCTTTTCTTAAATGTTTATATATGTATGTATTCATTTATTTATTTTAGAGAGAGAGCATGCACATGCGTGTGAGTGGAGGGAGGAACAGAGGGAGAGAGAAAGAAAGAGTAAGAATCTTAAGTAGGCTCCACACTCAGCACAGAGCCTGACGCAAGGCTCAATCCCATGACCCTGGGATCATGACTTGAGCTGAAATCAAGAGTCGGACGCTCAACCAACTGCGCTACCCAGGCACCCCCATATCAGAAGTTTTAATTTAATTTATGAAATTGATATCGTACCTATCATGTAGAAGAAGCATATCTGAATATATAAGGGTTGATTTTAAATGTAAAGGAAAGAAATTTGGGTGGACAAGTACTTAGACATATTAAGAATTGTACATTGGTATTTCTGGGGATAGCATTTTGATTTGGACAAGAATGTCAATCATAACAGGTTTTTTGGTTATACAGATATTTATTTTGATTTCCTTAACAACCTATTGCATATATAAAGGGGATAGAACTAGAAATTTTACCATATACTGAGTATTTTACATCAATATTTATATCAAATCTATGAAATAGTTTATGCTCTTTGTGCTTCAGGATCCTAATATATAAAATTAGGATAATATGTTTATTATAAGATTATTGTGAGAATTAAATAAGATAATGCATGTTAGGGCATTGGAAAAATTATCAGTGTTAGTAAACACTCAAAACTATTAAAGTCATGATGATGATTATGATGATGAGGAGGAAGTTAGTACTGATATTCCCCTTTCACAGATAAAATGAGTCTATGAGTATGAATCACGTAAAATCACACATGTCTGAAAAAGTAGAACCATGATTTGAACCCAGGCCTGGCTAACTCAAAGTCATTGCTTGTTCTAATACTCTAGACTGCCCTTCAATTTCATTTCTTGAGCTGGCTATTAAGTGACCTGGTAAAGCCTTGAAGGATGAACAAAGGTTTACCAAATAGGTGGGGTTTGATTTGCAGATACAGGTAGGGTGATAATAAGGGCATAGGGAATGCATATGGATGAAATTGAAGTTGTGATCATTCTAGTATGCATGGGGGACTTCTGATTGCTTGGGTTTTCCAAAAAATAAATTGTGCCTCTTAATTTAATTTAATAAATACTTAAAACCTGCTATATGCTCATTATAACTCTATTTGCCATGGGGAATTTAGAAAAATTGAATATCGTCCTTTTCTCTAAAGAAATGTTTATGATTAGATAGCAATGAGAAAGAATAAGTACTCTCTAACAGTTAATACAACAGACTTTTGCATAAGGGTTAAAATGAGAGGATAAAACTTAATATTGGAAGTGATACTTGAGCTAAGTCCTGAAGGAGGAAAAAATGAGTTAATAATTAAATATAGTAAAATAGATTTTTGGATTAAAAGTAAATGCAGACTGTGGAGTTTTGCTCATGAAAAAAAAACCCCTAATATTCCTTTAAAGCTGCCTTTAGAAGTTATATTTAGGGTGCCTGGGTGGCTCAGTTGGTTAAGTATCTGAGTCTTGATTTTGACTTAGCTCATGATCTCAAGATTGTGAGATCAAGCCCCCCATTGGGCTCCATGCTCGACGTGGAGCCTGCTTAAGATTCATTCTCAATCTCTCTCTCTCTCTCTCTCTCTCTCTCTCTCAAAAAGTTATATTAGATGAAATAGATTCCCTTTAATCTGTTCCCCAATAAGAGTGGAATTAGAAGAAATTACTTAAAATATAAATTGGTATGTAGCTGTTTTACGTTTTTGGGTTTTTTGGTTTTTTTTTTTTTTTTTTTTTTTTTTTTTTTTTTTTTTTTACGAATCCAGAGATCTATAGCTGGTAAGACCTTTAGACTTTAGAATTACCTTCTCCTTAATGTGAGGATGGCAATCTAGTGGCATCAAATGCCTTGTTGTAGAGAAATTTTTTTTTTTTTAATTTTTTTTTTTTCAACGTTTATTTATTTTTGGGACAGAGAGAGAGCATGAACGGGGGAGGGGCAGAGAGAGAGGGAGACACAGAATCGGAAACAGGCTCCAGGCTCTGAGCCATCAGCCCAGAGCCTGACGCGGGGCTCAAACTCCCGGACCGCGATAGAGAAATTTGATGAGACTAAAAGGAGGAAGAATTTGAAGAAATTACTTATTGAGGTGCACTCGACCGTTACAAGTATGTGCAAGTGCTAAACATAATGAGCATTGTGTTCTATTTTCCATTAACTTCAAAGATAGTGGTAAGCATTTCTCTTAAAAAAAAATTGTATGTGTTTTTACCAAGTATAAGTTCTCAGTGTTAAAATGTTTGATGAAAGTTATTCAGTTTAAAAATGATCATCATTAGGAGCACCTGGGTGGCTCAGTTGGTTGAGCTGCCGACTTCGGCTCAGGTCATGATCTGCCAGTTTGTGAGTTCGAGCCCCACATGGGGCTCTGTGCTGCTGACAGCTCGGAGCCTGGAGCTTGCTTTGGATTCTGTGTCTCCCTCTTTCTCTGACCCATCCTCCGCTCATGCTCTGTCTCTCTCCCTCTCTCTCAAAAATAAACATTAAAAAAAATTGATCATCATTATAATCTTCTATTTTCCTAACATAGAGTAATGACAGTATGTGCTTTGCTAAGAAGACATTTTTCTCACTTATGTTATTTATAATGTTAAAAAGAATATGTGAATTTTGGTTTAGAAAAAAATATTGAGTATTTTCTTATTTTGGTTTTTTTTTCCCTCAATGTTCAGATTTTGAATAGAATTGATCAGAGTTCTTTTTTATTATTTATTTATTTATTTACTTATTTATTTATTAACGTTTATTCATTTTTGAGACAGAGAGAGACAGAGCATGAATGGGGGAAGGTCAGAGAGAGAGAGGGAGACACAGAATCTGAAACAGGCTCCAGGCTCTGAGCTGTCCGCACAGAGCCCGACACAGGGCTCAAACTCACCGACCGCAAGATCATGACCTGAGCCGAAGTCGGCTGCTTAATCGACTGAGCCACCCAGGCGCCCCAGAATTGATCAAAGTTCTAACCCAAAAAATATATGTGAGCATCCAAACAATTTTAAAATTGACATAAAACATAAAAGCTTGATTTTTTTTAAATGGGAAAAAATAAAATAGTCTAAAATACTCTATAAAGAAATAGTGATGTTCCTAAATGTGGAAAATTATTCATTCCTTCTTATTTTATTATTCTGTAGTCCTAACCAATTTCAAATGATGTTTGTCATCTCTGTTTTCAGTTAAGTGTTATTTATTTTTAATTAACTTAAAAAAATTGACTTGTTAGTTGATTTGTATCTGGCTTGCCTAGGGATATCCTAAAATTATACTCTCCTCTTGTCTATACTATCAAGTGCCCAAGCTGAACCATGTCAAGCGCTATTGAATCTAATAAAGCCACAGTTAAAGATTGAGTATTAGGGAACTTATATATTTCTCTCACAGAGGATATTGGAGAATAGATTCTTCCCTTCTTATAGATGATGATCATGAGAAACAATGTGATAGGAGATGATCAGGGAAAATATTATGCGTATTACTCAGGGACCATTATTACTTCAGGCTAAAATGCTGGGACTTTTGATTCTGTCCTTGCCTTCAGCCCTCAAAAATCAATTCATCAGTGTACAACTCTCTCCATCTCTTTTTGTCTTTCTGTATCCCTCAAACTGCCCCTTTTGTCTGAATTTATGTTTCTTGATAGCACAACTTAAAACCTTCTGAGATTTTACCATCTCTTGTCTGAGCTTCCCCTCTTTCTAAGTTTGCAAGAATTGGACTTTGATTGACAAGGCAGTTTGTCATGTAAATAAATCAGTTTTTGAGGGTAGATGTTATTTACCTGTTCTCTTTTCCATATCATTGAGATATGAAGTCTTAATAATATCTAATCAGTATACAAATTGACTGGGTTATATTTCCTTTTTTTAAATATTTATGTATTTTGAGAAAGAGAGAGCAGGTCAGGGGAAGGAACAGAGGGAGAGAAAGAGAGAGATAAATCCCAAGCAGGCTTAGCTCTGTCAATGCAAAGCCAGAAGCGAGACTCAAACTCAAAAACCTTGAGATCATGACCTGGGCAGAAAACAAGACTCAGACATTTAATTGACTGAGCCACCCAGGCACCCAGATTGGGTTACATTTCTTAATAACTGTTAATGTACTATCATAGTTTGAAAACAAAGTTCTTGCACTCAATCTTCACATGACTCAATTCATCACTTATTCAGCAATCATATGAAAGTATGTTTCTGTTTATATTTAGTTTTGGAAATCCACTGTCTTTTCTCAATCCCTGACAATGTATCTATTGTCAAAACACTGCATTCATGCTGCTACAATGCATACATTGTAATCACTGCATATTATTATTGCTTAGAATTCCTCCCTTGACACTAACTTATATTGAAAATTGAAAAATGATTTCAGTCGCAGGATATAACATTAATATGTAAGCAATAAGCAATTGGATATTAAAATATTTAAAAATACAGCATCATTTGAAATAGCATGATAAATAGGAAATTTTGGAGGATACATGTAACAAAAGATATATAAGAATTTTATACTACAAACTATAAATATTGCTGAGATAAATGAAAGATGAGATAAATGGAGAGATGAGCCATGTTATTGGATATATTGACTCAATATAATTAATCTGTTAGATTCTACCCAAATTGAACTACACATTCAAATCAAACCCAATTGAAATCCCAGTAGGCATTTTTTTATCCTAGAAATCGACAAGCAGATCCTAAAGTGCATGTAGTAATGAAAACGCTCTGAAAGAGCAAAAGGAACTCTGTGAAAGAAGAGTAACTTTGGAGTACTTATGTCATCTGACTTCAAGACTTGTTAAGTTACAACAGACAAGACAGAACGGTATTAGCATCAAGTTAGACAAATAAATTTGTGGAACAGAATAGAGAGTCCAACATTGACCTACATACGTGTGGCCCAATGATGTGTGACAAAGTTACAAAGGCTGTGGAGAAAAGATAATCTTTTCCAGAAGATGCTGCTTCAGCAAATGTATATCCAAATGCAATGAACTTTGATTAGTACCTTAAACTGCTGGAAACATTTCCCTCATTACTTCAGGTTATACATGTTTGGCAATAGTTCTACACAGGTGATCTAATGCCCTTTTTCAGTGCAGCCATAGACAATTTAAAAAATAAATAACTCCAAAAAGATATATCGGAAAACCACATTATGTCAGTTTATCCCATTATTAGTGTTTGATTACTTAGGTAAGATGGTGTCGGGCATACTTTTCATTGTATGTGTATGTCTTTCCATCTGTAACTAAGTAACCTGTGTAATGTTACATTAGAATGGTTAATCTGTCCCCCAACAACCTCCTGCCAATTGGTTTTATTATCGATTAATAAATTTTTGCCAAATATTCCTTTTTATAATTTTGGTAGGAGCAGAATAATGGATGAACTGTTCAATGAGTGTAGACTTCCAGTGAGAATTTTTTGTTCCTGCAAGAGATCACATGGAAATACCAATTTAGAATTGCTTTTCATTAATTTCTTGATGGGTGGTTTATATAGATCGTACAAACCTTGGCTAAAGTTGCAGCAGTGTAAATTCAAACATCAAACCTGAGTCTGTGAGAATAAACCTGTGTTTACCAATTCCTAAGGAAGCCTTTAAAAAAAGTCTCATTCTCATATGGTAATGCAGACAGGTAGCTTTTATTTTTCATTATTTTAATAATAGTAGAGTCTTTTGCAAGTCACAGCTTTGTGTGAGAATCTGATTCTAATTCCTTCCCTTGCTTTGGTCCAAATACTTAACATTCTTATGTCTAAAAAGAAACACTTCTAACAAAAGCCTCTGGGTTAGAGGTCAGCAAACTATAGCCCATGGACTGTTCCTAGCACACAGACTAATTTTGAAAGTAAAGTTTTATGGGAACAAGCCATGTTCATTAATTTATGTATTGTCTATAGCTATTTTTGTGCTACAACAGAGTCAGTGCTGTGACAGTACAACTATTTAGTTAGCTGAGAAATTTACTATCTGGCCATTTGGGAGGAAATATTTGCCAACCCTCCTGGGTCACAGTGACCAGGAAGCATCTTATGGACAAGTATACTTTCTGGGTGCTTTCACTCTTTAGATTGCTCGCTATGACAGAATTATTTTTCTTATAGTATTTTAATATTTACTTTTACTTTTAAATATTTCATTTACTCTGGTGTAGGTCTGCTGATAGGAAATTTTCTCAGCTTTGTTTATCTGAAAATGACTTTCACCTTTGTTCTTGAAAAATAGTTTTGCTAGGTACAGGAGGCTATTTTCTTTTGGCACTTTGAACATATACTCTTATCCTTCAGCGTGCATTATCTTTGTTAAGAAGTCATCTATAAGTTGGGGCGCCTGGGTGGCTCAGTCGGTTGAGCGTCCGACTTCGGATCAGGTCATGATCTCACAGTCTGTGAGTTCAAGCCCTGCGTCGGGCTCTGTGCTGACGGCTCAGAGCCTGGAGCCTGCTTCGGATTCTGTGTCTCGCTCTCTCTCTGCCCCTAACCCACTCACATTCTGTCTCTGTCTCTGTCAAAAATAACTAAACATTAAAAAAAAAAAAAAAGAAGTCATCTATAAGTTAAAATGCTGCTCCTTTAAAGATAATATACACTCCGTGCCTTGCTATGGTTGTGCTTTAATTTTTTGCTTTAGTATTCAGCAATTTATCATAACATGCCTAGATCCAATTTTCTTTGGTATATTCTTCACGGAGTTAGTGGTACCTTCAAATCTGTGGCTTGATGTCATTAATTAGTATAGGAAAATTTTTAGCCAGTATTTTTGTGTGTTGCTTCTGTTCTGTTTGTGTTTTCTTGTCTCCTTCTAAAGAATTACATATCTTTTTGTTTATGAATTCTCTTTTCAGCTAGATCTAATCAGTTGCTAAAGCCATTTATTGTTTGTCATTTCTATTGTTAAATCTTTCAGTTCCATATTTTTTATTTTAAATATAATTTTCAGATCTTTGCCAAAATTCTTAATTTTTAAATTTCTCTGATTATATTAAAGATAATTATTGCAAAGTCTGTTTTTGATAGCTTCCTTAACTGGATCTCACATGTATTTCTTTCTATTGTTTGTTATTTTACTTTATGGTTGTTTTATTGTTTATGTACTGGTTATTTTTATACTTCATTTTTGCATATCAAAAATTATAATACAATATGATATTTTCCTGTAGAGAGGATTTGGCTGTTTGGATTACATTAATGAAATATAATTCAGATCATTTAAAAGTGGCCTTCAGTGTGTTTGTGGGAGGAACAATTTCTGTTTAGTAATTATTTCCAGACTAATTTAAAGCCTCAGGGAGTTCTTTAAGCACCATGCACTTGATGCCTCTCAATATTAATTTTATGTCCCACTAACACTGCAAGGTTAAAAAAGAAAAATCTGTGCTTAGCCACTCAGGCCCTTAGCTACCATTCTGGAATCTATACGTGTTCCTAGGGAAAAATTAGTTTCTAATGCTAGGTTCACCCCTTTGGGTCTCCACTTTATCCTGGCTGTTGGTATAATACTTCCTCAATGGCTTACTTCCTTAGTGCCTGTGCACTTTCTCAGTGCCGATGGTCCATATTTCTTAGTCTGGCAGTTGCAGAAAAAGATGTTGAACTGTGTGATAGATGCTGGGGTATACCACCTAGAACCACTTTTACGAATAAAAAGTTCTTTTCAGAGGTGCTGGCTGATGGTTGCTCACAACTGAAATGCCCAGAGGCTCATGCCTTGGGGCAGCCTAAACCAAATGACTGATTGATGTGGGGTACAAAGTCTTAACCTCACTGTCTCAATTTAGGACTTCTGTGAAGAGTCATTTAAACTTTGGGGCATCTGTTGAAATTTCATATCATTTCAATTTCTTTCTTTGCCAGTGTGCTTTCCTGAATCCCTTATAGGTTTTGTTTCCAATTATTCCCCATTAATCTACTGCATGCAAATCTCAGAACTCTAGGAAAAGACATTCCCCATTAATCTACTGCATGCAAATCTCAGAACTCTAGGAAAAGACTTTGCTTTTACTACAGTCATCATTTCTTTTTTGTTATGTTTAGCTCATTTTGGGGAGAGGAAGTCAATGTTGGGAAGAAGTAGAACATTTGGGACAAGTAATATACTTTGGCTATGGCAGACACAATTAAAGTATATTATCTTGTTTTTTGCCTGAGGGGGCACATCTTTGCTTTTTGTTTCACATTCACTTTTGAGTTGATATGATCAGGAAGTCTCCTTTAAAATGTTTTTATAGGGTGATTTAAAATTTATTTATTAACCAATTGCTGCCAAGCTGAGACCTTGAAACATTCTTTCTTCTAGATTTTTATTCTTCTTTCTTCTTGTGATGCTGGCCGGTCTTCAAATTTTTTTCTTCTTTTTTTAAACCTTTGATATCCCTTCTTTTGCAAACCACTTCCTCCAAAGCTTGCCCACATCACAAAGCTTACTACTGCTGGTCAACCCACGTTATAGTTCCGTGTAATATCCAGAAGTTTTCAGCTGCGTAGAGCAGGCTTGGACAGTGAGGAAGCTGAGACACCTTATGTGTTTCCCATCTCTGAAGTATGCTTTTCTGCTCAAATTGTGGTTAAAGTAATTAAAGGTAGTGCCTTTTAGGTCTGTGCCTTGCAGTTTCAGACAAGTCTGCCCTTTAAGTGCATTCTGTATGTATTTGGAATCCTCTCTCAATCTGGAATTAGATGCGCTGCATTTGGCAGCTATGATCATGGATTATGCCATAGGGTTAGGCTGTCTTTTAGGTTCACTAAAAAAAAGAAGTGTCTTGTCTATTTTTCTTTTTTATTATTTTTAGTTGACATACATTAAGAGAATAAAGACATCTTTCCTCAGGCATCTTTGTGTGAAAATCATCAAGATTTTGATAATTATTTTATTAATGAAAACAGATGTATGGTATATTTTTAGGTATTTATTTGAAGTGGGAGAAATGTGTTATCTTTGTATTTAGATTTTTTATTTGTTTTACATAACTAACCTGTAATTTTCTTCCACTGAAATGGATATATTGCATATATCTATTAGATATCTAATAAATGTTTCAGCTTCTGAATTAACTTTGGTTTACCTGTATTAGATTTTAGATTTGGAAGTGAATAGTCATCTACGGTAACATTGATATCAGTGATTTAAACTCATGAGAGTTTTAGTCTTTTATTGAAACATGGTTTTAAACAAGTTTAAATTTCTTCTTTAAAGAGTTCAAAGAAGGGGTGCGTATTGGCTCAGTCAGTTAAGTGTCTGACTCTTGACTTCTGCTCAGGTCATGATCTCAAAGTTTGTGAGTTCCAGCCCCACATTGGGCTCTGTGCTGACAGCGTGAAGCTTGCCTGGGAATTCTCTCTCTCCTTCTGTCTCTGCCCCTCCCCCACCCTCAAAATAAATAAATAAACTTACCAAAAAAAGAGTTCAAAGAAAAATTATTTTATTTGTTATAGCTTGGATTTTTTAATCACATCAGGATTAAATCATATCAGATCATATCAGATTGTGAATACTCTTTGGATGAATTTATTCTCCAGAGAATTGTGTAAATTGACTGTGATGTTCCAAATCCTAAGCAGAATTATATTGTAATTTCAAGTAAAGATTTATTTAATTGTTGTTAATCTAGCAAGTAAAACACACAGAATTTATTCATGTTTGTGTATAAAAGTTGTAAATCATTGCCAATATCACACTCAGCCCTTATAATGATAAACAGATTATTAGATGTACCTCTAAGAATTTTGCCTGACTTTCAGAGCATTTGGCGAGAAGTGCAACTGACTTAAGCAACAAAGAATGACATCACCTTGTTGCTACCCCTCAAGCTGCAATCTTGCTAAAATGGTGATCCTTCTTCTTAGTATTTTTTAAATTTATCCTGTGTACCAAGTTGATTTTGTATGTTTTTATGTGTATGTGTTTTTGGTCTTATACCTAATCAATTGCACTACTTAGTGGATATTAATAATATGCTAACCAATAACATTATATCTATAGAGGGAGTATGATGTAGCATGGTTGGTGAAAAAGGTAAGGAAGCCCACTGGCAGTCTACCTACTTGCAGATGCGTGATTCAATCATTTACATTTTCTGAACCTCAATTTTATGACATGTAAAACTGCTAGATCAGATAATCTCTAATAGCCATTGTAGTTCTGTCATCTATATTTTTACAGTAATTTCCATGATCTATTCATGATGGAGTTTTACATAAAAGCAACTAAAGATTATTTATGACCTTGTAAGTAAGAAACAGAGGAGTGAATAAAAAATCACTGTCCTGCTGTATTCCTAAAGAATCTTTTATATCCCCATTTTTCACCCTATAGTTCATGTGTAAATGATATCCATTACTTAAAATTTCATATGCAAGACCATCTGGTCTTTATAAATGCTATTTCAGCTTTACCAAATATTGATAAATTGTGCAGCTTTGTGCTGCCAAATACTTAGGCCTCTTTGTCATGGCTTCATACCAATTTCAAAATGAATACTGAATATAATTATTTAGGGATGAAAGAGTAATAGTAAATAAAACCATATGCTTACTATTAAAGCATTTTATTTGAATAACTCTTAGTAGCATATTTTCAAAACTTGGTCCACTTGTAATACTGGAAGAGTCCCATTTTTATTTGATTCCTGAAACTATAATTCTTGGGCAATAAGCCCATCTGTATTAATGGTCCAGGCTGAATTGAGCTTGATTGGTATTTGAAATTGATTCTGTCCAGATACCAGATGGCCCAAGTTGGTATTTTATTTGTCACTTTCAAAGGAATTTTTTTTTTTTTTTTTTTTAGTGGGAATGAGCAGATTCAAGATGATGACTGTTCTCCCCCAGGTTTACAAACAACATTTAATATTAGTGCTGCATAGATGGCCCCAGAAGAACTCCCAGTTAACTGATGACTCTGCTCCAGTTATTTATTCATTGAATTTTTCTCTCAAGAGTCTAGCTTCTTTTGATTTTTTTAAAAATTCCTATCTCTTTTAAAATCTAGTTCCTTAACTAAAATAGTACAGCAAGTCCAGATAGTATACTTTGACCTCTGGGATCATGCTATGAGTATATTAATAACCTGTGTTTTAGAGAAAACTGGAGTCAGCTGGCTTATTCACTACAGTGGTGGATTTATAAAATGGATAGTAGGAGGTAAGATGAGGACAGATAATGGCAAGTTTTTGAAATGAAGCTAAGGAATCTAGATTTTTTTTCAATGTAGGAAATAGCAATTCTTCAAGAATTTTTCTCAGCAAGGAAGTGGGAGAGAAGAGCTGGAAGTAAGGGTGTAGAGATATTTGCATTAATCTAGGTGGGAGATCATCACGATTTCAGTTTGGCAGGTGTCTGTGGCAAAGCAGGGTAAAGGGTGAGTAAGAGCTCCTTTGGAAGAAGAATTAATGACAGAAATGATATAACTGACAAGGGGGGTGTGCTGTCACCTCAGCTTCTCAGCTTTTCACACCCCCAACAAAAATGCACAAAACTTGGAATAGACTTGTTCTCCTTCTCCATAAGCTCCTGCAGGCATTTTGAAGGCAGTGTAGAAAACTTGCAATGATGGAAGTTGAAACTGCAGAGGTAGTCATTTTTCTTCCAGCTCCGTATAAAAATATTCAAGTGGAAGCCTAGAACTGGAATTCATCCTTGGGGATTCACTAGAGTGTGTTTGTGTACCAGTGGGGAGTAACATAAGCCAATTACTGACACTCTACTTCAAGCAAGGAGAGATTCAAGTTCTGATTTACCAAATAATGCCTGCTTTTTATTTCATTTTACAAAATACCCAAAGAAAGTAAGAAAATAAAATAAAATAAATAAAACGCACAAATGAGGAAATACATTTGAAAAATTACAGAGCATACATTTTGCTCCTCCTCCTCTGACTTCTTCACTCTGATGAAACACTATAGCACAGGGCATGGGATCTGCTTTACCTAATAGTCACATGAAAGGGCTTCCTGTGCAGGACAGGTAATAAACAATGGGATCAACATTGACCAATGAGAAAAAGGAGATAGGGAGGATTTCCTCCTTTTGGTGAACTGCGATTTCTGTAAAGCTTATCTGGAAATATAGCTCACAGACTAAGCAACTGGCTAATCTTTTTGTGAAACCTTGTATTGCTTCCCCTCCTCTTCTGCCTCCATTTTCTCTCATTCTCACTCTCCAAAAGCTGCATCTCTCTACAAAGCAGTATCCTTCAAACTTTAGTGAAACTAAGAATCACCTGAAGAGAGTTTTTTACACACCTATATGTGGATTCACCACTGACAGTCTGATGCAGTATGCAGTTGTTTGGGGTGGGGCCCCAAACCTTGTATTTTAACAAGTTCCAAGGCAATGCAGATACAGATGGTGGATGATGAATAGAGCATACTCAGAGTGCTGTAGGCTGGAGTATTAGTGACTAAGTTTATCCTGAGCCTCTTGGTTTGTTGTGGTTGTTGTTTATTATTTTTTAACAGCAGTTGTATATATGAAAGGTATACAACGTGATGATATGATAAACATATACACAGCAAAATGATTACTACAATAAAGCTAATTAATATATTCATCTCAAATAGTTATCATTTAAAAAAATTGTGTGTGTGTGTGTATGTGTGTGTGTGGTGCGAGCACATGAAATCTACTCACTTAGCAAATTTTCAGTATTCATTACAGCATTGTTAACTATACTCATCATGCTGTATGTTAGGTTTCTAGAATTATTTATTTTACATAACTTAAAATTTGTACCCTTTGATCAATCTCTCCCCATTTCTCCCACCTCTCTTGCCCCTGGTAACCACCTCTTCAATTCTCTGTTTTTATATATTTGACTTTTTTTAGATTCCACAGATAAGTGACATCATGCAGTTTGTTTGTTTACGTTTTTGTTTTTCTCCTGTGTTAGCCTAGTTTCACCTAGCATAATGTCCTCCAGGTTTATTCATGTCAGGATTTCCTTTTTTAAAGGCTGAATTATATTCTACTTTATATATATCCCACAATTTCTTTCTCAGTTCATTCATCAGTAGATATTACGTTGTCTTCATATCTTAGCTATTATAAAAATGCCACTATGAACATGAGAAAGCAGATATCTCTTTAAAGTGCTGACTTAATTTCTTTTGGATATACACCCAGGACAGTGATTACTGGATCATATCGTAGTTCCAATTTTTAGTTTTTTGTGGAAACTTCATAGTGTTTTTCATAATGGCTGTACCAATTTACATTCCCATCAACATCATGTAATGATTTCCTTTTCTCCATATCCTTGCCAACATTTGTTACCTTTTATCTACTTTTCTACCTTTTATCTTCTTGATAATAGCCATTTTAACATATATGAGGTGATCTCTCATTATAGTTTTGATTTGCATTTCCCCAATAGTGATATTGAGCAAATAACCAGCTGGTTCTTTGAATGCTTTCTTTGGAAAAATGTCAATTTGGGTACTTTCCCCATTTTTTTAATTGAGTTGTCTTTGTTGTTGTTGTTGTTTCTCTTAAGTTGCATAAGCTCAGACTCTATTTTCCAAGTAACCTAATACGGTATCAGGGGCCGAAAGATAATTTACCATCCCAATTACTAGACTTTTTATCTATGATTAATCGTGATAGAGATGGAGGTTAAAATATTAGGAGAAAGGTAACTACTGCATGTAATAGATGTGGGGGAGATGATAATTGTAATGTCATGAAGTAGATTGTTATTTTTAAATGGCATTGAATGGCATTTAAATGGCATTTAAATGGCCTTCTCCTCCTCGTAAATAATCAAATTAGACCAATTAATTGCCAATTTAAGGCAAACTGGAAAAAATCAGAGGACACTCTTGACAGCACTAAAGATGACTCTCATTTCTTCCACCCATAGTGCCTTATCACACTGAAAATCAGGCCAGGCCTGGGGTGTTATAAGATTAACTGAGCTGCAAACAAGATTAAATGCATAGACTCCACAGGTCTTCTAGGTGGAAATCAGGGAGGGCCCTGATAAGGAAAGACTTTTTCTCTGAAACCTCATAAGGAACTGTTTTGACCACCAGAAGGCAACCCTTTTGCTTTTGTCAGAGGACAACAGCTTTTCATTGCCTGGAGAAATTTTAAAAAATTTTACTTGAGGCATGTGCCCCGTAAGAGGACACTTTTCTCAAAACCCCCTCATAAGAGGACACTCTTCTCAAAATCCTTTTCCATCACTCTTTGTTAAGTCTAAGAACATTAGAACTGAGAAGTTCTAGGGGCATCTTGGTGGCTCAGTTGGTTAAATGTCTGACTTCAGCTTAGGTCATGATCTTACAGTATGTGAGTTTGAGCCCCTCGTCCAGCTCTGTGCTGACAGACAGCTCAGAGCCTGGAGCCTGCTTCAGATTCTGTGTCTTCCTTTCTCTCTGCCCCTCCCCTGCTCACACTCTGTCACTCTCTCTCAAAAATAAACAAACAAACAAACAAACAAACAAAAAAGAACTGAGGAGTTATGTTCTGGGAAAAGATAGTAACATGCCAATGGAGTTGGAGGACCTGTAAGCAGAGAACAGGGGAATGTATAGAAGAATGGATCAGTGTTAATACTGGTGGGAATGTGCAACACCGGACTGGATAGGGCAAATTTATTGAGGAGGGCTACTCTTCATTGACTCAAGAGTCAATATTTTAGTAAGAACAATTGGAATTGGTTTTAATTGTTTGTTGAGATGACTTCTTGTTTATTGGGATTAATGGCCATATTAATAAAACAAATGTTAGAACTTTCTTAAAAAATTATTGTAGAAGTGGACAGAAGAGGCAGAGAAAGCAAGAATATTGGAATACATTTGTTGTGTAAGAGCTGAGAAACTTTTGAATAGTCAGTGTAAAATACACACTGGATTTGGGACTTAATATGAAAAAAAAAGATATAGCAGGCTTCTTTCAATCCTAAAATTTCCTGGAGAGCAAGAGGGGTATGATAAAGAAACAATTATTAGTCCAAGTGTCTTACTGCCCTCTAGTGGTTAAATTTGGCATGTGTGAACACAGGAGAATGCCATGGTGTTTTAGAGTAGAAATCAGAATATTTAGCTCAATGTTTCTCACATTAGGTAATATATGAAATACTTAAAAGGAGCGTACAAAAGTCTTTTGATGTCTCTGGTGTTGGAAAACTATTTTTATTATCACCTTCATAAATATGATTAAAAATAAGCTAGTATTTATATAAAATTTATATAAAATTATACAATCAATATAAATTAATAAAATAAAAAAATGTGGAGGATTTCAAGTTAATAATGCCAGTGTGATGGATTAAAAGTAACATTAATATGATAGGTGTGGTTCTTTTGCTAAAACTAAATTTTGGCTCACACCTAAAAATGGTCCTGTCTTTCACTATGCATATTTGTTTATTTGTTTTTACCTTTGGCATATTCATATCACCCATCCTAATATATAACATTAGAAGTCTCAATTCTTCCACAGTTTTATCTATCGCACTGTCAGGAAATCTTTATTTCTACAGCTTGTCTTGATATCCCTTATTCCTCAACTGATGGGGTGGTATTGTTTGTATCTCATTATTCCATGAGTGTTTTTTTTTTGTTTTGTTTTGTTTTGTTTTTGTTTTTTTTTTCAGGACTGTTTCAGGTAATGGGGTATTGCCTGGTATTAAGTGGAAATATAAAAGTGAATCCTAAAATCCATGTTAGCTGTGGGTTCTGAGGTACCCTATGGATGATCTGGAAAATTACTGAAATTAATGCTTAAAAGATTAAAACCCTGAGGTAGGGGTTGTAGGTCACTGAGAATATATCCATTGATTACCAAGGAGCCTCAGACTCTAGTTTTAAAGCATAGTTTAACATCTTCCTATTTCAGGTGAGAAAATTTTAATTAGAGAAATAAAGTCATATACTTAAGGTGTCACAATTAGTTAATAGTGATTCCTGGAGTAGGGACCCAGATCTTGATACTTTCAAGCCAGTATATTTTCACTAAACCATTTTGTTTATATATAGAGGGAAAGATGAAAGGGGCTGGACATGATTTTGTCTGTGTCTGCACTGGATTTTAGTTAAGGTAATAGAATTTTTATCTATCACTCTTTAAAAAGGTTTTCATTTATTTATTTTGAGAGAAAGAGAGAGAGCGAGCATGCATGTGTGAGTGGGGTAGGGGCAGAGAGAGGTGGAGGGAGAGAATCCCAAGCAGGCTCCAGCACTGTCAGTACAGAGCCCAATGTGGGACTAGACTCATGAACCACAAGATAATGACTTGAGCCAAAATCAAGAGTCCAATGCTTAACTGACTAAGCCACCCAGGTGCCCCTGGTTCTTTATATTTGAAGTGTGTTTTTAATAAGCAGCATATTGATGAGTGTTGCTTTATTTTAATTTAATTTTATTATTATTATTACCTACTATTCTACTTGTCAACCTCTCACTTTTAACTGAGATGTTTTAGATGATTTTCCTTTGATGTGATTATTGATAATGTTTAGGTTTAAATCTGTCAGCTGATACCTCTTTGCTATTTGTCCCATTCATTCTTTATTTTCTGGAATGTCAATTGTGTTCTTAATCCCACCGAATGTATTTTTCACTTCAGATATTATATTTTAATCTCTAGAGGTTTAATTTTGGTCTTTTATTATTTATCTTCCATGTCTCTACCTAGCATGCTCTTTTTTTTCTAAGTTATTGCATATAGGCGTTACAGTTGAGGTGATTGTTTTGATGTCTGATGTCCTTGTCCACCAGTTCTTTGTCTGTGAAATATGTGATATTTCTCCTCATTGTGTTTTTCTGCTTAATTGTTTGCCTGGTAAATTTTATAGGATGCCAGACATTGTGGATTTTGCTTTTTGAATGCTAGATTTTTTTCATTTCTATATTCTTGGAATTTGTTCAGTGACAAAGCTTAAGTCACTTTGTAACTATTTGATCATTTGGATGTTGCACTTTAGCTTTGTTAAGTGGAATTGGGCAACATTTAGTGTAAAGCTAATTTTGTCCCACGGCTGAAGCAAAAGCCTCCAAGGCTCTCCCCATCCTTCAAGAATTAAGACAATTTCCATTTAGCCAGTGGGAACAGGAACTGTTTCCAGTTTTGTGTGAGCTTCAAAGATGTTTTTCCTCTGATTCATTCATGTAGTTCTTTCCCCAGTCTGGGTTCGCTTCTTCACATACATATGACGGTAAGTACTCAGTTAAAAACTTGATGAGATCCTCTGCAGATCTTTCTGTACATTTCTCTTATATCTACTGTTCGGCTTTGTGAACTCAGCCACCTCTGTGCCCTCAGACCCACAGCTCTGCCTCTTCAACTCTGGAGACTCCTACCCTCCATCTCATTTTCCTTTCCCTGCACTGGAACCCAGAAGCTCTCTCGGAGCAGTAAGTTGTAGCAGTTGTGGGACTGGCTTTATTTTTTTCCCCCATTTTTCAAGGATTATTGTCCTTTGCTGCCTCATTCAATCTTGAAATCCGTTGTATCACATACGTAGTCTGTTATGTTGGTTGTTGCAGGTCGAAGGGTAGATTTGGTCTGTCAGTTCTTCTTGTTCAGAAGTTGCAACCCAGCCTGAGTTTTTGAAAGAATAAATAAACAAATGATGAACCAATACCTAGGATATTTTATTGGTTGAGAACATAATTTCTCTATCTGTCTTCGTAGTACACATGTGGTTCTCTTTCTCTTGCAGGCATCTGAGCTCAATATTGAATGATATAGATGAAATCTCTGCTATCATGAAGCTTACATTCTAAAGTAGTAGGGGTAAGGAGGCACACAATGAGTCATCATAAATAAATACATTACATACTACATGAAGAGGGGAGAGGTGTTATCCAAAAGTAAGATAGAAGAGGGGGATAAAAACTTTAAAGAATGGGATGCAGATAAGGTCTAAAATTCAAATGGCTAGGATAGAGCTCTTTGTTAAAGTGGTATTTGGACAAAGACATGAAGTTGGCTATGCTGTTATTGAGGGAGGAATGACCCAAGGAGAGGAATGAGTTGGGCAATGTCCCTATAGAAGTAGTGTGTCTGGATTGTTGAGCATAGCAAGGAGGCCAGTGTGGCTAGAGGAAAATGAATGAGGAAGTAAATAGTAGAATGGAACTCAGAGTTAATCAGCTTCATAATGTATAATGTAGGGCTTCATAGGCCCTTTTATAAGATGGGGAGCCATTGAAATATTTGAAACAATAGTGTCACATTTTTAGCTTATGTTTTAAGACCTCTCTGGAAGCTATGTCGAGAAAAGATAGCAAGTGGGTGGGTGTGTAATAAGGGTACAAACAGGGAGATAATTAAAAGGTTGTTTTAGTAACTCAAACAAGAGATAATGGTAACATGCATAAGGCTCTTAATAATGGTGAAAAGTGGTTGCATTGAGGATTCCTGGAGGATTGGTTATGGGATGTAAAACAAAGTCTGGAGACTGGCAGCGAATTTTGGGGACTGAACCAGGCAGGATGGGATTGCCATCATATGAGATGGAGAAAAATGCAGGAAAAGCAGTCTGGGAGGGTGAAAGTTGGGAATTCATGTTTGGCCACATTCCATCATCAGACAATAGAATGGAGAGCTTCAATAGGCAGTTACTCCAAAGGAAAGTCTGGACTGATGACCTAAATTTATGGAAAACAGTTTTAAATTTATAATTTTTGTGTGAGTAATGAGTTAACATATGTCTCCCCAACCATCTCCATAAAGCAGGGACAATGCTATTTTTATAACGCTATTATATCACTATCTAGCAAGCACTTGTCATAGGGTATCAATAAAACTGAATGTTGGTGACTAAGTGAATGTATAAACTAGAGTAGATTTAGGTAAACATTGTAGGGGTAGAGATTTAAGAAGCAACAACAGGAATAAACTCAGGAACTTCATTAAAATATGTCATTGACATTTGACAATTATGGTGATAATAGCAGCATGATAATAGAAATATTATTGTCACCCAATTTTATAGGTGAAGATTCTGATGCATATAAAGCTAAAATTATCAAGTCTTCTAAAAAACATATTTTTTACTACTTTTCTATTTATTATGAAAATGTTTGTTGGGGTTTTATTTTGACTCCATAGCTCCATCTCTAGTATATTTTAACATAGGGAGTGAAGAGAAGATAACATTGATTTTATGCAATGTAAATAGCCTTTTCTTTCCCTAACCATTTTGTATATAATCATTTTATTACCCATGAATTCATGGTGTCTACTTTGTCATAATTTAAGTATTTGTATATATAAACAACAGTTTCTAGGATATGCATATTTTTTTTCTAAATTTATTATGAAATGTTTAAAAACTAGAAAGTAAACTGCAAAGACTAAAGAATACCTGGATGTCTATTACCTACCTTTCCAAATCTTAATGTATTAGGACTACTCCAGATCTCATTGTTCATTTTCTTCTCCAGTGACCTATTCCAGCTACTGTTGTTGAGTAACAAACCAGCAACACTTAGTGGTATGACCCCAAACCACTTTATATCGTTTATGGATTCAGTGCATCAAAAGTTGCACTGAAAGTTGGGAAACGGCTCAGTGGGGATGCCTAATCTCTGTTCTATGATATCTGGAGACTCAGCTGAGACAACTTGAAGACTGTATAACTCAAGCTCCACTATGACTGGTTGGAATAATTTGCTTGTTCACTCACAAATATGGTGGTTGATGCTGGCTGTCAGCTGAGAATTCAGCTGGGGCTCTATATTACCTGAGGTCCCTCCAAGTTATTGTCTAGGCTTCTTTACAGAATGGTTCCTGGGTTGCAAGAGCAAGTATCCTTAAAGCACAAGGCAGAAATGCATAACACTTTTATGGTCTACCCTTAGAAGTCACGTAGAGTCTCTTGTACTGTACTCTATTGGTTGAGATAGTCAAAAAGGTGTATCTACAATCATGATAAAGGATATAGACCCAGTACTCAATGAGTAAAATGACAAGATCACATTGTAAGAGGAACATGTGGGATAGGAGATATTGTTGTGATCATTATTGGAATATACAATCTGCCACAGTGCCATACTTTGAATTTGGTATTTAACATTTCTACAGATTTAATTTTTTTTTTTTTACTATATATGCTTGAAGAAATGAATTTTATGTGTTTTAAAGCCCATATGAATGCTATACACACACACACGACATAAAGTTTTAGAGCTGTGTAGCATACATGTATATTTGGAGTTATTTGTGGTTTTTTTTCCTAATGTTTTTAAGATGAATGCACACTGATATATAAATATATATATAGCCCTTGTTCTTTCATTTTAACTTCAGTGTAATATCTGTGTAATTATACCACAAATTATTTGTTCGTGCTTCTGATGGTGTATATTTAACTATAGATATGTTGTATACTATATATCTTACTATATTCCCAAATTGACCTCCCAAAGTTGTGCTACTTTACATTCTTAACAACAGATGTGAGAATTATGTTGTTTTCCTTTGAAAGTAACCAAAAATTGATTACAGAAAACAGAGAGAGTAAAAAACTTCTTAGAAAATTGCTGTCATAAAATAGAAGAACTAGCTAAATAACAAAGTCTTAGGAAAGATAGAAACCAGGGTTTTGGACATCAACTGAGCATTAATGGTTATCTTTTTTTTTTCTTGATAATTCTTTTATTGTCATAAAATATATAGAAGATAAAATTTATCACTTTAAAGTATACAACCCAGTGGCATTCACAATGTTTTGGTACCCTCACCATGATCTCCTTTCACAATATCATCCCAAAAGGAAACTTGTGTCCATTGAGTAGTGTACTCCCCATAGCTTCTCTCCCAGCCAGCTCTTGCCAACCACTAACCTGCCTTCTGCTTTATGACTTGGCCTATTTTGTCTGTTTCATAGAAATGGAATCATATAATATGTCGTCTTTTGTGTCTGGCTTTTTTCACTTAGCATAGGTTTTCAAGGTTCATCAGTGTTTTAACATGTGTCACTATTTCATTACTTTTCATGGCTGCATAATATTTCTCCATAATATGGATCTACCACATTTTATTTATTCATTCATCATTTGAGGGACATTTAGGTTGTTACCATGGTTTTCTTTTCAAAGTTCTGCCTTTAGAAAACAACATCAGTTACCTTCATCTAAAACTTCATAGCTACTTATAGTTCATATTCTTGGGAAATTCTGTCTCATTGGTCTAACTTAGGTGATGTGTGTAGCTCTGTCATTGGACAGGGAGGTTC
Source organism: Prionailurus bengalensis (assembly GCF_016509475.1). NCBI lineage: Eukaryota > Metazoa > Chordata > Mammalia > Carnivora > Felidae > Prionailurus > Prionailurus bengalensis. The sequence goes on along the minus strand of NC_057353.1, from coordinate 27,371,951 downwards.
TGTGAGTTACAATCTTATGAGATTTATATAAATTTGAGACGATGGATACTTGTAATTTCTCAAAAAAATACAAAACAAAATGAATCAAAAACTTATGTTCATTTTATTTCCCTTGAATTCTAGCAGAATTTTCTCCAGTTGTCTAGCAAGTTGGTGGAGCTCTACATTTTATATTTTTTGATGATGATAATTTGCTCACTATATAGTTGGTGGCTTATTTCGGTGGAATTTTCGGTATGGGAGAGTGCTGTCTTAGCTCAGATTATTAAGTGTTCAAAAGTTATGATATAATTTTTTATAAGTAACAAGGATTGTATGTAAGCTGCATCTTATAAAAAAGAGTCAGTCCCCAGTTGAGCTTAGAAACCAATTATGGGATAAAGATCCTCTTCTAGAAACAAGAGTGCATGCAGCTAACTTCAAAGATGTGAAGAATCGAATGAAAACAATTGACCACAGTTATTGTGGGGCAGAATAGTTGTGGGAGTTCACAGGGGTAGAATTTGGCTATGTGTGAGGAAGATTTTTCATGCTAAAAAGAAACAGATACTTCATTTATTATGTGAAAATGACAGCAAACAATAGGTTTCTATTTATTGAATTTATAATCTAGAGGGTCAGCTAATATTTTTTTTTAATTTATATTTTTGGATAAATGCTTCCAAAATCATAGTTCAAACTTTCAGTTCAAACTTTCTAGGTATATTATGCAAAAAAACCTGAAAAAAATGTAATAGGAAATTGGAGTTGGCTATATTTAAGATGTATGTTCACATGTCTGTATTTGTGTTTTACAGTGCATTATGTACAGTACAAATCCATCAAAAGATAATAGTCAAAATCAGTGATGGCAGAAAAAACTGGATATTTTATAAAATTAGATAATAAATTATAGAAATATAGAGATAAATTATAGAAATACACTAGAAATATTGGTCTGTTTTCTTAGGCAAAATTTTACTGAATTTAATAATTAAAATTCTTATAAATTATAGTATGAATTATTAGTGGTACAAAAAATTCTTGAATAAGGTCATTTACAAATGCATTCAGTTGGAATGTAATAGCCTCAGAGTTGTGATTTTGCTTTTGGTCATCTTTACTTTATTAAAAAAAAAAAAAGAAAAAAGAAAAAAACTCTCTTTGCTGTGAACCATCAGAAATTATGCTTTCATCACTCTGGGAGATGTGTTTTCATTACTAGCAGCAAGGAATAAAATGGAAAACTAATTTAGTTGAACACGATTTTCACAGTAACTCCATTTTAAGAGAGAAAGGATAGTTTATCTTTGAAACAGAGAAATTAATATTAATAAATGATACACAATTCTAATTGCAACATGTCAAAGATGTAGAAAATATTTACGTGTCATTTTTTTTATGATAAAGAAAGGTTTTTGATTTAAAGGAACTAACCATGGATTGTTCTAAAACAATAATGGTAGACATAAAAGGGAAATATATGAACTAGGAAAGGTATATACTGGTCACTTAGAGCCTTTTAGATTTTTTTTTACTTTTCCTTCTAACAAGAACCCACCAACACTGTTTTTGTTGTTGTTGTTGTTGTTTGTTTGTTTGTTTTTCCTACTTAGTATTCTGTGCCAGTCCTGGGTCCAAATCCCTTCCTCCCAATTCCAATGTTCTGCTCTGTGTGTCAGGGAGGCGACTCATGCAGGCTGCATAACTCAAGCTCCATTACTGAGAGGTTATGGTTGGTTTGCACACTGAGAGTCATTGGCCAGAATTTGGAAAGCATGTGGAAGGGACAAGAAAGGGAGGAGAAGCCTCAGGCTTACCTTTTACGTCTGAAGCCTACCTGGCTCCATTCTACTTCCTAGTAGGTAACACCTTTCTTGGGCTTTGCTCACCCTGTCCCACCCTTTCTCTCACTGTCTCTCCCCTCTGGAGATTGGTACTCACTTCTTGCTGTTGATAATCTGAGTTTCTTCACTGTTCCCATCTGTTACCTATGTAACTAATTTTATGCATTAAATACTTTCCATTATAAATAACTAGACACTTTTCTTGGATCCCAATTGAATCAGATACTCACATACTCAGGCTTCTAAATTTCTTTCCCTTCCTCACAACTACATAGTGAAGTAAAAGCAAGAGATGATGTCACTGGAATGGAGAGGGACTATCTGAGTTTGTGAGATGAATAGAATTATGATGAGATGGCATTTAAATATTTGAACATTGTATAGTATCTGACATAAGAATAGTCTTGTCCTGCCCGAAGGAGGTTATAGGTCATCTGAGTACTCCTTTTCATCCCCAATGATGGCTCCCAAGCTTCCTCCCTCTGACTGGCAGCCTTTGAGAATTTTATCAGGGCAGAAATGTCTTTCTTGGTAAGTCTTACCAGTGAAAGGAGTCTTTGATGCTATTATTATAGAGGGAGATTTAACTTCTCTTCATCTCTGGGATAATGTTAAAGATAATGATCCATCGTGGGCAACATTACAGGGGCCAAATGAGGGCAACATATGCCCAAAGCCAAGCTGGGATTAGCGCCGTGATTCTACTGAAAGAGTGCTGGAGGCCAGGTCACAAAAGGAGATCACCACTGACTTTAAACGAGCAAATTATTACTATTTTCACATATAAGATCTGTCTCTGAGACAAGAGGAAGAAAAGGAAGCAATTCAGCTGCCTTAATGATAGTATTTATATTTTTGATAATTCAGAAAATATGGAAATATTGCATAGAGATGCTAGGTATGAACAAGATGGGAAGAGGACACTCTAAAAACAAAAGCAGATAAAAACCAGTTCAGCAGTTTTATTTTTTCCCCTGTCTGTGGTTTTTCCAGTAAATAAGAAAGGCTGAAGTAAGCAAGACATATGCATGGTGAAATTTTCCATCCCTTAGAGGAGAGTCCATGCTTTACAGATGAAACTTGTCGGACTTTTCAGTTTCTAAATACCATGAAAGCAAAATGAGAGAAAAATGGATGGAATTTTGAGGACCAATGGGAAGAAATAAGATTTAGGCATCATCTAGGGACAATATTTTCATCATAAGATAAAACTTTCACAATTCACACAAAAAAATTAAATGGACTGAGAAAGCAGGTGAAAAATAAATATTTTGCACATTTATTGATGTACTTGTACAATAGGCTTAGAATGGATGTAATCAAAACCTGGGATAATAATATAGATACAACACAAATAGCAGAGTAAGGTATATTTGGTAGAAACTTGTAATAAATATCTATTTGTCATTTTTTAGATGTACTTTGTGGTGATGATTTCCAATAATGAATCACTTGATAGTGATTTATACTTTGATTTTATCTAGGTATAAAGTCCTTAGATATATTAGCTATTCTTTCTACTGCATTACTTTGCCATATGCTTTCTATTGTCATTTGTTACATTCCTAAAATAGCATATTTTCTTGCAATTTCATAACATTGTGTTTTGAGACCTCTGAGGTACTTTATTTTATGGCTATGAAAACATAAAAAAATAGATAAATAAAGCTAATATATTGCTATCATTGTTTTAAAATGTCTAAAAGTTTTAGGTAATGGCTATACAACTTTAAAACATGAATACTTTAATGATTTCAGATTCACAAAATTGTTATTTCACAGTTGCTTAAAAATTTAAGGTACGTTTTATCTCACTCAGTACAATGCCTATGTAGACATATAAGCTATGGTTTGTTGGTTGGAGGGTTTCAATTATAGTAAAGGTAATTATACTTCTTTCTGAAGTAAACTTTCATTCTCTGGATAATTACATTTTGAATGAAAAGAAAATATCAAAACCTTGGGTTACTCTGGAGATCTTTTCTTAGTACTTTGTTAGTCTGGCCTCATGATGGCACCAAAGGGTAGGAAATTATTTTTTGAATTCCCAATAACTTACTGAATTGCAATAAAAATATAAGGAAAATCAGCAAAGGACAGTCAAGTTTGCTAAACCTTCCATATAAAGAAGGTTGGGGGAGTTGGTACAGTTTTGGGTATGCCCTCTTTGGTATAGATGGTTACAATTCCCTCCTGCTTTTCAATATGCAACACACTTTGTCCTTTCTCTCAAATTATTTTGTCTCCTTGCCATTATCTCTTCTCCCAATTTGTCTCCTCTGCTACAGCAAGTAAAACATGCTGATGGGGGGGGGGGGGAAGTATTTCCTCAATCTAATTATAACAATAAACTTGTGTCTTAATAATTTTGGAAGATACATGATTAGCAGATGGCCACTAAGGAGACCACTATAAAAGGAAATATACATGATAAAATAAGAAAAAAAAAAGCTCTTTCATGTGTGATATCTCACTCATTTTCCAATTTCTTAGAATATCAAAATTTAGAATTTAATTCTACACCATAATAAATCTTACTTCAGATTGATGGCAGTAATCTCAGCTATGGTCTTAATATTTCTCATTGGTAGATGAGACATAGTTAAAGTGTGCATTCACATGAGTGTCCTGCGATGTGTGCTCCTATGTATCAACCCTGTGTACTAGGTTTTTGTTACACATTGGAAGGGAATAAAATAAACTTGTTCCTTTTCTCTTCAAAGATACTTGTAACCCAGCTCAAGTGAAAAGATGAATATATCTAAAAATGACTAATAATAACAGTCAGTAACAATTTGAAAGGCTTGAATGTTATGAATTAAAAATAGAGCAAAGCAGCTTTTTATTAAGAAAAAACTTAAAATGCTGTGTAATGCATTTCTCCCCTAAATGTAAATCAATCAATCAAACAAACAAGAAAACATTTTAAGATGAGCTAACATAAAAAGATGATGTTTGATTATATCGCCTTTATGACCTGCGGTTGATTTCCTCAATCTATAGAATATAAAAATTTTTTATGTTTACTCTGTTTTCTCAGTTTTTATAATCTTTTGTGTTGGTACAAAGCTTCACGAAAATACTTTATAAAACAGCACCTCAATCTTTTCTTTTTAGTTCCTTTGGAATTTGGGATTCTCTGACGATGTTTCTTGTACTTCCCGTCCCAGTGTCTCTCTCCTTGCCTATAACCAGCCTTAGTAAGATAGGGTACTTTGGACTTTCCAGCTTCCTGAAGACCCTTGGATCAGCTCGCTCACATAGTACTCTATGCTTTTGTGTAATGATTATTGCTCTTCCTTTTTTTTTTTTTTCACTCCTATAATCACTGCAGTAAAGAAAACATCTACTACTGAAATTTGTGAAAAAACAAAAGAGTTCTTTGCTCCTGGTCTCCTATCAATCTTGCATTTTTACATTTTCATATTCTCTCTTCTCCTAAAATCGTTGAGATCCTTGAGGTTGGGCTAGAGGACAATCTGAGAAGCATAACCTTGAGTCATGGTCCTGGATGAAATTTGTCCCTTAAGTAGCTTTTCTGTTTAAGGAAAATCCCTTCTGTATCGGGCACAGTGCCTGGGTAGCTAAGGGATGGGCTTTGGCCCTCATTAGCCTGAGTACTTTCATGGGGGTGTGTGGAGAGTAATGTGGGTTAGCTAGCTCTTAGCCTCTAAATCTCTATATCAATGAGGCTTATTGGCATTCTCTTTAAAATTAATCCTTAGTGGGACCTGCTTTCCTAAATGTGTATGTATGTGTGTATCTCTATCTATCTATCTATCTATCTATCTATCTATCTATTTATCTACATATATCTGGTTGTCTGAACACTCTAGGAAAACATGTATATCTAAGAATTTATGTATCTAAGAATATAATATATAATATACTTATTATCTATGTATTACTTTAAGAATATATGCATTATGTTTATGTATATGTCTATATATATATATACAAGTACACATATATATTCTTAGAGTGTTCATCTAGCTTAGACCCTCACTCTGGGTTTTTTGTTTCATTAGAAGTAATCTACATTTCTAGACAATTAGTCAATTAACACAACAGAGAACAATATTACAAATGAAAAAAAAATAGTTTCTTTTTCAAAAGTCACTGTTATTTTAACAAGAAATATGAAAAAAAAACCACCCAAGTTTGAACACTTCTTTGTAATGGGCTGACTTTTAATATAGGCATGGATATATTTTTGTCATCTATTTGTTTTACAACATATTTTTAAATCTTTTGAATTTGAAGTCCTTTTCTCAGAAATGTTAGAGACACAATTTAGAAGTATTGAATAACAGTGATATAAGGGTGATTGTATTTGACTGAATTGTATAGCAAGCAGTACCCTCAGTGTTAGATGGTGAAAAGGCACCTACAAATAGGTGGAGGAGTGCTTGGGTGTGGGTGGCTCAGTTGGTTAAGCATCCAACTTCAGTTCAGGTCACGATCTCCTGGTTAGTGAGTTGAGCCCCGCATCAGGCTCTGTGGTGACAACGCAGAGCCTGGAGCCTGCTTTGGATTCTGTGTGTGTGTGTCTCTCTCTGCCCCTCCCCTGCTCACACTCTGTCTCTCTCAAAAATAGATAAACATTAAAAAAAAAAAATTAGGCAGAGTATCCACTGGTCCAGAATAAAAGTGGATTTTTTTTTTCAAGGGCAAACTTAGCACAGAGACAAGGACTTTGAATGACCTGTTTTTGCTTGTCTGCATTAAATGATTTCTATCATCTTCAGCGTGCTTATAATGGTGCTAATTCAGGAAATATTTAAACCTATGGGGTGCCTGGCTAGCTCAGTCAGTGAAGCATGTGACTCTTGAGCTCAAGGTTGTGGGTTCAAGTCCCGTGTGTGTGTAGAGATTACTTAGAAATAAAGTCTTAAAAAGAAAAAAAAAAGGAAATACTTAAACCGATAAAAGGGTAATGTTGGTATAGATATAAGATTCCCATCATTTTATTTTAATCACTTTAATCTTTATCAGCTTCTGGAAATGGAAATATTTCCAGATTATATTAAGTTACATAATTATAGAAACTAATGATAGACATGGTTCTTAAAATTTGTATGAATAGAATCTTTAATATATAGATGAAATTATAGATGGATTTTGAAATTTGAAACTGAAATAATACTATTAAATTGGTACCCCTTATCTTCAGATGAAGATACCAGGGAACAGAATGTTTAATTACTTATAGCTAGTGGATGGTGATACTAGACTAAAATCTGGAACTTTTGGGTAATTGCTGAGTATTTTTTGTTTTTATTTATTATTTTTTCCTCAGGAAAATAAAGCCAACATACTTTATCTGCGGGATAAAAAGAAAAGGACCCTTATAAAAAGGCCCTACTTTCAGAAAACCCTAATTTTGTGTTGCTCTAAATATATGGATTTTTTCCCTTCTAAAATTTCCATCTCTTCTTCAAAGATGGAAAATGCTAAGATAGGCTGTGTTCCTTATTGTTTAACATCCTGCACCTTTATCTTTTATAGAAATGAGAACAATAGCATAAATTCAATAATAAATTTAAAGTTATTCACAATTTATTGATATATTTTAATAAATTCCTGAATAAATATTGTTTTATTTAAATTCTATGATGCAATATTTATATGAACAAGACAATTTATGTATATCATATCATACATACATATGCATATATATGTGTACGTATATGTAGTCCCATGATATATATGGGTGCACACAAAATATGCATATGCGCATATGAAGCTTATATTATTAGCAATCTAATATTTGTAAAGTAGTTACAACTTTTAATATTTGTAAGGTTCTCAAAACAATATCTGGCATACTGTAAGGATTACATATGTGCTTCCTTTTTGTTATGGTGATATAGTCTATAAAAACTAGATTTCAGATCTATGAAGAATAATAAAAAACACTAGGTCTATTTTGTTTTTAAAACATATATTTGTTTTCCATATAAAAGGATAAAAAGCATCTCTACTATGGCTGCAATACTTCTCAAAACATTAAATCTCTACCAGTCAGTAAATAATAAGTGCTAAATGAGTGGTATGGAAAGTAAGTCTTGTGGAAGTTTAGAAGGAAAGATTGCTTCCAGATGAAATGCTCAGGGAATGCTGAATTTGAGCTGCACTTTGAAAAATGGGCAGGATTTGGATAAACAGACTAAAGAGGGTTGGGTTGAGAGGTATTATAACAGAAGTAAAGTGTAAAGGCAGAGCTTAATTTCATTTTTCTCTGCCTCCGGGTTGATGAGAGGAGATAAATATATTTAAACATGAAGCCAAAAAGGAAAATCTTCTTTCTCTTTCAATGACTTTTGAACTCTCTCCCACTATCATTGTATTTTTCAAAACAAGGCTTCCTGAAAAATTCTCCTTTCTATTATGCTCCCCTGGATAATGATATATTCATATATTTTCCCTTAAAATAACATATTCCCATAATTATGATACTATTTTATATTTACAATCTTGAAATGAAAGTGTGTGTGTGTGTGTGTGTGTGTGTTTTCTTTATAACCTGGACTTCTCTCATTCATAAAGAAACAAGGAAGCTGTGTTTTTTTGTCAAAGTAGGGAGAAAGGTACTGTCTGTACTCAAGGAAAATAATTGCAGTACAGCTGAGCATCCGATGACACACAGCGTACCATGTTTAATAAACTTCATGGAAATCTGGCCACAAGGGGTGGCTATAGGGATATTTGTCACTTCAGGAAACAAAGCTCTCCTCTCCATCTTCAAACAGCTCTGTTACCTATATCATCTTAACTGGCAAGGGACACACTCTTGTATGTATTGGCTAATGAAAGATATGTGACAATGTAATCATTAGGAAGATCTATAATTTACAGAATCTTAACCTAAAGAAAATAAAATTCGGAATGGATGTCTACTGAAACAACAACAATAGCAACAACAAAAACCCCCATATTCAAGCTGAAAATAAATGATTTGGGGATTTTCTACTGTTGAGGATTATCTGCACCAGTGAGCCCCTCTGGTACTGCTTATAAAAGAGTGTTGACTTAGTTTGTCTGCTAGAAGGCTACCCCAGCTGCAAGGATATGTAGTAATTACAATAGATTTGCGTTATCTGTCAATGTAAATCCCTGAATCAGTTATGTATACAAATACAAGTATTTTATTTCCTATTTTATTTGGTCAAAGTTGCTTTGAAATGTACTCAAGGTGAATTTTGGGTTAATATATGAAAAGAATGCTTTGGCAAATACCAGATTGGTGAAAATTAGCTGGATTTCATATTCTCTAAATAATGTAGCCTCATCTGTTAATGCACACCAGTTCAATCTACGATATTTATTACACCCTTTTTGTGAGCAAAAGCCTGTGATTGCATCACCTGAGGAGTTATTTAGATGTGATTAAAGCCTAGAATTTCAGCTGGACAAGCCCACAACGTTTGTGGCTCCACTTTGCACCTTAAAACTTGCATTTGCACCTGCAAAAGGCTGAAATGAATCGCAAGTCAGCACATGTGTGTTCCATTATTCATTTTTTATGAGCAGATGTGGGTGATGTGGGCAAAGAGCTAGATGCATCTTTAATTGAGAAAACCTGTGGAAAAGTTATCCCTAAATCTCTCCTAGGGAATTGATTTAGAACACGACACACCATGATTTGGAAACTACGAGTCAGACCCAAATGTTGACCAGACAACCTAAACTTGAACATAGGCTGTCAGAAATGAATATTAAGGACATTAATCCTCAGATTTTCTTCCTTTCAAAATTTCTCTTTGAATAATGCTGTGTCCATTAGGGTTTTTTTTTTGTTTTTGTTTTTGTTTTTGTTTTTGTTTTAGTGTTTTCCTTAAAATAATATAAGCCATCAGGATTAAAGACATGAAACTCAGTGGCATTCATCTGCAGAAAAATAAATAAGGTCGCAAACTTGTATTTCCATGTTTCATTCACACAGAAAGAGTCTTAGAATTGTATAATATAAAGGTATTTGGATTCATTTACACTAAATTAACTTACATCTGAATATTTATTCTATAGTAGATAATTCCCTATAGTTGCTAGTGATGAGGAGTGGAGGTAAAAGTGAATGAGACACAGACTCTGACATAAAGAAATACTTATTTTAAAAAGCACAGTTTATGAAGCTTGGCTATTCTAGAGTTTGTAATAATGATATAGCTCATAATCAGGTCAAACCAAATTGTATATGCAATTGAATATTAGATGAATTGTTCCACAAAAACCAATGCTATGCCTATATAAACCAGTGGAAGTGTTAGGTATTAGAGAGACAATGAGGAATAACCCTTAAGGAGTTTATAATACATCAAAGAAAAAAATGATTCATGCTAGGATAAAGAATCCAAGGGAGTGATAGAAACCAACAGGAAAAACACCTACCTCAGCACTGGTGAACTGGAGACAGGAAATGACATCCACGGTTAAGCCTGAAAGATGAGTTGGTGTTAGGCAGGTTGGAAAAGGCATGGAAAGCAGGTCTAGATAGAGGAAGAAACACATGAAAGATACAAAGATGGGAAAGCATGGTGACTTAGAGGAACGGTAAGGAGGTTTGTCATACCAAACCATAGAAAGGAAAATATTAAGGAAAATGAATTTGAAGCAATTGTAATTATAACTAATATTTATCTATTACTATATGCCATACTGTAGTCTAAGAACATTAGAGAATGTATCTCATTTAGTCTTCACCATAATTATTTGAAGAGATATCCCTATGTAAAAAATGAGAATTCTGAGGTTTTGAGAAATTAAATACTTGTCTAAGACCCCTAGTTATTAGATGATAGACTTGAAACCCAGGCTCTGGCCTCCATGTTCTTCACCATTGCATTGTGGTTAATGAGGATCAAGCTGAGACATGTCGAGGGGTTTGTAGTTTATCTACACAGCATTTGGTAACCATTAAAGTGTTTTAGGTCTTGAATTTTAGCAAAGTAGAGTGGATGGATGAATGAATGAATGAATGAATGAAAGGTAAAATATTGGAAGGGCATGATTCTGTAATTAGGAAGAACAGGTAGGAAGATATTTTAGTACTCCAGAGAAAGATAAGAGTATAACTAAGATAGTGGCAGAGAGATAGAGAATATTGGGAGTTTTTAGATCATATCAAGGAGGCAAGAGGCAGTATCAGTAAGACTTGTTGAGGGAAATATTTGGGGAAATAAATTAGAGTGGCTGGGTTCTTGGCTTCTAGCATAGACATTTTGATAAGTTACTGCATTATGATTCCAATAGTGATAGCTCAAATGTCATATACTTTTAGAGGGCTTTCATTTGCCTGCTCTTTCCACATACATCCTCTGCCACTTGAGAAGACTTGAGAAGTAGATGCCTGTTCTTATAGCACCCTGAGGACACAATTATCCATGCTAGTCACAACATTTCATGGCTGTTCCCACTTAACTCAGCTTCACCGAGGTCATCTTTTACATTCAGTACATCCAGAAGCTATCAGAGATTTAAATGTTTGTTGAAGTAGTACAATGACACACATAAGTGGTAAAGAACAATAGGGGCTCAGGAAATAGTAGAGAGTAAAGTCTATCTTATTAATGCTACCTTAGGAAAAAAGGGAAGGAATTGAAAATATAGGACCTATTTTTATCTGTTTCTTTTTTTTCCCCTCAAATCATGGGGTTTAGGAAGAGAAGGTAGAATATGAGGAAAAAAAATGACTGGCTACAGACATTGTGTTGAGGAATAGAATTTGCCCCTTTTGGACAAGGACTTAAAATACTACAAAATTGGATCTTTTCCTGAAGATGAACAGTGTCTTGTATATTTATCAAGAGGTTATTCATTTGATTTATCAAGTCTTCAGTATGAAAATTCAATGGTCAGAGGGGGGAAATTTATAAAAAAATATTTTTATGGAAAACATTGAGAATGACATAAGAGGATAAAAATGGGGGAAGTAACAATGATGATATAAATGGGGCCTAGAATAGTCAGATTGGACACAGTATGGGAATGCAAAGCATGGATAAGAGGCCAAGTGAAATTTTGTTGGATGTTATGGTAGAACACAAAGAATACCTTATAAGAGTCATAGTGAACTTGATGATGCAAGACCCAGTATTGTCTCCTTCCATTAGGCATATTCTCTGAGTTTAAGACCTCAAAAATTATTTCTACCTAGAATTAGGGCAACAAACATCATTGATGTTGAAACTTCTCAGTTTGGAACTCTGTAGTTGGCTGGTGTGTTACTTGATTTCTCCCACCTTTTAATTGCAAATTATCCATTTATAGAACTATATATCTGACTATATATCCTTCTACATCCTGTTCACCGGATTGTACATTTCTGTAAGTGCCTTCTGGGTGGAGAACAATTTCTTAGTGATTGCATATCACTTCTTTCTGTCTCCCTAACTTCTTCACATGGAATCTTTCTCATAAAAAGCATTATAAAAGTATTAAACATATAATAGAAAAATGTGATATAATAATTTTATAGTCAGTTTGTGAGAAGGATGGATCCAGAAAACAAATGGGAGGATCTTTTATTTACTGTCCTTTTGTCAACCTGAAGGCCATATAAATGATGAGTGTGGGTGGGATGCAATATATGAGAGGAGATAAATTAACCTACAGTTCAAAAAAAGAAAGACATAAAAGGGCCAAAGTGAAAGTGGAACATGTTTCGAGAAAGGGTATGAGAAGCTGCAGGGGGGCTTTAAAAGACAGAAGAGCTGGATGCTGAGGACTTAACTTGGAAGGACAATAGGAATCTTGAAGTGAAGGTTTATGACCTGAGTTATGGAAAGCACTTCTATGAACTCCTTTATTAATCTTTAATAAAATACCTATTCCTGAGAAGAATCTAGCTGAGATTTGTGGGAATGATGGTGAATGAAGAGAATGACTGAATCCTGCTCATGGAGTCAAGAACAGAAACTTCCCATGGGGTGTAGCTGCAATAGCATTAGAAAGGTAGGTAGGGAAGTAGATCTAGAAATAGAAACAGATCTGAAGGGAGAAAAAACAAATAATCCCGTGTAGTCCATCTCTGCTTTTATTTATTTTTTTAAATTTACTTATTTATTTTGAGAGAGAGAGAGAGAGAGAGAGCCCGGGAGGGGCAGAGAGAGAGGGAGAGAGAAAATCCCAAGCAGGCTCCATGGTGTCAGTGCAGATCCCAATGCAGGGCTAGATCTCATCAACCTTGAGATCATGACCTGAGCTGAAAGCAAGAGTTGGATGCTCAGCTGACTGAACCACCCAGGCACTCCCCCTCCCCCCCGCCACCCTTTGCTTTTCTTTTTCTTTTTTTTTTTTTAATGTGTATTTATTTGTTTTGAGAGAGTGAAAGATAGAGCATGAGCTAAGCACATGAGCATGAGCACAAAGAGAGTGAGGCAGAAAATCCCAAGCAGGTTCCGCACTGTCAGCACAGAGCTCAATGTGGGGCTCGAACCCAAGAACACAAGCTGTGAGATCATGACCTGAGCCAGAGTCAAGAGTCAGACACTTAACTGACTAAACCATCGAGGTGCCTCCTCTCTTTGCTTTTAAGCAAACTGTGGATGAAAATAAAAGAGAATAAAATAGGGGTTTTGTCACTATGTCACTAGGGTAGCCAGACAAGAAGAAGTAGGAGTGATGGAGATGCAGGTCTCAAATCATCACCTGGGCAGGCCAGAATAGAGACAACAGAGCAGTGGAGACAGCCACATAGCTCTGGCTCTGTCTTTCAAACTTTATGAGATTCAGTGTACTGAAAATGTAAAATCTGAGATACTGAAAGATTAAATATGTTAACATATGTGAAAATACAAAACATAGGTACTTGGATCACAGCAGATTTTTAAGTGATAGTGTATTTTTTTTTCCTGAAACTTCAACTCTTCCGATAGCTGCTAAAATTTCCATTCATGTGTAAACAGTGGGAAAGTAAAGAGAATGGTGGGAACTACTATCGATCTAACTTTTAAAACAAAGGAAATTGTTTTTTAATATGAGTGTAACAGGGACTTTGTGAAAGGGCTGTGTCACCTTAAAGTTTCCAATTGATAATAAATGGAAATGCTGGTCATAATTAGACATGTGCCAGAAATACGATAAAAGGCAAGTTCCAATCCTTCAAAGGGAGGTAGTTCCCAGCCAACATAAGCCTGGGAATATGGTCATGGTACATGATGATGATGATGATGATGATGATGATCCCAGTGCTTCAGAGCTTTGTCTTTAAAGCTAACACCTCTAGACTTCTGACTTGCCTCTCAGCCTCCAGTGTGGTAGAAGTCTGTTCCAGTTATTTCTAACCTATTTCAATAACACTGTGTAACAGTGTGGCTACAATGTAAAAAATATACAAGGTACAGTCTTGTTAATGTCATCTTCACTGTTGTCAGAGATTGGGGTGCAATCGCAAGGCCAGGATATTTTAATGGTTCTTTTATCTACCTCCCCTGGGACTAATAGGATTAGAAACTAGATTGAACTTTGTAGAGCTCATCCTATCTACACAGTTCCTTCCAGGAAACTGCTTTATTCCTGTTTCCAGACAGCTGGATTTGTATAAGATGATTTGACTTAAGTCATATCATCTCTAAACTTCTACCGTAAGAGATTTGATCCCACTCCCTGACCCTCTAAAAAGGAGGATGAGTTAAGAAGCCTGGGAGTCTCCAAAAATGAATATCAGACTCCACATTTGCAACTGATTCAAGTGAAAAAGAAAATGGAAAAGATAATATTTAGAGATAGATATAGCTGCACAGATAGCAATTTAGTAAGAAGTAATTTTTGAAAAATTGGTTAAAAAGGTGGACTGGATGGAATTTAGCTAAGGATGTACACTAAACAATAAAGTATGCACCATGGATGCGATGCAAAAAAAATGTATAGACGATAGAGAGGCTTTTTTTGTTTTATACTGTTTTTGTTATTTTATTCGAACCTTAAGAAAGATTAAGGCATTACTATGCAGTGACAAAGATATAACATAAGCAGGTGAGGAAGGTAGATCTATGTTCAACCACTTCCATTTCTTTTTTGTGCCAAAGGGGACAGGTTTTAGATGAGAAAATTTAGAATAAGCATTGATATGAAATTATGGTTGAATGAAAAATCTGTAAGAAGCGAGTTAGTGGTTCTTCTGACTTAAAATAATTGGAGCGCAGCTATGATAAAACTTGCATATGCACTTGACATTTTCTCAGTGATCTCTAAGGATTCAGTGGAATGAAAAAGAAATACAGGAATACAGGAGACAGGCATCTATTGTCTCCATTTTCATTGAGGGAAAGCTGGAAGCTGCAATATAAAATCAGTAAACATGGCTTCAGTGCGGGGTAAAATTGTAGAATGGCTTATCATACAAGTAATTTGCAAGAATACTTAAGATTTAGAACCACGTTAGCCTGAATTCATCATATGCTATATTCTAGATTAGCCTTAATATTTTGATAAATTAGATAGATGAGATTCAAGAAACAGCCTTGGGATGTTAGCAAGGTTAATTCCATTATATCCTTTGCAAGAAAATGGAGAACTGAGAGCTCTGTAATAGAAAGCAACATGTGATAATTTGAACTCTTTTGAAAAACTTATGTAGAATGGTTGGAATCACAAGTGTCTTGAGGACAGTGAGTATCTTTTATTTATCTTGATATATCAGCATGCAGCACACAGTAGATACTACAAAAAATGTTAATATCTGACTGAGTGAAGGAATGAATATTGAATAGAGCCATTTAAGATTAGTTGGTTATCTAAGTACTTTTGAGCAGGAGCTATGCTAAATAAAAGAAACGTTGCAAGGTGGCTTCCATTAAGGTTCCATGTACACTTCTGGACTCTGTACTGGCATGGTAAGGTTGCCTCTGAAATCTACTTTTAATTTAGAAACACACTAATGATTATCAAATTAGACTGATACATTTGTGTCAATATTATAGGTAATTATATCTATAAGGCACAGAAAGTAGAAGCTTAATAATTGATATGTTCTCTTTGGGGCACCTGGGTGGTTCAGTTGGTTAAGTGTCCGACTCTTGGTTTCAGCTCGGGTCATGATCTAACAATTTGTGAGTTTGAGCCCTGCATTAGGCTCTGTGCTGCCAGTGTGGAGCCTGCTTGGGATTCTCTCTCTCTCTCTCTCTCTCTCTCTCTCTCTCTCTCTCTCTCTCACTCTGTCTCTCTGCCCCACCCTTTCTCGCTCTCTGAAAATAAATAAATAAACTTTAAAAAAATAAATTTTTTTTATTGTGTCCAGATCTTTTGCAGAACTACCTTACATCATAAAAAGCTGAAAGTATTAGAGGCATTGTCTGTAGAATTGCACTTATTTTATGTATGTGATATGGTGGCTAACTTGAGGTTGTATATTTAATGAGCTCAAAATACTTTAACTTAATATATCTAGTTTCATTTTGCAATGAGCAAGGAAACTTTGACCTTACAATGAATGGATCAGAGTTGGCAAGAATTGTGCATGGTAGTTTTGTGATGCAGATTTCAGCTAATGGACCATGTAATTAAGATGACCAATTGCTAATGTAGTTGGAGAAATTCCAAGAACTCTGATATGAAGCCTACCAATTACAGTGCATTTCCCACTACTATCCAAGGGGATTAATAATTCTTTTCATTGCCTTTATTGAAATTCTTCAACAAATTTAAGAATAGCTCAATTCATAATGGAAGAAATAGTATTATATCTACTTGCACAGTAAAGTACAGGAAATGAGAGAGGCATAGCTCATCTCTAAGTATCTATAATGGTTCTATCTGGTACTTTTTTATGTAACAGTACTTTTATAATTATATTTTATCTCACTGATATTGAGTTTATATAAATGGATTCACAATATATTGATCTTTTTGTCAAGGATTAATAAATAATCCACATAGAGGTGAAAGGCACGGGATAACGTACATAGATGAGTCAATTTTTTTTAGATATACAGTGTTAGCAAGTAATAAAGTAGGTTCCTCATAATTAGAGCATTTTCTTCTCCTTCTTTATTTTTACTGCTAGATTTTCCCTAGGTGCTCAATAAATGTTTATGGAACAAGATTGAATCATCAATAACACAGTTATAGTAAAATTTTATTTTGAAAGGCATAGTTCCAGTATTGACCTAACATACGTGGTTTAAATCTCTAGTGCTAAGCATTGTATATGATATTTAATTTTGAGTCAACGTATGTTAATTGACAGAATGCATAAATAAACCCTCTACTCTTCAATTATGTTGGAAGTTATTTATTTTGGCAACAGTGTATTACTCTAAGAGAATGTCGAAGCACATGTAGAAGAATGTCAACATTATAATATATGGGTGGTCAGAAAGTGGCTGTTTGTTTTATATTATTCTCCTTATTTTTCTATATGTTTAGAGTATTTAGAAATTAAAAATATATTTAGTATGTTGTTTTTCTTCAATCTGAACAGCTTTATAACATTTATTAAATAAATATTTTTGTGTTCATGGTGGGAATATAGCTGTGCTTAAAAACATACAGTTTTGTTTCTTTCAAGCAATTCTTCTGAAAAACATATAGGCATGATCTAAGCCAAAAAATGTATTTTTAAATTCATAGTTGAGTTCTCAAGAAAGTAACGGAAATCTTCAAGTGCCTCCTCTTTCCCTAACAACATAGAAGTATTTAAAAATTGAAATAAAAATTGCAAGTCAATATAAAATCTGGGGCATTTCTTGGGGCATGGATGGGGCATGATACAGCAACCTGGAATTTTAGGGAATATTAGCTAAATGGGTACCAGGATATTGGGACTGGGCCTGCTGGGGGCAATCAGGAGAATTTTCATAAAATCCTGCTTTTCCAAAGTGATATATCATCAGTGAAAGGGTAGGCTAGACAAATTCATTGATCAGAAATAGAAAAAGATATGAGACTGTCTATTTTGGTCACAGCTAAGATGGGAGGATAAAGTAGCTATTCCAAATGTGTGTCATACGCTTGCCACACACAGGTCTAGGGTTCCACTTTATCCTACCTGGCTGACCAGGGAAACTGGAAACTGAGAGGTTAAATTACAGTAGTCCCAGTTTGTTGAGATGCATTGTCTGTAGCAGAATCCTATAAATATCCTCTCTGGAGGGAATCTTCCTTAACCCAGGTCTCTCATATTCTTCCACAAGCTAAATTCAATCAAATATAAAGATACAATAGCAACAACAAAATCAAGTACCTGCACAAGAAAACAAAAACCCACAAATTTAAACACCAAGGACATTAGGTATTGAAATCATTGCTTATAGAACACTAAATAATGAAAGAGAGAATATATATTTAAAAAAGTGACCAAAGTATAAGAGGATATAAAAAATAACCAAAAATAGTTGAAAAAGAATGAATTGACTATTTGTATTAGTCAGGATAAGCTGTGCTGTGACAGAGAACACAACCCTGACAACAAATATTCCTTTTATTCCCTTAATGCTGGCTGAGGATCAGGTGACTCCATGTTAACTATCCTCTATACAGCAACTTAGATATCCAGGCCAAGTGGATGTCATGGCTCTGTCATTTTAACATACGGCCTTTTCTTGGCTAAGGCTACGGGATGGCCGAAAGCTAGCAAACAAGTTCATCTGAGATTCTTCTTGGAAGTGACTAACACCATGTCTTACCCACTATCCAATAGGCGGCCTCTCTCTCAAAAGGGCTGAGAGCTGTGTAGGAACATGGAGAATATTTTTCTTCTCTATATCTGAAAAATTTATTTATTTATTTATTTATTTATTTATTTATTTATTTATTTATTTTGAAGTTTATTTATTCTGAGAGAGAGAGAGAGAGAGAGAGAGAGAGAGAGAGTGCAAAGGAGGGACAGAGAGAGAGAGAGAGGGAGAGAGAGAATCCCAAGCAGGATCCATGCTGTCAATGTGGAGTCTGATGCGGGGTTCAATCTCATGAACTGTGAGATTATGACCTGAGCAGAAATCAAGAGTTGGCCGCTCAACCGACTGAGACACCAAGGTGCTCCGGAAAAATATAATAACTTAAATCAAAACCTCAATTTGGGGGACTATAGCAGAAAAGCAGTCATGAGCTAACATGTCTAAATGGAGTTCTAAAAGGAGATTAAAGAAAATAGGGAAAAACAATGACAATTTTTTAAAGAACTTATGAAAGATATAAATTCAGATTCAAAAACCACACATGAGCTCAACAGGATAAACATGTAGAAATTCATATTTAGTGGGGTGCCTGGGTAGCTCAGGTGGTTAAGTGTCTGACTTCAGCTCAGATCATGATCTCACAGTTCGTGGGTTCAAGCCCGGGATCAGGCTCTCTGCTGTCATCATGGAGCCCTCTTCGAATCCTCTGTCTCCCTTTTTCTCTCTGCCCCTCCCCCACTTGCTTGTGTGCTCTCTGTGTCTCTTTTTCTTTCTCTTTCTTAAAAATAAACATTAAAAAATTCATATTTAGTCACAACAGTGAAACCACACAAGAACAGGGACTAGGGCTCATTTATAACGGCCACCAGAGATAAAAGAAGTATCATCTATAAAGGAGTGACAATTAGGCTGCAATTGAACTTTTCAACATTAAAAGTCAGTAGAAAAATAACTATTAGTTATAGAAAGGCGTATTTGTCAAGATTCTCCAGAGAAACAGAACCAATATGATATACATATTATTATAATTATATACTATTATATAATATATTATTATAATATAGTGAAACAGAACTACAGGTGGAGATTTATTATACGAAATGTCTCACACAGTAATACACGCTGAGAAATTCCACTATCTGCTGTCTGCAAGCTGGAGGCCCAGGAGAGCCAGTGGTGTAATTCAGTCCTGACTTGAAGATCTGAGAATCAGGGGAGTTGATGGGCTAAGTCCCCATCTGAGTCCAGAGCACAAGAACGAGGAGCACTTATGTCCAATGGCAGAAGATGGATTTCCCAGCTCAAGCCAAGTAAATTCACCTTCTCACATTCATGTTCTATTTAGGCTCTTAATGGATTGGATCATGCTTGCCCATATTAGTGATGGTAATCTTTCTTCAGTATACTGATTCAAACACTGATCTCTTCTGGAAACACTTCATAGACACACTCAGAAACAATGTTTTATCTAGGCATCTCTGAGTCCAATCATGTTGACAATAAAGTTTATCACGAGAATTAGTAACTGTCCATGAAGAATTGTGAACTTCATGCAACAAGCTTTCCGAAAGAAGGTCAAAGATATTTTCAAATAAATAAATTGCTAGGAAAGCTTACCTTACCTTACCAAAACAACAACAGCAACAACAACAACAACACCCCTCGAAACCAACTGATTTATGCAATGGGAAAGCAAAACAAAACAGGATAGAATAAAACAGTGGGAAAAAAATAGCAAATATACCAATACACATGAAGTTTTAAACATATGAACATGTGAACCAGTAAATGTAAGAAAAAAAATCTCAATCTTATTAATAATCAGGAAAACACATATTAAAACTACAATGAGATACTATTTTATCTCTAACCATTTGGCAAAAATTAGGAAGTCTAATAAAACCAAGTAGTGGTAGAATAATGTCAAGTCTTATACACTTCTGATGAGAGTTTGGTTTCCATAAACATACTTATGGGAAATAATTTGGCATTGTTTAGTAATGTTGAAAATTTGAAATTTATTTATTAGGTATAATCTTGAGAGAAATTCTTGCATACATATGCCAGAAGAAATGGATGAATTCATCTGTATTGTTTGTATTGGTAAAAACAACAACAACAACCAAAAAAAAGAACAACTAGATATCCAATGACAGAAGAATGCATAAAATTACTTACATACATATATATGAATTTATATACATATACAGGTATAATCGTATGCTATGCAACATTGAAAATGAATGATTTATATAGAGTCTAATAACATAAAACTAAACACAATTTGTTTATAGTTACAAATGTATGTACCAAAATCACAGTGGTAGGAAACAATACCCGTGAATACTAAGAAGTGGGAGAAAGGATATACTGAGAGGTATGCAGAGAGAGGCATGCATTGATCATTCTAATAATGTATTTCTTTTTTCTTTTTAATTTTTTTTTCAACGTTTATTTATTTTTGGGACAGAGAGAGACAGAGCATGAACGGGGGAGGGGCAGAGAGACAGGGAGACACAGAATCGGAAACAGGCTCCAGGCTCTGAGCCATCAGCCCAGAACCTGACGCAGGGCTCGAACTCACGGGACAGCGAGATCGTGACCTGGCTGAAGTCGGACGCTTAACCGACTGCGCCACCCAGGCGCCCCATAATGTATTTCTTAAGCAGAGTGATAAGATTGTTTATTTTTTTCATGTAATATGTTCAAATATATGTCCTTTTCATATATAAAACACTTAGAGTCAAAAAAGTGTAAAAATGCAGACAGTGAGTGTCTGCCCTGGTATGTAGAAGTTCATACAAAGTAAAGTTTTAACATTGATAGATACTAGTAAGAGAGATACATGGTGCTATTTAAAATGCGGACTTACGAATTTTGAAGCATAACGAAACAGAGAGGAAACCACCTATGTAGGGAAAGCTTGGGTATTGTCTCTTACTTCAAAGATCAATCCTCTTTATTTGCTATTTAATCCTCCCATGCAACTTCCCTGTTTCTTAAACTACTTTTTTTCAAGGGGCGCCTGGGTGGTTTAGTCAGTTCAGCGTCCAACTTTGGCTCAGGTCATGATCTCACGGTTTGTGGGTTTGAGCCCCAAGTAGGACTCTGTGCTGACAGCTCAGAGCCTGGAACCTGCTTCAGATTTTGTGTCTCCCTCTCTCTGCCCTTCCCATGCTTGTGCTCTGTCTCTCTGCCTCTCAAAAATGAACAAATGTTAAAAAATTAAAAAAAAAAAAACTACTTTTTTCAAGACTCAAGTCAATTCCTTAAGATAAATTAAAAGCCGTTTTGGACTTCCAAAGATTGAATCCAATCTTCCCCTGATCCCACGGTCATGGGATGGAACCCCGTGTTGGCCTCTGCACTGAGCGTGGAGCCTGCTTAAGATTCTCTGTCTCCTTCTGCCCCTCCCAACCCCCTCCCTCTCTAAAGTAATGAATGAATGAATGAATGAATGAATGAATGAATAAATAAATAAATAAATAAAAGAAGATTCCTCCTTAGAGCTTTTAGAAGGGAATACAGCCTTGTAGATAACCTTGATTTTGGCCTTGTGCCACTCTAAGTAGAGACCCCGCCAGCCATCTAACTGCTGACCTACAGAAACTGGTAGATAACCAATATGTGTTACTTTAAGCCACTAAGTTTGTGGTAATTCATCACACTAGCATAGAAATTAACACAGTAATAAACATAAAAACCCACACATAAATGTATAATTAACTATTGTGGTAACTACATAATGGGAAAGAGTAATAGGACACTGAACAAGAGTAATAGGGGGACCTGCTTAAAGACATTCTGAGGAAGCAGACAAAAGGATGAATGTGTTTTATACTTTGTTTTCATGCACTACAATGTACCTCTATAATGCCAGTATTCACTTTGACAAGTAATTACAGAGTACCTACTAAGTAAGTATAAAGCAAAACATTAGGTATTGGAGAGATGGTATAGATGAGTTTAAGAGATGCCTCACCTCACAAAACTCACAGTCTAGAACACAAGTTGACAAGCCAGTCTGTGGACCAAATCTGGCCTGCCACATGTTTTTGTATGGTGTGTGAGCTTAAGAAGGATTTTTACATTTTTAAATGTTTCAGAACAAAATCAAAAGAAAAATAATATTCTATTGCATGTGAAATTTATATGAAGTTCAAATTTCAGTGTTCCTAAATAAAGTTTTATTGGAACACATCCACATTTGTTTGTATATTGTCTATGGTTCTTTCACCTTAAAATGGCAGAATTGAGTAGCTGTGAAAGCCCGAAATATTTACCCTTCATTAAAAAAGTATGCCAACTCTAGATTATTATCATAGTTAAATCAAGCATATAGGTGATCATTGAATAAGTACCATCTAGAGAAAGAATGAATTACTTACTATCTCTATTTTGCTGAGTACATTTGACTGTTCCCTTACTGAAATTACAATCACCACTAAGTTCTACCTCCTCTCAAAAACATCTGCCAAGAGACATTGCTTAAAGGCATGCCTTATGAGAAACTCACAAATGCCTGCTTTATACTGTAAGCATTTTCTTCTTTGTATTAGCTAATGTCTTTTCTAATGTTTTAGCTGTTTGCCGATGTAATTGAATCTCAAATTGTTTTTATTATATTCTGTAATACTATGGGGAGACACTCTAAATATTATAATAGTTATTAATATTAATGTTAATAACTGGTGCTCTTTCACAGGTCAGTTGCTGAATTAAGCTCAGTTATGGGTTCATAAATGTAAAATCATCAAAGCTTGCACAGTGGGAGATCCTCGTTTCCTTCCTCTGGCCCTGGTTAAGCAAGTGAACTGATCCTTACATTGTTCCTTGCTAATTGTGAGACAGATGCTTTGCATTTTTTAGATCTCGGCTACATCTAAAGAAAGTGGCTTTCTTGATAAGACCCTCTAAAATTAGAAAGTTGTAGAATTATCTAGTAATATGTGTCTTAATAATTCAACTTGTCATGGCAACATGCAATTAAAACTTTCCTTTGGGACCAAAGAGAAAAATCCCAGTTACTGCTAAAGAAGTTTAGCCAATACATAATGAGAAGAATAATTCAAGTAAATGGGACTGAGTTTCATGAAGAAAAGTAAAATAAAAGCAAAACATTGTTGAAACAAGGAAATTAATTATGACTGCATTTGATGATTTTATGGTTTTTGTAACCTCACTTATTAGATTCTCTTTTTATTATTCCCAGTTAAAGCAGCATTATTTTCTTACTTGGTAGGGAAAAGGGCATTAAATTTACTCAAAAATTATCTTGTAAAATAAGTGTAACTGATACCAAATATTACTTTTATTTAAAGGGAATATAGGAAAACAGATACTGCATTCCACTAATACAGTGGAAGCATTTTGAACAAGGTTAGTCAAAGAAGAGGTTTATTTTTATATATTTGTATCTACATCAATATTTATATTGACATTTTTATAACCTGTGTATCTGATTAAGTTATGTATACTTTTTTTAATCCTGTAGTAAGATAAGTCATCTTGTTTTATATAAACTAGAGTGTAAAATATTATAGCTTAAGTACACTATTTCTTTTCTGCTCTTACTGTTATAACTAAATGTCTATAGATTATTTACTATATTGTATTGACTCTGAGATGTCCATTTGTTTTTTTACATTCCACATCTCTGAAATAGGGATGAGCCTTATTTTAGGTGACCTATCATAATTAAATTGCTAGCAGTTTTTCTTTCTAGATGGTTTAAATTATAATGTATTAATATGTCTTTCACAACTAATACTGACAGATTCAGTGAAATTCTAAATATTGAGACCACTTCTGGGAGAGTAACAAAGTTTAGCAGGGACAGTTTGTTGCCCTGCAATAATTATTTTTCCTCTTTTTCAAAAAGGTAGCTGAGCATAGAGCGAATAAACTAAATTTTGCCAGACTACCTCAAAGATTATTGTACAGATTTGCTAGGGTTTCACAAAGTACTACAAACTGAGTGGCTTAAACAACAGAAATTTACTGTCTCATGGTTATCGAGGCCAGAGGTCCAAGATGAAGATGTCAGCATGGCCATGCTCCCACTGAAGGTGCCAGGAAATGATCTGTTCCAGGTCTCTCTCCTAGCATGTGGTAGCTCTGTGGCTTATGGCAGCTTAATTCCACTCTTCATCTGATGTTCTCCTTGTGTCCCTGTCTATCTCTTTGCATGGTATTCTTTTTATAAGGAAATCAGTCATATTGTATCACAGGCCCATCCCACTCCAGTATGACCTCATCGTAACTAACTGCTTCTTCAATGGCCTTATTTCTAAATAAGGTCATATTCTGAGGTACTGAGTATTAGGAATTCAACATATGAATTTTGAGGGATACAATTCAACTCATAGCAGCGACTACATTCTGGCCAGTGAGATATAAGCAAATGTGTCAGCTTCTGGACGCCTTCCTTAAGACAGAGTTGTCATGTATTTTTTACTACTTTTCTTTAATTTCTCCTCCATCTTGCTCTGTGGAAGAGGGATATTACCTTAGAATATGAGAATAGAGGCCACAGCCCAAGAATATTAGAGCAGCCGGATGGAATCTTGATTCCTAAAAACTTCGGAGAGTACAGCTAGGTACCAAACTTGAGTCTAAGCCAATATCATTATGAATTTTTCTGTTATTATTAGCCAACCCTAGTTTGACTCGATATATGAACTCTTCCAATCAATTAAAACCTTGGCTATAGTGGTAGGCCATTCACATGTGTCATGAACTTTATAAACCTCATTTTCCCATTTGTAAAAGGAAGATAATCACATCTACCTCAATGTCAATATTAAAAGTTCTAGTGTGTGTACAGCATTTAGCACAATACTGACAAACAAGAGATTGTTGTTATGGAGGTTTTCATCTGAATGGAAGATTGGAATAAGTGTTTATTAAGGAGCTTTCAATTCTCTGTTTTTTTTTTATTTTATTTTACTGAAGCAGTATTATAAGTACTTGAAATAGATGTTACCATCTATTTACTCATTAATTTGTTCATTCAACAAATAATTATTCAGCACTTTCCTTGTACCAGGCACTGTATAGGCAATGGAGGTAGAACAGTGAGTGTAAACAAATTGTCCCTGTTCCCTCCCTCAGGAGGCTTACACTCAAGTTGGGTATAAAAGCTGCAGAAGAAAGGCTGGTGATGGTGTTATTATGCACATGACCTTTGACCTCATCTCTCTTGGAATATGTTACACTGTGGAAAAGTGGAACTGTGAGTGAAAAAGCACCGAGCTTGACAGAATCAACCTGTACCATGAATGGGGGAACAACAGAAAGTATCAGATGCAATGTCGCTCACAATGAAAGTGACTTGCTAACATACTTCACTTTTAACCTAATGCATTTCAGTTTGCAAAAAGCCTATGAAACACAGCATGCCATCCATATCAGTAAATAGATGTTCCAGGATTTTAGTTTGAAAAAGAAATCTTTTTAAAATTATTACCGACAACAATTACAATAATTATGACTTTTCTTGAATGTTTTATTCTGAATTATATTCCATCAATGCTGTATATAAGTGGTTGTCTGTATTATCTTTGAAGAGAGTTGCTGTGTGCCTAACTTTACAGTTCATTATTTTTGCTTTTTGCCTTTTCCTTCAAGTAGAGATTTTTTTTTCTTGTCTTCTGTGTTTTCCCAGCAGGAATACTATTTTAAACAGATTGCTCTTTTCATATGTTCTGCCTCTAGAATTGGCATGATTATGGTTGGGCCTTTAATGGGGGATTTATTAGAAGGAAGGAAGGTTTCAGCTTGATATAGCTAAACCTTGTCCTTGACCATTTTACAGTGAGAAATAACTATTTAGATTGTCATTTATCAGACCCTGAGAGTCCAAGCAACAGATTTGTCATAAAAATATTTTTTCAGAAAGAATTATTCAAATTGTTCATTAAATTACTTCCTAGTTAATAAAAGTGAAATGGGTTCATCTTTTGAATAATGTTATTGTAGAAACTAAAAATCCAAAAAGATAAACTCTCTGGTGACAACCTAGTGGGAGACTGGACACCTGTGGCTTTATTGATACACAGTGCCTAAAAGTAAACAAAGCATAGTGCAATAAAAGAACTGCCATGCTTACATTTCTGTCTTTTCCAGTTTATTCAGGGACCGGTGTTCATCATCTGCACTGGGTTCTGCTCTTCTCAGTTACACACTTTGACTGTCAGAGCCTAAATATTTATAGAATGAAAGTCCGTGCACCATACCAGTTACAATAGCTAATCTTGTCTTTCTACTGCGATAGAGGACATTTAGACAATGTAAAATTAGATTTTATTTATTATGCCAAAGGATTTTTATGATTCATGGCTATATGCAATGACTTACTTTCAAAATTAACTGATTATTAATGTAGCTCCTGTATTAGAACGATTGCATAGTTTTATTATTATTTGATTTATATGGTCTGTTGTCAACAACAGTAAAAAATCTGTATGCTAATTTTCTAGCCTACAGATATGTTTAGCTGTGTTTACGACTCTTTCAGTATAAGGAAAGTCTAAAATATTTTCTGATACTTTAAGCCTTGGAAGAGAAAAAAGTAAAAGAATTTTAGAGTTGTAGTTTGTGTTAGATATTAAATCGTTTGCCAAATATGACTTATAATGACAATGTTGACAACGTTGTATGGAATTTCAGCACCTCTTTCTTTTTAAGTTAATTTAATTTTTAAAAAATTTTTAATTGTTGAGAGAGAGCATAACTGGGGAAGAGGGGCAGAGAGAGAGGAAGGAAGAAAGACTCTTAAGGAGGCTCCCGGCTCAGTGTGAGCCCAACATGGGGCTCAGTCGAAGCCCCTGGGATCATGACCTGAGCCAAAATCAAGAGTCAGATGCTGAACCAACTGAGCCATCCTGCTCCCCTCAGCACCTCTTTTGGTCTTTACTCAAAACCAAAGCTGTTTCTAAATCTACATGCAGTTCAGATAGCCACCTATGTGTGTGCTTGAGTGATTGAAAATTCCAAGTGACAGGCCCTTGGGATGATTGCATTAATGCACTGTGGTGTGAAGACCACAATTCATTTCAAACTTTTCTCATAGTCACGACTGGAAAGAATATCATGCTTTAATCACATGCTTTAGTTCATACAAATTAATGTTTTCTCCTCATAGTTCAAAAGAAAATAGCATAAATTTCATGCTCTCACAAATTGACTTTAAACTGTTGATGGATGGCATTTGGAAAGAAGGAAATACTCAGCATTCTCCTATAACATCTTTCTGTTTTTGAACATTGTCATGTATAGCCCAAGGCATTTAATAAAGCCCCCAGACTATAGTCAGTGATCAAAGAATACATTAGAAGTGGGGTGTCCATGGGGCTCTCCATGCCATCTTAGGGACCAGACAGTCCAAGGGTCATGGCAGAGGAAGGGCAACACGGTGAATACAGAAGAGCCCGAGTTCAGGTCACCCTGTAATTTTACTAGATTTGCAATCTTGGGGAATTTATCTAGTCTTAGTAAGCCTCAGTTTTTTGTGCATCGATGATAATAGAAATGAGAGACAACAATCTTTTTTTTTTTTTTTACAGGGGAACAATAGGATGTTGTAGAGTGTGCCCATTAAATGATAATTATGTGATGTGATAGAAGTTCTAGCTAAAGCTACAATGGCAATCATACTGCAATATATAAATAAATCAATAGGTTATATATCTTTAAAAAGAATTTTTAAAATTTATTTATTTTTGAGAGAGAGAGACAAACAGAGCATGAGCAGGGGAGGGGCAGAGAGAAAGAGAGGGAGACACAGAATCCGAAGCAGACTCCAGGCTCTGATCTGTCAGTACAGAGCCTGACACGGAGCTCAAACCCACGAACCATGAGACCATGACCTAACCAAAGTCGGACGCTTAACTGACTGAGCCACCCAGGCACCCTGGTTATATA
The DNA here is from genome assembly GCF_016509475.1 of Prionailurus bengalensis. Taxonomy (NCBI): domain Eukaryota; kingdom Metazoa; phylum Chordata; class Mammalia; order Carnivora; family Felidae; genus Prionailurus; species Prionailurus bengalensis. Next base: position 27,343,585 of record NC_057353.1, on the reverse strand, counting down.
TCTTAAACTTACACGATGTTAAACTTACAATATGTTAAACTTACAATATATCAAATGTATTTCAATTAAAAATTAAATAAAGATTTTAATATGTCAAATATATTTTAATTGAAACTTAAATAAAAAAATATAATGTGATCTCCAGAGGCAGGCCAGCTGGGTTTGAATCCTGGTTCCCTTCATTTGCATGGGACAATTACTTAACCTCTCTAGGCCTTACTTTATTTATTTTAACATTTATTATAGTAATAGTACTGTTTTTTTCTTAGTGTGTTATTGTTAACAAATGAGAGTATCCAGGTGAAATATTTAGATTAGAATACCATCTAGAATGGTGTAAGTGCCCAATAAATATTGATGTTTTACTTGTAATTCTCATGTGCTCTATGTGGCCTGAAAGTTTATATTTTAGCCAGATCATACCAGCTGTGTAGAGAAGGGACTATGTGGAGGAAGGCTTACCCTAGAGGCACAGTAAAAGGTCCTCAACAAAGATGGAACAAGTGGGAATATAAATAAAGTGAATTGATGGATTTCATGTTATTTTTCAGGTAGGACTGAGAAAATTTGCTCACTAAATATGTAGGAAGTGGGAGAAGTTGATAACCTTTTTGTGCCTAGAGCAATAAAAGGTAGATGATGTTCCTATTAGTAGAGATAAAAAAGGCAGGAGAATAAAGTTTGGAAGGATAAAGATAATGAAAATAGTTTTAGAAAATAGGTATCTGTACCATTTCTTCAAATAAAGTAGTTTAGTACCAGAAAGAAAGAAAAGAGAAAAGAAGAAAAGAGATGAGAAGAAAAAAGAAAAGAAAAAGTAAAAGAAAAGAAGTGAAAAGAAAAGAAAAGAAGGAAGGAAAGAAGAGACGAAGAAAGAAAGAGGCAGAAAGAAAAATAGGTCCCTATGTCCAGGGCTAATATTACATGACAGTGCAAGAAATGGTAAAAGTTGTTTGGGGGAACATTTACACAAATCTTAGGAATTAGTGAACATGTTTAGAGAATCAGACAGAGCCTCATTTCCTGTCAACCACAGCTGCAGTGATTGCTCTTTTGAACAATTTAAGATGCACTTGAGAAAGCCGGCAGGGAAGAAAATAGGAATCTTAATTTTTTGCCTTAATATGAATTAATTAAATTAAATAGCTGGTCTTCTCTTACTGGTCATCTAAAGGTACATGGGCTACTTGAATTGACTGATTTTTGAAATGAGTTATTATTTTGGAGAATAGTGTCTGCCTAGAGGACAAAATATTGGGAATAATATTACAGTGAAAATGCAAAAGGGTACTAGGTATCTGGAAGAAAGAAGGAAGGACAGTTAGAGAAATGCAAATGACAACAAGACATTTTGCCTCATTTGCATCATTACTTAGGGTTGAAACTCATAATTTTTCTAAAGGGATTTTTATAGGTCTTTCATTCATTCAACAAATACATCTTAAGTAACCACTATGTTCTGAGCACTTCTAGGAGCTCAAGATACAGTATGAACAAAAGAGTTAAGGGATCTTCCTCAAAGAGCCGGTATACGCTATTTGGAGGAGAAAGACTAAATTAACAAGTTATCAAAATAAACATTGTAAGTTCAGACTGTGATTGGTAAAAATAAAGGAATTAACAATGAGGCATGATACAAGGTAATGGACGTTCTTACTTTGGTTAAGAACCTCATCTTAGGAGATAATGAAATCATTTTCATGTATACTACAGTGATTGTTAGAAGACACATGGACAGTTTATGGACACAGATTTTAAATTAAGGGATTTTATTTATATTAACTATATAATTTAAAAAAAAATGAGAGATATTAGGGTATCGTTCTGTATTTTGGAGAAAAATCCAGTTTAAAGAAGAAACTGATGATGTAGGATAAATGGGGAGTCTCAAAAGTGGAATCATAAGTGGTGAACTGTGATGGGATCCTGAGCACAGAGCAACAGCTTTTAGTAGGAAGTGGACATTTCTTCTACTCCAGAAGAGGGAAGCTGAGTATACTGCATAGATGCAGAAAAAGTAATAGTTTTCTTGACAGGAACAAGAAAGATCTCTCCCGTTCTTGTTTTTGTTTTTCTCTTCTGTTTCTGTTTTATTCCAGCCCAAGTAGGCAGAGACACATTGAAATTGTTTACCATGATGTGTTGCTGATTTCCAAACTTCTAAATACACTTAATTAAAGCTTTTCCCCTGAGTAAGAAATTCATTTTAATGCAAATGCTGACATACTGAGTAGAGTTTACATTTGTATTCAAAGTTGGAAGGAAAATCTCTTGTGTAAACTATTAGTTCTATAAGAAGGCATATACCCAAAATTGAGCAATTTCATGAATCATTGGTCTCTGCTGTTGCACATAAGGACATTTTTTTTTTTAGATTATATCTAAAGCACTGCTATGTAGCATTCTAGTCATGTTTGTAGGCCTACAGGGAGACATTACATATTTTTTATAAACAAAATATCTTAATGTACGAAAAGAAAACGTTAGGAAACTTCTTTAACAAGAAACAAAATGCAAAATTAGCAAAATTTTACATACTAAAAAATGAGTTCTTAAAAATGTTATCTTTGCGTAAGTACAAAATTTTGATATACTGGAAAAGCAAACTCATATTTCAATGTAATTCTTTGTCTGATTAACATGGGAAATGTTCTGAGAGCCTGCATCTCATATGTCATTTGAATCAATTGTGATGCTAATTAGTCCAGAAATCTTCAGTACACTAATTCTTAAATCCTATTTCTTAAATATCTAAGCACAGAATATGAATTTCTTTGTGTTTCTGATTTTCCCTAGGACTTAGGTAACTTAAAATCTACATTTTCAGCTACCTATGCCATCATTCTTCTTTTCTATTTGTTAACTCCATGCATATAACATTTTGCATACCAAATTAAAAAAAACTAGCATCATGTAAAAATTTTGAAAAATATGGGATCATTCAAACTTTCCAACTTCTATTCCCTAAATCAACTGTTAGCCTGATAAGCTAGGTTTCCTCTCTTTCATTCATTTGTCATTAATTAATTCAACAAATAGTGATACCTAATATGGTATTATTAGACATACAGAGTAAGATAGTAGAGGCCCCTAGCCTAATGTTTATTGGAAAAAAATAGACATTTAACTAATAATTTCAACTGTGGTGAGTGCTAATGAAACATAGGGCAACACAAGGTTTTGTGGAAGTACATGGCTAGCCTGGATTTCACAGACCAGAAGAAAGATGGAAACAATCAGATCATAGAAACATGAGCATTGTCCTACCAATCTTTGACCTTACTTTTCAAACATTGCTTTTTACATTTTTGGCTGGGAAATACACTTGTATAATTTTGGAGAATGATGGTATCCTGCTGCTTGGCCTGAGTAGATTAATAACTTAAGTTCATGGAACAAAAATCATCCTGATTTATATATAATTACAGCATATTTAGTTCAGTCTGATAATGAAACTTTATCTACAGTCGTCCAAACATCTTGAGTCTAGAAATAGCTGTAGGTCTCCAAACAAATCATTTCTAATTTTTATGTGGTAAATGTAATGACAATTTGAGAACTAGCTTCTAAATGAATAATGTCAGAAGATGTATCAGTGTTTCTAATTTGTACTCTTCTTTTTCATTTGGCAGATAAACATTTTCAATGGAGATGATGAAATCAGTGCAGACAAGGCTGCTTTTATTTAGAAGAAGGAATGAAAAGCATGTTTTTTAAGCTAGTGGATTGGCAAATCGAGTCAAAGGTTTTAAAGGATCTGGCTGCTGCCCGACTGATTTAAAGGTATAGATATCTAGATTTGGAAGACTTAATTTGAAACTATTTTTTAAAATATGAATTGCCTGTATAACAAAGTTTGACAGCTTCCCTTTAATTGGTGTCAGGATACATAAAACTTTTGCACCCTTCCACGTCAGAAGAAAATTCTTCATGTGTGATCCCTGGTTAATGAATAGAGTTATATGAAACTGTTTCACATTTTAATGAACTAATATGGATGGTTGGATCTCTGTATGATACGTAATACAAGAAATAATCTTGAAATTTATTCGAGGAAGAACGCAGTTTACCAAACTGCAGTCCAGGTTTGTCTACTAGAATTAAATAGTTAAGGTCTAGCAAAAACATAATAAATTTGGATGGATTTTTAGTGGATTTCAAGTACCAAAGAGTTCAATTCTTTTCCTTATCCTGTATAGTAAATTCTATATATGCGATAATTTAAAAATTTTAGTTAACTAAAATCTGTGTGTGTATGTGTGTGTTGTATAATCATATTCATGATCAATGGACAGTCACAGGGATTAATAAGTGTGCATTTAACAAAAAATACAGATTAATTATATTAGTAGACTCACATAGTGTTAGAGCTGTAAGTGACAGAGAGAAAATGTAGTCTTAAATTGCTAGTTAGAAACTGAGACCAAGGGGCACCTGGGTGGCGCAGTCGGTTAAGCGTCCGACTTCAGCCAGGTCACGATCTCACGGTCCGTGAGTTCGAGCCCCCGCGTCGGGCTCTGGGCTGATGGCTCGGAGCCTGGAGCCTGTTTCCAATTCTGTGTCTCCCTCTCTCTCTGCCCCTCACTCGTTCATGCTCTGTCTCTCTCTGTCCCAAAAATAAATAAACATTGAAAAAAAAATTTAAAAAAAAAAAAAAAAAAAAAAAGAAACTGAGACCAAGACAGGGCATACCACGATGATGATGTAGGAAAGAAATAGATGTTGGGACTAGAATCTAGGCTTTATTTATTTATTTATTTATTTATTTATTTATTTATTCCATGACCATTTATTTATTGGGAATCTGTTATGTACTAAGCACTTTTCATGGAATCTAAAGAAACAAAGATGAATGTGTATTACACTTCCTAGCCTTTTGTCCTATATGCTAGTACTTCCAGATATTCTTATTTCAACTCTTCAACTTCTTTCTAAAAACGTTATACACACACAGAGGGAAAAAAAATAGAAAAAGTAAGGCTCAGAAGATAAATTTGGGAAATCTATAAAAAATAGAACAAAAAGACAAATAGATGGAAAAGAGAAGAGAAAACTGGAAAACCCTTTCAGGAGATGCACTATCTGAATAAAATACAGAAGGACAGAACAGAGAAAGAAGGAGGAATCATGAAAGTGGATTTCCCAAGACAAAGAACATAAATTTCTTTGTGGAAAGAACCTACTGAGCACCCAAGATAATGGATTACATTAAGAATATTATTAGGAAGTTAGGAATAATATTAAGAACAAATATAAAGTTCTATTTGCTCACAAAAAGGTAAATAAAAAGATATATATATATAGTATTAAGAATCAGAATTGTTTCAGAATTCTCAACAGCAATGCTGGAAGGTAGATTGGTAGATTCATATGCTCAATATTCTGAAGGAAAATTAGACCTAACCTAGATTTCTATACTATTAATCAAGCAGAGACTAGAATAAAGACTTGGAGATGTTCAAAATTTCAAAAAAACATATTTCCCACGTACTGATTCTTTTGACGAAACTGTAATATGTGCTCCACAAATATGAGGTAGCAAACCAAAAATGAGAAAAATGTGGGACACTGGAAACAAGAGATTTAATCAAGGAGAGATGAGAAGAGAATCTCTATGATGATAATGGCAGAGAATAGCATGACTTCCTGCTATAAACATAGAGAGACCTACCCAGGATTTCAACATGTTCCTGAATGTGTGGATCCATATAGTTTAGAGCCTCATAACCATATCATCTTTTCTCCCGAAAGAGTAGATCAGCAGTCAAAACCAATGAATCCCACTTTTATTGATGACATGCAAAGATGATATTATTTGGGTAAGACAGACTAAGGAGACAATAGAGATTACACTGAAGCCGGCTTCTCTCTTCACTCTCTTCTTAGCAAAAGACTTCAGATTCCTGCAGACCACAATTCAGAAAAATAAAACACAAATTTACCCTAATAAGAGAAATTATCATCTATATGGCCTATGTTCATGTATGCCTAAACTACCCCTGAAAAATATATAAGAAGCTCATAACAATGATTGCCTCTGGGAGGGAGAAATGGTGGCTGAAGGATCAGTGTATAAGAGAATTACTTTTTGTTCATCACTGGTACTTTAGGATTTTGCACAAAAAGTGTGAATGATCTAGATACAAGGTAAAATTAAAATGACGGCAAGAAAATGACTCCTTCCTTCTGAGCCTTCAGTCTTGTTAAATGTCTCTTTGAGGTGTTTAGAAGCTCGACAGTTCCACATAAGATTCCACAGAAACAGGGTGATGCTAGGCTCTAGGAGAGGAATGGAATGGAGCTACATAGGAGTTAAGTTTTATATACTATTGAAATTAATTGGTATTAATCAAAACTAGGTACTTATAAGTTAAAATGTTAATTGTATTCTTCAGGGCAAGCATCAACAATATAATTCCAAAATATAGTAAAAGATAAGGGGATTGAAATAGAACACTAGAAAATATCTATTTAACAGTATCAACAACAAAAATCAAGTTGATAATAGAGGAACAGGAATTAGAAAAAGATATGATAGATGGAAAACAAATGGCAAATGTCGGACATAAATTCTATATGGATTATTACATTTAATATAAAATTACAAAATTAAGTATAATTATATTTAATATAAAAAGAGTAAGCATTTCATCTAAAGGCAGAAATTTGCAGGATAAATTTTAAAGAATGATCCAAACATATGCTGTCTACAAAGTCACACACACACACACATACACACACACACACAAATATATATGACATATACAGGTAAAATATAAAAGGTTTGAAACAGATATACCAGAAGAATAGTAACCAAACCAAACTGTACTGCTAAGCAAATATCAGAAAAAATATATTTTAAGAGAAAAATTTTTACTAGAGAGAAATAGATGTTATAATAATAAAATGGTCATTCCATCAAGAATATATAATAATTATAAGCATATATGCACCTGAGCACCATGTGAGTAAACTGTCTTGAACATCCTACCCAACTGAGTACCCAAGATGACTGCAGCCTCCCTCAACACTATGTAAAACAAAATTGTCCAGTAAACTGAAACAATTGTGAAAAATAATAACTGGCTCTTGTTATTTTAAGTTACTAAAAAACAAAACAAAACAAAAACAAAAACAACATATATGCACCTAATAACAGAAGCTCAAAATACATGAAGCAAAATTGGGCACAACTGAAAGAAGCCATAGACAGTTTTACAATAACATTGGGGTACTTTAATAGCCCCCTTTAATAGCAGAACAACTAGACAGAAAATGAACAAGAAAATAGAAGATTTGAACAACAATCAACCACTAGAATTAACAGACATCTATAGAATGTTCCACCCAACAGCATCAGAACTTACATTCTTTCCAAGTTCACATGGAACATTATCCAGGATAGACCATATGCTAGTCCATAAAATGGATTACAATAAATTTAGAAGGCTATAAACAATATAAAGCATGCTCTCAGGCAACAATGGAATGAAATTTGAAATCATTAACAGAAAAATTTTTGAACTCACAAATATGTGGAAATCAAACAATATATTCCTAAATAACTCATGGATCAAAGAAGAAATCGTAAGAAGGATTAGAAACACATTGAGATGAATTAAAATGAAAACACAATATAACAATACTTGATTTTCCTGAGGTACTCTTAAAAAGCAGAAGAATTAGACAAAGACATCTAAATAACTAAGTACAAAAATTGAGGGAAATTTTAAGTCTGGGGACAACTCAGGAAGAGCAATAGCACACTGAAAAGCTGTGTGAACCTGTACCACTTTTCTGAGTAATTTACATACATAAACTTATTGAGTTCTCACTATTACCACGTGAATTAGATACTATGTTATCCCAGTTTACAGAAGAGGAAACGAGGGCACTGAGTGATAAAGATTTTCCAACGTAAATTAGAGCCATAATCAGAATCCAAGGAATTTGTGTCAACCATATTAAGTTTTAAATTTAGTTTGGAAATATTTTATCCCTAAATATTTTCAAACTCCATATAGGCCATGATGCTTTTCAAGATTCTTGCAATAGGCCTACAGTAAGGAAGAAAATACTGATAGAAAGCAATCTCCACTTTTGCTAAGTATACATGTCCTAGAATTCAGTGAATAAATCCTTAGGTTAATAACTATGGAAATATAACATTAATATTAATGTAAAACTCAAAAGGGCAAGGATTATTGGTGAGGAGATTTTAACAGATGATTAATAAAATTTTGGGAAATGGAGATGGAAGGATTAATGTGATTTAAACTTAGAGTTTCTCCTTTGCAAATGTCCCTAAAGGAAGAAGTCAATAAGAATTTAGCTGATTTTCCTCTAAAACCTTAGTAAGGCTCAGGAATTGGAAGTACCTTAAAACAGACACACGTAGTGGACCTGAAAATTGGGAGGTTATTTGAAAATTTGTCTAAGGAGTAGATATACCCACCTCCAAATTTCCCAAACCCAAACAAACAACAGTCTGACTCTCCTCTTGCTGTTCCAGCAGAAGCACGGTATTGGACTTCTTAGTAGCACTATGGAAATCAAAAGAAAATGAACAATTCCTTCAAAATTCTGAAGACAACTTTCAATCTAAAATTGAGATTTTCATTTAGCAATTTTTTTGTACAGCTTTGTACAAACTTTTATTTTGCCTAGACTCTACTAGTACACTAAAACTCCAATAATATTGTAAAATTTTAATATAGTAAATAGGAGGCAAAGTTTTTGAAACATTTTTTTTTTGCAAAAATTCACTCAACTGTTTTATAATTAAGTACTATGAAACATTTGAAAATATCTCAATTCTACCTTTGTACTCAATTGATCGTTTGGCTAGATATGTAAAGTTATGCTTTGGAGTCTAAAAAATTAGACTTTTATCAGACCAAAATAGTCACTATCTTATCTGGTCCTCGGTCTGTACATTCTTGTGTGTCAATTGTGATTCAGTGTCCCCTTACTTGGTGTTACTCTGCTTACTCTGCTCCCATAAAATACCTCCTTCCAGGAGTTCCTGTTAATTTTTTTTTTTCAACGTTTATTTATTTTTGGGACAGAGAGAGACAGAGCATGAACGGGGGAGGGGCAGAGAGAGAGGGAGACACAGAATCGGAAACAGGCTCCAGGCTCTGAGCCATCAGCCCAGAGCCTGACGCGGGGCTCGAACTCACGAACCGCGAGATCGTGACCTGGCTGAAGTCGGATGCTTAACCGACTGCGCCACCCAGGCGCCCCAAGGAGTTCCTGTTAATTAAGGTTAAACATCTAAAGGAAGAAAATAGCAACAATAGGTAACAATCCTGACAGATTTCCTTTTAAAAGATCTAGCTGAAATTTAAGCAATAAAGTTATCATGACTTATTTGCTTTATAAAGCAGATATTGGTGATGACAACACTATTTCATATAATTACTATAAAAAGTAACCTGGAATCTAAAAATTTCCTTGAAGATTTTTATATTTGTCACTAATAATATGTAAGTTCTCAAAAAATATATCAATAATTTAAAATAATGGTTTTTATGAAATTTGAAAATTTCATATTAAATGTACTTTCATTTATTTATTTATTTATTTATTTATTTATTTATTTATTTATTTATTTTTAATGTTTAATTTTGAGAGAGAAACAGAGCATGGGCAGGGGAGGGGCAGAGAGATTAGGGACACACACAGAATCTGAAGCAGTCTCCAGGCTCTGAGCTGTCAACACAGAGCCTCATGTGTGTGGGGCTCAAACTCATGAACCACGAGATCAGGACCTGAGCAGAAGTCGGATGCTTAACTGATTAAGCCACCCAGGCACCCCTTAAATGTACTTTTAAATGTAAAAATAGTTGTGATTTAGTGTAACTTAAAACTGTCTTGTTCCTCTTGTATATATTCTTTTAGTCAGTGATATAGCCAATCAAATTTTATTGAATTCTTACTAAATACAGTTATTGTCCCCACAGAACTGCAATTGATAGTTGAAAATATATTAATATAATATCCCAATCAAATTTTGGTGGAAGAAACCATAATGTGAATTAAGTCAGTCATGTCCAATTTACAAACTGTAAACTATTTGTTACCCCAGGTTTTAAGAACTTGTGTTAAGTGTTGTTTGGATGAGAAGACTTTATTTAAATAGAAGTTTCTTTTTTTTTTTAAATTTTAGAGAGAGAGCACACGAATGGGGTAGAGAGAGCACATGAATGGGGTAGAGGAGGAGAGAGAGAGAAAGAGAGAGGGGGGAGAGAGAGAGAGAGAGAGAGAGAGAGAGAATGAGAGAGAGAGAGAGAGAGAGAGAGACAGAGAGAGAGAGAGAGAGAATCTTAAGCAGGCTCCATGCTTAGTGCAGAGCCCAACACATTGCTTGATCTCATGATCCTGAAATCATGACTTGAGCCAAAATCAAGACTTGGATGCTCAACGACTGAGCCACTGAGGCACCCCTAGAAATTTCTATTTTTTAATTTTTTTTTTCAACGTTTATTTATTTTTGGGACAGAGAGAGACAGAGCATGAACGGGGTTGGGGCAGAGAGAGAGGGAGACATAGAATCGGAAACAGGCTCCGAGCCATCAGCCCAGAGCCTGACGCGGGGCTCGAACTCACGGACTGCGATATCGTGACCTGGCTGAAGTCGGACGCTTAACCGACTGCGCCACCCAGGCGCCCCAAAATTTCTATTTTTTAAAAACAAAGTTTTGATCACTGTGCTCTATTTAGATAGTCCCTCTTAAACCCACCTCCATTTCCCCATATGTATTGGTGAAGAAAAGACAAACTCCTTGCAGTAGTATTGGGAAACATTTAAGAAAGAATTGGCGACACTGTATTTTACAGGAGATGCTTCTTCTCTAACAAGTATTTATAGAATATGAAATCTGGGAAAATTATCACCCAATTTTCCTCTTCTAGAGGCATGTTCTAAATGATAGGAATCTGTATATCCGTGAGGTTTGCTGACATTTTTTATTTGATCCAGAATCTGTATTCTTTCTCAAAGAAAGCATAATAAGCAGCACAATATATTTTGTGCTACTTACTTAACATCTAAATTAAGGTGGATGTTTTAAGATTATTTTCAGAGAGAAGGTGTACGGTTCAAATTATTTGGCTGTATTTCACAGTATTATTACAAAATTGTCAAACAATGGCTGGGCTCCAGTGTAGTTCTCAGTTCCTGTGTTCCATTGGGACACTGGTCTTAAATCCAATGTTTCCTCTTATTCCAAACATAAAAACAAACAAACAAGCAAACAAATAAGCAAGTGGATAAGTAAATGAAAATATTTTAAAAGCCAGCTCTTTTCTCCCTCATCCATATTAATTCTCTTCTAGCTAAAAATACTTCCTATAAGTGATTTTTATGTTTCTTAGAAACTCTCTATGCAGATATCCACACTAGTATAGAGAAAACTATTCCTTCTAGATCTCATACATTTTCCATTTGAAGTATTATTTATTTTCGTATGTCACTCTGAATTTATCCATTCTCCTAGATATGTACTCTTCCGGTGCATTTGAGCATCATAGGAAAATAAATCTTACTCTTGATAATGGTAGCCTGGTCATTGAGTCACAGAAAGCTATTATTCCTACAATTTTTCAATAGTGAGTAGATTCTATAGGGGTAGAATTTTAAGATGTAAATACACTGTTTTTCTATACTCAAATTACATCCCTCTTATCATAGAAATTGACCAGTGAAGTGTGCTGCTGACTTTTCAGAATACATGTACATATAGTCCATTAAGTTATTATATATATAACTTTGGTCAAAAAAGCATACTGTGAAATGTTGCCTTTGTTTAAACTCCCACTATTTCACTATACAGCTTTAACATTCAACTTCTTTATTGCCCTCTGGTGGTGGGCTCTGTGAACTGCCTATTTAGAGGTCTGATAACCTTATTCAAGTAACTAAGTAGGTATTCAATTCCTCAGGTCCAAGCTAAAAAGTAGATATTGGGAAACACTCAAATTTATTGAAACTGACTAAGGAGGTCAATAACTTGATTGTTAGTTCAAAAATATGAAATATTGATTCTCCTTTTGTCAAATAATATTGCATGAAGAGAATATGAATACTTGTTTGCTTTGGAATAAAAAACAGTAATTAAAGATTTTCTTCATTTGGACCATGACTTCTCTGAAAATACAGAGTTCAATTAGGAGTTGGACTTTCCAAAATATTCTTTTAAAAATAAAACTCCACAAGTAATTTCAAATCATAATTTAAATTTATCTTAAATTTAAATATTTATATCTATATTGATTTAAATGTGGTACACTATATAGTCTCAGGTGATTCCATCCTTCATATCTTCTCCCCCCTTCAACAAATAGGATACATACTGAGTGCCTAATATGAGTTATGGAACTCTGTATGAAATTGTGATGTTGGTAAAGCTTAGCAGAAAGGATTGCAGCCTGTGTGTTGATGAATTTTTCCTAGGAGTGTAGAAGATGGTAGGTGGGGAAGGGTCAGACATGTCTCTGTGCTCCCCAAATTTTCTCTGTCAACTATCAACCTCTTGTATTAGAAATAACTTCCCTTGTTAGAAAGGGTTTTGAGACGGTAAATGTTTTCTATTAAAATGTAAGTATTTTCAGGAGTACCTGAGTGGCTCAGGTGGTTAAGCTTCTGGTTCTTGATCTCAGGGTCATGAGTTCAAGCCCTGCATTGGGCTCTGTGCTGGGTGTGAAGCCTACTTAAAAAAAAGTATTTTCAAAGTCTGTAAAATATAGGGTATTATGTAGTTTCCTTAGTATAGCTGATTTTCAACAGAACAGACTGGGGACTGTATCTATGGATGTGTACGTGCATGTGTGTGTCTACTGAGGATACAAAAGACACCTTGGACAAGAAATAGTACTGGTATATGACAAGGAAAAGAACATAAAAGACAAATTTCATCTACTTAAGTTACCCCCTGGCTGGGGAAAGTCTTACTTTTCCACCATCCTTTGCTAATATATTTAGTAAATGCCCAGGGTCCTTAGCTACCTCTGTGAGTTTTACAAGCCTGTCAATATCCCATGTGCAGGGGATGGAGCCTCGAAATATTGCCCATATAGTTTTTCTTTCCCTCAGAGTTTTCCTCTGAGCTATGTAGTGGGGTAGGTTTTTGGTGAAAATCTGTGCTCATTTGTTAAATAGAAACTACTTTTATAGTTTAAATAAATAAATGGTATTTTGAGCCAATTGCAGAGTACCTCTGGCTTCCTCATAACAGATACTTTAGGACAAGTAGGTCATTTATATTCCCTTAAATCAGAGTACAAAGTTATTGAGCAATTCTAGTTCAAACCTTGTAGTCACAAAATGTGGAAAGAGATATCCTGCATTCTGTCATCATCTGCTTATTCTCTTACACAGACACCAAAAACTCTTTCACTGAAGTCGAAAGAAGAATAATGCTCAAACAAAGTCTGTGTTTAAAGTCTGTGTCTTGTTTTTATTTTTCCCAGGCATAAAGTAGGTAACTGTTCGATGTTCTCATGATAAATATTAAAAATCTAAAAGATGTTTTATTTACTAAAGGTCATAAAATTCCAACTTTTCTTTTGGTAGAGAGATTTATGATGAAAAGTTTGGAAACTTCTGTTCTATATTAATTTTCCTGATTTGAGACTGCAGAGAACAGCATTTAGATGGAAAAAGTTGCCAAGAGGACCATAAGTAAAGGCATTTATGCGTTCTTTCTTATAATTTCATTTATTAGTTTTCAACATCTAACTTTGAAAAGCTGCCTGAGGCTACGCAGCATGTACAACAGGGATCACAGCTGTGCTGCCCCCACCCTCTCCCTGCAGATGGGAATAGAGTGTGCCTAGCAGTACCGGCACAGGCCCGCATTTCTCTGTCCACCCTTGGTACTTCTCAGGATAGGGGCTTTTCTCCATCAGCTTCATCCTGCTCCACTTGACTCCTTTTCCCTCCAGTTTTATAGAAATATAATTCACATTTAACACTGAGTAAGTTTAAGGTGTGCAGTGTGATGATTTGATACATGCATGTACTGAAAATTGATTACCACAAATAAAGTTATTTAACAAATCCATCACCTCACATAATTACATTGTGTGTGCATGTGTGTGTGTATATGTTGAGAACATTTAAGATCTCTCTTAGCAACTTTCAATTGTACAATATTGTTAATTAGAGTCACCATGCTGTGCATTAAATCCCTGGAACTGGGGCACCTGTGTGGCTTAGTTGTTGAGTGTCTGACTTTGGTTCAGGTCACGATCTCACGGCTCGTGGGTTCGAGCCCCGCATCAAGTCTGTGCTGACAGCTCAGAGCCTGGAGCCTGCTTTGGATTCTGTGTCTCCTCTCTCTGCCCATCCCTCACTCATGCTGTGTCTCTCTCTGTCTTTCAAAAGTATATGAATGTTTAAATTTTTTTTTAATTAATAAATCCCAGAACGTATTCTTCTTATAACTAGACATTTGTACCTTTTGACGAATATCTCATCTCCTCCACCCCTAGCCTCTGGCAACCACTATTCCATTCCTTGAGTTACCGTAAGTGAAATTCCACATATAAGTGAGTCATACAGTATTTGTCTTTCTCTGTCTGACTTATTTCACTTAGCATAATGCCCTTAAGCTTCATGTATGTTGTCACAAATGGCAGGATTTCCTTCTTTTTATGACTGAATAATGTTCATATATATGATACATGTATATATCTCTCATCTTCTTCATTCATTCATCCATTAATGAACACTATTAATTATAGAAACTCTGTCAATTCCTACAAGTGACTAAGGTAACAACACACAAAATCTGGGTGCTGTTACAATGGAGAAAATTTCCCAATGGTAGCAGTAGATCCTGGCTCTAGATAGGCTACACCCCACAGGCAGAAAGGCTGGCCGTATTTTGGGAGTAGCTGGTTTGAATATGAGTCAAACAAATCAAATAATTGGTTGATATGTCACTAGGACAAAGTCTATCATCTATTTTAGGCATCTTACCATAGATATGAAGTGAGAATAAATGGAAAAGAAGGCATCTAAAGCAAAAGGTTATCATGAAACCAGTTCTTTTTATTCTATAGAAGGGAGAATATACAATCTCACCTCAGAACCTGAAATCAAACAATGACATGTAACAGCTTGCGTAGGATATAATTGTAGCAGGAAAAATACAAGCAGAAAGAACAGGAGAAAAAAGTGCCATTTTGTATGGGAATAACTAGCTTGGAATATCTCAATGGCCTCCTAAAAACAAGCTTGGGTTTCAATATAGTATAATAATTAATATTCAGTCTTAAGAAAATAAAACTGTACCTTTGCTTTCTTTTAGAAAGTGCTGGAAAGGCAACTATATTTGACAAATTTTCATAAATAATGAAATTTAGCACACTTAAATGTTTTATCTACTAATTAAAAAAATCTTTCCTACGGAATATCATTTTCTGATGAAATAGGGGGAAAAGAAGGTGCTAGGGGGTGAAGAAGTATGGGGTAAGTATAAAATTTCCTCTCCTCCTTTTTTACCTGAAAATATTTTTCCAAGCCTAAAGAAGTAGTAAAATTCTGCATCTGAGATTGAATGAAAGTTTTAATAGACACATCTTATATATATGCAATTTGATTTCCACAGTTATTTCAATGTGCTGACTGGGCTGCTTGCTTTAAACGGAGACTCCTCTAAACAAAGCTCTTGAAGAAACTAACAATGTGTGAACCAACTTGTTTGTTCTGTGTGTAACTTGGCTGCAACAGTAGACTAAATTGCTCTTTTAACCCCATTGTTTGTACCCCTTGTAGTATCTGGAATCATTCCTGAAACTAGAGAAGGGGGCTCAGGAAGCTGAAAGAGACAAAATATCTAACTATTGTTTCTTTGCAGAATTACAAAGGTCAGGTAGCAGGTTCATTTCTGATGGTTTTAAAGAGAAAAGCTAAGGGGTTCCTGGGTGGCTCAGTCACTTCAGCGTCAGACTTCATTCAGTTTAGGTCATGATTTTGTGGTCCATGGGTTCAAGCCCCACATGGGGCTCTGTGCTGGCTGACAGCTCAGAACCTGGAGCCTGCTTCAGATTCTGTGTCTCCCTCTTTCTCTTTGCCCCTCTTCCTCTCACTATCTCTGAAAAATGAATAAACGTTAAAAAACTTTTTTAAAAGGATGAACTATGGCGTCTAGTCCACTTTGGAATTCATATCCCTGTTCTTGTGTGTTTTCAATGCTAGTCCACCTTGAGTGGATCACGAGAGATGATTTCTCAGCATTAGCCAGTGGTTTTCTAATTCTGATCTTAGTTTGTCCTAGTGATGTAACATTGATGAGGGATTTTGAAATTGTTAAATTCTGCAAAAGGTCTTGATTTTGTAATGATACCAAACTGTGGAAAATAAAAGGAGGATTGGTGAAGTTTTGATAAATTATAATAGTCCTAATTGATTTTCCTAAGAAAAAATAGGGAATGGATTATTTAGGAATCTGAATGAATACTGTATATCTCACCTATTCCTATTAAAACTACAGGTTAGTTGAGATAAAAAATTTTAGGTATAAATTTTGGTAATAAAATTCATTATGACTCTTTGCTTAATCATGAATTTAAGTGGTGACTGGTTCACCAGTTTGCAGTCAATAAGGTTGGCCAATGGGATAATTCACTTTGTAGTCTGGGACATCCAGCCCTATCTTCATTCTCTTGTTTATGCTCTATCTCATGTATTTTAGTAGTAATAGTAGTAGTAGTAGTGGACAGTTATTATTAGATAGAATCGAGTTGTTTCTATAATTTTTTATAGTCAAACATATACTAAGTAATACAGATTTTGAAAGCACTCGTGTTTAGGATGGGGAGACCAAAAGTGAATTCAGTGTTTATAATACTAGTAGCTGCCCTTCGAGGAGCCTGTGGTTTATTTGGGAAGAAGTGACATATGCAATAATCTGAGGTATTGAATAAATAAGTAAGTCTAAGGGCAGAGGTTCCTGAGAGTGAGTTGAGTATGGAGGAAGCAAGCTAAAATAACCCATTTCAAATCCTGGCATTATAATGATTTGTAGGTCTCCTCACACCTTTTCCTGACAGCATAGACAAAGCAAACAAGACTAGAGAATATGCTACAATGGCCAAAATAGATTTAATGTCATTTTAGCTGATTATTTTTAGGCTTTGAGTATATGACAATTCAAATCTACCTAAATAATAGGTTTACTTTAACACTGAAAATTCAAAAAAGAAACTGCTGCAAAAGTATACACAATAGTAACAACTAGTTTTTGGAAGAATATAATTTTTTTTTGCCATATACTAGTATTACATAACCTAACCCAGACCTAGGAACAGCCTTTACTCTGACTGGTTATCAGACTTTGTTGTCTTCTAGCTAAGACTGAAACCTTTCTTTAAAAAATTACTTTTGTAGATTTTATCACCAAAAACCTCAGAGCAACCTGAGTGCCAGAGTTCTGGACTTGGACAGGTAAGGCAGAATTATGATTAGAATTCTTGGTCAGGGAAGAAGGCTCCTGATTTAAGAATAGTTTTCTTCCTCTTGAAAGCTCAGGAGAACACATTTAATCCATCTGCATTTATGAAAAATTTAGTACAGAGAATTTCAAACATCTACGTAAGTAGGAAGAAACAAATGGAAACCCTCACCGTTAATCTCATCAAATATCAATTGCTGGCTGTTTTCTCTATGCCGCCCCTTACTACCACCATCATAATTCCCAGCAATTTTGAAGCAAATTCTAGATTTTCTTTTCTCAGTAAAAATTTTAATATATCTATTTCTAAAATGTAATAACTGCCCCTTTCAAACCCAAGTATAAAGTCATCATTACATACCCCCCAATTAACAATAATTCCTTAATATTAACAAATAACCGGTCAGTTCACATTTCCTTGATTGTCCTATAAATATATATGTTTTTTAATTTTAATGACCATTATTTCTTTTATTAATTATCCAGACACAATTTTTCTTTCTTTTTTCTTTAATTATTTTATTTTTTACAATTTATTTTGTTATAAGTTTAAGAGAACTTCATTTGTTCATATTTTCTTGAATTTATTTGTCTGGCATTGAATCAAAAGCATTCATCCTGCATGGTTCTCAACTGTCTGCATTGTGTCCATTGTATACCATTCATGCCTATACATTTATCATGTTCTTTGACCCATGTGTTTACTGTCAATTGGTAGATAGATCTAGAGCATTGAAAAAATTCAGGTTTGATTTTTTGGTAGGTCTACTTCATAGGTGATGTTCATTAATTCCAAAATGAGTTATAAAGTGTCTGCTTGTCTTATTGTGATGTTGCAACCATCAATTATTAATGCCTAGACCCATTAATTTATTATGGGTACCAAGTGGTGATGTTCTGCTAATTATGTTATTATTTTTTAATTAATATATTTATTTTGGGGGGGGAGACGGGGAGAGAGAGAGAGAGAGAGAGAGAGAGAACAAGCAGGGGAGAAATGGAGAGAGCGAGAGAGAGAGGGAGAGGGAGAGAGAGAGAGAGAACAAGCAGGGGAGAAATGGAGAGAGCGAGAGAGAGAGGGAGAGGGAGAACCACAAGCAGGGCCTGCATATTCAGTGAGGAGCCTGATGCGGGGCTCTATCTCTTGAACCAGGAAATCATGACCTGAAAGGAAACCAAGACTTGGACCCCTCACTGACTGAGTCAATCAGGTGCCCCTTTACTAATTATATTATTATTATTCATTTTTAGCTGTAATATTCATTTCATCAACTATTTGGTTGCCCTGAGTCACAGTTTAATTTGAAAAGGCAGAATAAATGTTTCTTTTATTTTATTTACCAATTTTGCCAAAAAAACAAAAGAAAAAAAAAAGACTCCAGAGGATATTTCAAAGATGATCAGTTAGGTATTTTATTTCCTTGTTGTTGTTTTCAATGATGCTATTGTAATTATCAGTGCACAGATTGTGCCCGACCATATTCAGATTGACTCCTGAGTCATTTTGACACATCCCAGTAGTCTTCGATAGTCTTCCCTACTCTCTGGTATGACAAGATGTAATAGGAACAACTTGTTCTCCTGTGCTGGTTCTGAAATAAGCCATTTCTCCAAGGAGACGTTATCCATTGTATTTATTCAAAGTTGTGTTCCTTCTAGTTTAATCTTCATTCAAGAAATGATTTTTTAAACATTTTATTGAATTCTTTCACTTTTTCAGATCTTCCTATTCTCCAAACGCTTCATTTCATCTTGTAATTGTCTTTTTATTTTTTTTTTAAATAAATAGTTTCTATCACTTTTTAAATTTCTTTTACTTTTAAAAAAACACTAGGCAACACATTTTGTTTTGTGGGTCTTTCTGTCAGCCTCTCAGGGTCTGCTGAGACTTTCTTATCTTTATTTTCCTTTTTATTTCCTACTAACTTTCTGTGGGATTTTACTGGAATATTTTTCTTTTCCTCATTTTAAAATGAAATAAATTTCCATTTTAGGAGAGAAGTATAGGTCAGAATATATTTTCTAGCTTCACAATTCCAGTGCTCACTGTCTTCTGTTATTTTCATGACATGATTCAAAAAAATTCTAAAATTTTCCTCCTCAGCCCTCCAACTTTGATTTTTCAGGTTCTCTTCTTTTCTGCCCTGTTGAGCCTGGGGATTTGTTCTAGAAGGGTGGTTGGTTTGATGTGTGTCAAGGTTTCACAGGCTCCAGAACACATCTGTAGCCTCAGAATATCTCAACGTTCTTGCACACATTTGCAAATTGGAGGCTGCAAGGTCTACTGCTAGTTTCTGCTGCTGTTCTCTGTGAGTTTGTGATGGCAATCATAGGAATCTCTGGCTCTTCTAAATATAAAATCAGCTTTCTCTTCCTTCAACTTCTTTCTTCTTTTAGATACCATATGTGGGTCTTTTTGCTCCTGTGGATTTGTTCCTACCTGGTTGTAAGTTGCAGTTCATGTGGGCACCTTATCATAGATGTTGTCTGTGAGTTTTTGGGCTTGCTTTACCAGATGCTTTTTCTTTTCTTGTTAGTGTGTGTCTTTAGGGAAGGGGTAGGATATTCAGAGATAAAAACCTTCTCTGTAGCTGCTGTCATTTCCCCAGAGACCTCTGCCATTCGTTTTTAAAACAAAATTATAGGAGTCATTATCCTGATCATAATTATATTGTATCTGTATCCTTTTCCAGGCTTCATGTTCCACATAGACCCCCCCCCCCCCCACCGTAGTATACTGAGTGATTGGATAATGTTGAAGTTTGGGGCCCTCTTTCTGTACCGCCCTCCTCCTAAACATGGCAGTCTTAAACTCTACGCTGTTTTCTTCACTGTTAAGGAATTTAGAAAATAAAGAGAAGCACAGGTTTACTGGCTGAAAGTGGATTAATGTATTATTTTTCTTAGGTAAAATGTTATAAGACTCTCTAGGCTGAAATTTCCTTGAATCATATTGCAAAGATGAGTGCCCACTTAAAGCACACTAAGACCTGAATCCAAGGAGTAAAACATTTTTAGAGCCTTCAAACCCTTGCAAACTTAGTGCAATTCTGCATTACTTCTTAAGGTAACTGAAAAAAATAATTTTGTGATAAAGTAAAAGTTGATTTTATGAAATAATATTATTTTTAAAGGGTATAGGTATATCTACACACACACATGCTCAGTGGGTCTTTGAACAACATAGGTTTGAACTGTGGAGGTCCACTTTTACATTGATTTTTTTCAATATGGTACAATACTATAAATATATTTTCTCTTATGATTTTCTTAACATTTTCTTTTCTCTAGCTTACTTTATTGTAAGAAGACAGTATATTTTATATATATAAATATAAATATATATAAAAATATATATATATAAAACATAAAAAATATATGTTGACTCTTTATGCTATTGGTAAGACATCTGCTCAATACTAGACTATTATTGTTTAAGTTTTTTGGAGTCAAAAGTTATAAATGGATTTTAAACTGTGCAGGGGGTTGACATTCCTAATCTCACATTGTTCAAGAGTCAGCTGTATATATCATTACATATATGTATCTAGGGGTGGGGAGAGGAAAAGTGTTAAGGCTCTATCAGTTGTTATCTCTTTTTCTAGAATATGGAAACATTTGAAGAGAAATGTAGTATAAAATAAGATGATAATCTAATAGTGAATATAGTTGTAGCTATTGCTATGCAATGAACCAATCCTAAAATGCTTATGGTTTAAACAGCAATCATTTCATCTCCTCACAATTATGGATCAGCAATGTGGGCTGGATCCCTTGGTTGGATCTATGTTGCTTTCATCTGAGGTCACTCATAAAGTTGACATCATCTGGTTACTTGGCTGAGATGGTTGCTTTCACATGTCTGATCACTGGTGCTGGCTGTTGGCTTGGGCAAGTGTCTCCATTACGCTGGCCAGCCTTTTTCACATGGCAGTTTTCCATAAGGAGAATCTTGATGCACAAGTACTTTCCAGCTCTTGATATGCTACTGGTCAAAAGCAAGTCACATGAGCAAGCCCAGGTCAGTGTGGGAAGGAACTACACAGGGTAAGGAAATAGTGAGACATGATGCATTGGGACCAATAGTCTAACAACCTACTACAATAATTATATAAAGGAAACCATTCTGAAGGCAGATGATAAAAAAAAATACATGTAAGTGGGAGAGTGGTGTAGGTGGGAGTAAGAGGCAATAATCAAAGCTTGCCAAAGCCTGAAGAAGCTTCTGGTATGTTTGTAAAATCCACTGAGATTAAAGTAGTTCTATAACTATTTTCTGACACCAGAATAAAGGTCACAATAGCACATCAGGGAGGCCCATCACTCTTTTTTCTCTTCAATTTTCATGCTCTTTGACTCTGCTCATTTTTAGAATAAATTATGACTTACTCTTCATAAATTTGTTACCTTATTTTTCTCAAAGAAATATTGATCTCACCTTTATCTGCTATCCCACAGAAATGCAATAGAAAACAATTTCCTATGTAAAATATTTCACAAAGTGTAATATTATGTACCCAGTACAATTAACAGGTATTAAGAATCACATTTCATCATAGCTTAAATAATATCATTCCTCCCCTAAAACTTAAGGTAAGATTCTCACTGATTCCTAATGGGTTATTTTCTTCAATAACAAGAGCTGACTTAGGCCATTTCTTCCTAGTGCATAGAGGTCCATGTTTGACTTCTCTTTGATCCTCATTCACATTATCTTTGGTGAACCTGATGATCACACCCCCTGGATCAGGCCACCAGTATTGCTCCTGATGAAAGCTAACAGTGTTGGCCACATTAAGTCTTACACAGCAAATTGCTGACTTCTGGGGTTTCCTATCAGCTTTACCAGATATTCCACAGCAATTGTTGGACAAGGAAGGCTATAAGCAGAAAGGTAAACAAGTGTTAAAGCGTTTTAGCATCTAACTGAAATTTTTTATTTACCATAATCTTATGGAATAAGTATAAAAGTTACTTATAGCTTAGGTAGTGAGAACTTGGGAAAATTTTGGAAGCATCTATATTCATCAGTTATTTCATGAGTTGGATATTCCCTGGTAACTCAGGATCCTTTTTACCTGGAACAGGGAGCTCTTTCTGTGTTGAAGTGGTTTTACCTTTTTCCAAGGCATTTTTAGTTTTCTCTATTAGAAATTATCAAACTTACACATATTAAGCCATTTAGTCAAGGAAAAGTTAGAGGAGTCATGAGAAAATACTGTTTTGTAAAGCACAAAAGACAGCGATAATATTCCCTAATTGCATTTGCCTCTCACCACCACCTCCTTTGTGAAATGCATCAGCATCTGACTGGTCTCTGTGCCCCACTAATTGGACAGAGCTGCACTGGCATTCTTAGAAAGCACTGATGGTCACTTAGGAAACTGTAGGTAGAGCTTGTGTAGCCAAAGTGCTCAGGAAAGAAACAAATAGCCTTAATAAAATATGCTTACTGTTTTTCTTAGTTAACATTTATTCTCTGTAAGAGATTGGTATCTGGTTTGACAGGGAGTAGTCTAACTCCATATTTGCCCAAATAATAAAATCAAGGTTAACATATCTCAGCTTTTCATCCTACTGGAATTAATGTATACAATTTAAAGTTATTTTTTTAATTGCTACCGGTTAGAATGCCTGAAGCCTATTAAATGAGCTAGTTAAGGTACAGTGTTAATAGGGATATTTTTCTCTTTTTCTACCACAGGACGGTAAAGTGTGCCCCATTTTCCACAATAGAGTCAAATGAAAAAGTGTAAATCTGTCACCACTAAGCCATGAGATAGGTACAAATGTTTCTCTCCAGAGTTAACATTGATGAGAATCTGTGTGGAAAAGAATCTCCTCTTTTTGTAGAAATATAATAAGATAGAAGTTGTATTCTCAATTCCACTACTAGGAGAATAATTTCATAGTCAATACCAATGTTTTTATTGATCTTTTAATAACATATGCAGTGTTTACATTAAAAGAAGGTTAAAAAAAAAAGTAGGAGGCTTTCAATGCCATCTATCAAGGAGCATTTTCTAATGGCAGGATTCAGTCCCAACTTTAATACATGAAGTTAATACATGCTTATGAGATCAGAGAATCAGCTACAACAAACACTATCATAAGATGTTAAGTTTTTACGTGTGCCCCTGCAGGAATGGGGGAGGGACAGAGAATCCCAAGCAGGCTCTGCATGGTCAGCACAAAGCCCATTGCCAGGTGACCTCCAGATCGTGACTTGAGCAGAAATCAAGACTGGGTGGCTTAACTGACTGAGCCACCCAGGCCCCACTCCCTGGCACCTTTCTTTCTGATTGCCACTTCTTTTTTTCAGAAAAATTTCATGCACTTAGAGTCATTAATAGCATCATCCTTGGCTTCTTGATAATTTCATAATGATGTGGCTTGAGGAAGGAGCTCATCCTCTTTGGGGAAAGTTCAGTCTAAGAAATAAAACATCATTAACACTAGATCTGCATCTGATGGTGGTATGATGCAGATTAGTATCCGCTTTGTCTTTTGACTCTCCAGGCTACATGGGAAGAATGGTATGGTGTGGTTTAGGAGAGCGGTAGCTCAAGAAGATTCCATTTTGTTGCTGTGTTACTCAGGGATTTCATTTGAGCACAATCTTGTATTTTGTTCTGTAAAATTATCATGGCCATTCTTTTGCTAATTAGTAAACAATTAAATGCTATCCTTCATTTATATTCCCCTTCTGATCAGGAGCCTCCTCTCCATTCTCAACCTTGATCTGAGTTCCAGTGAAGCAGCGTGGAGTAGCTAGATTTCTGACTTCTGAAGTGCAATGCGGGTTCCAACTCTGTCTTCATCACTTATCATTTAGCCTCTCTGATATATTCGTTCTAGAACTAGCAATGATGGTCAGTTTGATTCCTGTTTTTCCAGCAACCTTTGCACTTGAACAGTGTATCACAGCATCTTATGTAGAATGGCATGGATGGAAAAGAAGAGCAAAATAAATCTTTTAGGAAGGTCTAAAATGCAAATCACATGGAGGTAACTGCTTGAGATAAAACTAACCCCACTTAGGGCACCTGGGTAGCTCAGTCGGTTGAACATCCGGCTTTGGCTCAGGTCATGATCTCATAGCTCGTGGGTTCAAGCCCCAGGTCGGGCTCTGTGCCGACACCTCAGAGCCTGGAGCCTGCTTCGGATTCTGTGTCTCCCTCCCTCTCTGCTCCTCCCCCACTCATGCTCTGTCTCTCTCTCCCTCAAAAATAAATAAACATTAAAAAATTAAAAAAAAAACTAGCCCCGCCTGAATATTGTCAGTAAAGACAGGGAAGCAAACAAATATATTGTTCACTAAATGTATTATTTTCTGGAAGTGTAGAATTTACAAGAAAGCCTCATTGCAAATGAAATGCATTTGTTTTACTAAAAGATGTTTAAAAGTAGTATTGAATACTTACTTTTTAAGACTTCTGTGTTTCCAGAGTACTATCTACAGTCAGTTTTATGACATTACATAGAGGAGGAGACTGAGTCTCAAAGATCATAAGGGATGGATTCCAGAGCCTTTGCAGGGCCCATTACACTCCATGACCTCCCTTTGCTTGTGCTGTTTATCCAGCTAGGTGCTTGGAATACCAGAATGAATAAATCTCTCTTTCAAAAGGCTTTTAACATACATTAGGTAATAAACAACACCTACAAGTAGAACAGAGTACTTTATTTAAAGCATAAACAGAGCAAATGTTCATCTAGTATCATTTAAATCATCTTTAAATTACCTTTTAAATCAACATGCTTATACTTTGGTGTATTTTCTTATTTTTTCCTAGTTCTCTTTACATGTGCCTCTTTTCTTTTTTCTTTTCCCATCTGAAATGTTTATGGTCTCAAAAGTAATTACTGCTTGAAGAAAGTTTTCATGGATACTAAATGCTACCTAATGGAAGCCATAAGCATAGAGTCTGCTAGCATTTAGAGTGGTATAATACATATGCCAGCTTGAATCAAGTGGGAGAAAAGGTTAATCATTCTTTTAAATTGGTAGTGTTGCTGGAGGTGGATTAATATGCTTTTTGAATCCCTTATGTGCTGTAAAGCTCCTTGATCACAGTCACTATGCCCATGTTTTAGGTTTTGAATTAAAGGTGTCTCCTGTGATCAGCCGGGCCAACTCCCTTAATCTCTCTGGCCATATTAGGTGATAGTTTTCTCGTTTCAATACATGATCTATGTTATAAGGAGTGTTGACTATACCAAACTCTAAAGTGGGAACCCAGAAAATGAAAGAATCTTTCTACTGATGCTTAATCATAATTCTTTTCATTGTGAATATAGTCCTTTCCCTATGTAATGCGGGAACATTATGAAAAGTAGAATGTTCTCTTGTGCCTTTGGAACCTGGAGTGCTCTCGACCTGTCAGCTCACTGGCAGAGCAGGCTTTGTCCAGACACCAAAGAACAAAATGTGAAATTGGCACCAGCCAGACTCTCCGTTGCACAGGATATTCCTGTTTAAATTTGACGACCAGAACATTTTACAATTTGAAATTATTGTCATCTGGTTTTCTTTAGTTTCTTTGGGAATGAAAGCTTTGAGAAGCTTGTTAAAAAATCTGGACTTCTGATGGTGAGGCTTAACTAGATCCATCGAGTCATCAATCAACAAACATTGACCAAAGCTTACCACTCCCCCAGGTGCTGTCCAAAGGACCCAGACACATCTCAGATAGTGGCCCTGCCCCTTCACTTCTATTAATAGTATTTTTTCTAAATGTAATCAGAGCTCAGGTAAAGACAAGGCATTGATTTGAGTCTGCAGTAAACAAAGCTGCCTAGGCTGATCCCTTCAGTTCT
Source organism: Prionailurus bengalensis (assembly GCF_016509475.1). NCBI lineage: Eukaryota > Metazoa > Chordata > Mammalia > Carnivora > Felidae > Prionailurus > Prionailurus bengalensis. The sequence goes on along the minus strand of NC_057353.1, from coordinate 27,317,303 downwards.
CAGAATTACTTTGTCCCAAGTATAATTTTCCCAGTGCCACGAAACCAAGTTCTGTCATCTATCTATCCACTTGACATTTGATCATGATAGACCTTGCCTCTTTGACCTCTAGTGAGGAAACTAGCATAAGACACTGGAATATGCCTGGTTCTATAGGTTAAGTGCAGATAATGATATGAATACAATTGAAGATGAAGCCCAAAGTGGAAAAGGCAGCTGTAAATAGATTAAGTAAAAAAGAGGGTATTTGAAAAATAAAGTAGTAAAGATTGAACCTGATGCAATAGCAATGAAGAGCTTCTGGAAGTTTTCCAAGAGGTGAGGGGTTGATTTTTTTTAAGAACATTCCCAGCAATTTTATACCAGAAAAAATTATAAGGGTAGTGACTGTATACATGAGATCCAGTGAAAACACTAACTTTAGGCCACTGAGCATGTTTTGAGCATATGCTGTAGAAATTAAATGAGAAAAGAAAGGATAATCTGAAGTCATTTTAAATGAAAGATTCACAAAATATTGGAGCTGGAAGGTATCTTTATTGGATTAGCCAACATTTTTGAGCAGCTACTATGTGGCAAGCACTGTTTTTATGGTCCAGAAGCAAAAGACAAAATAAAGACCAGAAGAATCAAAAGACAATATGAGGGATACATAAACAACTCATTACAAATCTAATGGAGATACGCTATTAAATAAATCATAAGAATGTAACTTTGCAAAAATAGAATTGGAACCAAATAACCCTACTTGAGGATATGGAAGAAGGTATCAACAATGAAAAAATTCTTGAATTGGGCTTTGAATGTTGGGAATTACCCAAGTGGAGAAAAGGTCAAGGACATAAGGCAGAAGGAACATCCTGGATGTGAGAACAAGCACAGCATGTTTAAGGGATTGCAAAGGAGATTTTTTTTTTAATTAGAGTGTAGAGTGCAAGTTGTTAAAGGGTCAAAAATAAAGTGCAAAAGGTAGGTTGGAATAAAAGTATAAAGTGGTCTAGCATTTCCTGTGAAGAAAGATAGGTGTTTTCCTACAAAATGGGTTACTTTTGTGTAAGGCTTAACAAACACTAAATCAGAGTTGTACTAAACATATGGCTTACTGGTGAAAATTTCTGTATTTTGTTTTCCAGGTTAGACACTGTTACAATTCTTTAACGTTTCTTTTTCCTAAGTAAGTCCATCTGGTGAGAATGTGTGATCCATTTTATTTTGGAAAGTTTTGCCTTAACTTTTTTCTACTTAAAACACAAATTCTAATCATGAAGTTTGTATCCTTGAAGTACCTGTTCATATTCTTTCTTTGACATAATGGGGCTAATCAAGATGTCTTCTCTAATTTTGAGAACCAGAATGATTGGTTCTCAAAATGTTGGTCATTTCAATAGATGGACCAATTTTAGACTCATTGCGTAAGAATCATCTGAATAACTTGTTAAATTTAATCCTCATAGATTCTGATTCAGCAGGAATGAGGAGATATCCAGGAATATGTATATTAAATGGGATACTCCAGTATCTACATCTAGTATGCAGCTAGATGTAGGAACCATAGTTTATGTTCTGCCAGGAACATGGACGTATCATGGATACCATAAATGGAGATTAGGAAAAGATGCCTGGTAATTCAGATCCTATATGTGCCTAACTTTTGGAATTTAAAAAAAGTTTGGAGTTCGAGTTGAAGTTTTTTTTTTTTTCATTCACTCATTCAATGAATCACTTATTCACCTACCTATTTAACAACTATTTCTTGAAGTCTAATATGTTCCAGATATGGTACTAAATTGTGGTGGCACAAAAATGAATAAGACATTATTCCTGCCATTAGAGGTAATATCAGATATAAGTGACGGGCAAGAAGAGAATAATAATCAAGTATGTTAAATGCTACATAGAGAGAGAAGCAGTAGGAATTTGTAGTAAACATAAAAACATATCTTTTTTTTCTCTCAAAGACTGAATTGTTACCTACATGCTATTACCAAATGTATATCTTCATTCAAAGTTTTCTTTTTCTTCTGCACTCTAGATCCAAGCATAAAATTGCCTACTGAATATCGCCTGTTGGATTTCCCCATGAATCTCAAAGACCACCTAAAAAATAAATTAGAATTATCATATTTAGCCTGAAACCAGTTATTTCCCCCTGTGTGTCCTATTTTAGTAAATGGCATCATTTGGACTCCAATTGACCAAACAAAAACCTGAGAGTCATTCTTCACCCTTCTCCCCTCCCCTAAACTCCTCCTGAAACAATCCCCAAGACCTGTCATAATTATACCATATATATATTTGTCCACTCTTCTCTGTGTCCATTGTCATACCCTTCACATTTTTTTCCTCAGATGTAACAGCTCCATTCACTTTCTCCCTGACTCCAGTACCATTTCTCTATTATTCATTCTCTTCATTACAACTTAAATTTCACTCAACTGCCTAAACCCTTTGAAATTTTTTCTTTAATTTTGGGAAAAAGGCCTCAAGCACTGTGATCCCATCTACTCCACCCTCATCCAGTGCCTCTATCTCTACCATTTCCTTCTCCCATACATTTTCAACAATACTCTATAGTCTTGAGTTTTTAAATGACCTCTCTTACCCCTGAGCTTTCTCCAGGCTATGTCATCAATTTGGATGATTTTTTAACCATTTAATCATTGGCTAATGCATCTTCATCATTTAAGTTTCAAAATAAACATTGAATCTCTGTCTTTTCATGACTTTCATTTGAGGTTAAATTCTCTTTCTGTATATTCTCTTAAAACCTGGCTGTCGATTATCCATGAGATTTATATTTTGTAGTTTATTTTTCCTACTACATTGTAAACTCCTTATGAACAATGTCTTTATCAGTGTTATAGGTACTCAATAAATATGTATTTTGTTAAAAGATAAAAGAACTATCACTTGGGTGATAATTAGAATAAACTCAACATTTTAGGAAACTTTATAGACTTATACTTGGAGGCTTAATCAGATAATCACATTTTCAATCATATTTTATTCCAGGGAGTGTGCATTTTTTCTTTTTTTTAAAGAAATCTTTCCTCAGAAGAAAGGATTCTCTTCTCTTTGAACATTTTTTCTTTACTAGAGGGTTTGGTGCCCGAGGGCTGACCCACCTAAGGTCCCCATTGTTAACATCTGTATTATATCTACTGGGTTGGGGTCTCTTTTCATACTTAACAGGAATGTCATACTGCTTTTATGTAGTTTCTTCTTTCTCTTCTCCATCTTAAGATCATCCTGCTCTGCTCCTTTGCTTTTTCCCGAAGTCTCCTTTCACCACTTAATGTGGCCTGGTAAGTCTACGCAGTGGTGCTGAAGGAATAGTAAAAAAAATAGAAGTTTGCGTGGGGGATATGTCCTTTAGAGAATTTCTCTTTCCGAGTAAATACTTTTTTTTTTCCTTTGGAAAGTATTCCTCCTTCCCCTCTTTAGATCTTAAAAAATATTCCATGAGGCCTGTCATTTAAACTTGCTCCTGGGACAGATTATAAACTATAAAAGATCTAGGAAGAAAATTTGAAATACAAGGAAATGTGTAGAAAGACACAAAGCAAGTGGCAGGAAAACTCCAAGGGTTTGTATGCTCAGTAAAACACTCCACAGATTGACTCTTTTTAGTATGTCTTTTGATCTGAAAAGTCAAATTATATCTCTCACCTAATAACACATTTTGAAAAGAAACTGCAGTGCTTACTGGTTTGGGCTAAGATGGAAAGAGACACAGGAGTGGGCCCTACCACAATTTCATCGTGATTTTAATTGTGGATGAAATGCAACAGAAGGTTGAGACAAAGCGAATGCCAGCACTCCGTGAATACTAAGAAGGCACAATATCTGTGAAAATTCTTTGCAAGCTACAAATAATATTTTTATTTAAGGAAAATTTTAAAGTAATGTACATTTTTCATTGTTTTTCACCTTTGCTATCTTTGGTAACTTTTAAAAGTGAAAAAGACAATTGAATTTGAACAGAACAGGAAGTATATGTACATATTTTCAACAACAAGACAAAACTTAGACATCAAAAAACAATTGTTCAAGTGTCCTTTTGACTCTGGCCCAAGTTGAAATACACAGAAGTTTGTGGCCTGGTATATTGATATATTTGGAAACTGAAAGACTTGAGTTTAAGTTTTGGTTTATCTACCACAAGTGTCATATTCTTGATTTCTTCATCTGAAAAATGAGAATAATTATAATATAAAACTCATGTAAAAATTACAAAAAATGATATAAAGTACCTGCAGTAAAGAATCTAGTATGGCTAATAAACAATTGATTTTTTAATATATTTGAGGGCCATTATTATCTGGGAGCTGGGATAGAGTGAGATATTAAGATCAGAAATTCAATTCAGAATTACTGAACAGCATTCTATTACATGCTTTGAAAAAAATGCTTTTCTAAGTAGAGGCAAGCATGCATTTGTTAGAATATTTTAATTTTCTCTGGAAGAACTGAAAAAAAAAAAACCTTCCACAGAAGAGTAGCAAAATCTCATTTTTAATTTGCTTTTTAATTATTTATTTTATCATTAATAATTTCTTACTGTTCAAGATTTGTTTAAGGAGTTTGAGATGTATTTATAGTTGAATAAAAGGTCAAAGGCAGGAGGAATAAAACTAAAAATATGAGACATATTATGGTATACTACAATGAGTATTTATTTTGATATTTTGAGGACTTTTAAGACAAGACGCCACTACTTTAAAATTAATTATAAACATATAAATATATATGATAAATAATTGGTTTGTGTGAAATATGGAAAATATGTGCAATTTTGAAGAAATAATATTGTCAGCTGTGAGGTTAGAATTTACCCCAAGTATATTACTCAGCTAGGAAATCCATTCACAAGCGAAAGGAAGAAATCCCAATGAGTTAAATAAAGTACTTTAAACATTTATGAGAAAAAAATAAAACTACCAAGTGAGACAAACTGTTCCAAACATTAGAGTAGCTAGCTATATTGGAGACATATAAATGGTCCACAGATTAAGTATATTTCTCAGAATAACACAAAATGAATCCATTTCAATGACAAAACAAAATAAACAACCAAGATTATATGAATTTTAAACATACCAAGGAAAGGCAGTATAATACATACATATAAAGTAATTTGTAACTGAAAGTGGCATGATATTTGTGAAGATGAAACTATGCAGATATAGAAAAAGGATACCATAAATGTTTGGTATGTGACTAAATTATGCAAATAAGGTTTATGGCATTTTCTATTTGTTTTAAAATCATGAGGTAGAATATAAAACAACTGAGATGCAATCTGTTCTATAGTTGTTCTACTTGAAAAGAAATTAGTGTGTGCTGGGTATTGCACAGAATTGGGGCCCCTGAAAATTAGCTTCTGTTCTTAACTAGCTATGCCTTCCAAAAGACAAAGCAAGGCCAAAGGAGATTTTACACTTAATGTAAGAGTATGGCTCAAAGTCTCAGGAAAGAATGCCAGTGAATATAACTAGACTTGTATATGGACCTCCGTTGCCTAGAGGCTTTTGGTAGAAAAGGCCTAAAAAAAAATCCAGCCAAAAGGTCCACTCTGTCTACTTCTACTCCAAGGCCAAAACTTAATATTGAATACTACTCTTTTCAAGTTGAGGAACATGTTCCTAGAAATGAGAAAAGCACACTGAAAGAACAACGTGTGTTTATGTATGTGTGTGTGTATGTGTGTGTGTGTACACATATATGTACATGTGGGTAGGGAAAAAGAGAGTAGGAAAAAGAGAGGTCAGAGGGAGAGAGAGAAGGGAGGAGGAGAAGATGAAAGAGGGAGAAAGAGATGCATCAATATTTTCCCACAAAGAATTCCAGGATTCTTTACCTCTCTACCTTTCTAGGATTTGGGAATTGCAAAAGACAGCCATATTAAGACGTTGGCTGCATGGTTTAACTAGATGTTCTTGCCTGGATCAAACATAGCAGTTCTTCCTTTTCAGAGTGAAGCAAGAAAGGAATAGGAGAGAAAACTGAGCTCCTTGAAGAGATCAACAGGTAAATGTTCATTTGTCATTTCTGTGCATAAATGTGAAAAACCAAAAGTTTTATAATTTCCATTTGCCACTCTATTGTAGCAAATTTGCACACAAGTTTTTATTCGTAGGTTTTGGTGATGGACTAAATGTTTGTATCTGCCTCCCCCATTTGTATGTTGAAATCTAATACCCAAATGTATTTGGAAGTGGGGCCTTTGTGAGCTAATTAGGCCATAGAGATGGAGCCCTCATGAATAGGATTAGTGCCCTTATAAGAGGCCAGAGAGCTACCTAGGTCTCTTTCTGCCATGAAAGGACACAGAAAGAAGTTGGCAGTCTACAACCCAGTAGAGGGCTCTCATCAAGAACCCTGCCATTCTGACACCATGATCTTGGACTTCTAGTTCCAGAACAGTGAGAAATAAATTTCTGTTGTTTAGAAACCACCGAGTCTATGGCACTTTGGTATAGCAGTCCAAACTGACTAAGTTCCTTTTCAAGACTTGATATCCAAAATTTAAAAAATATACAGTTTTCCTTATTTGTGGAAATAGAATATATTGATGAAAATAGAAATTCTTGGAGGTTTTATTAAACAAATATTTATTGCATGTTTACAATGTGTCAGAGACTATTTTAGGCTTGGCATGATATTGAGAGATAATTCTCCATAGGTTTCTTCTGTTTCTGCATATCTTACAAGCAGAGGTAGTAACATATTTTGTTCTAGACTGTCTTTTCAAAAATGTTTATATAGCAAAAAGCCTTCAAAGATAGATAGTGAGTGCCTCCATCCAGAACAAAGGAAAGTTTTGTTAATCTTAAAGATAACGATTCCCTCCAGGGCAAAGGGCAGGTTTGCTTGTAGCCCATTATTAAAGATTTAATTTTTTAATCTAGATGTGCCTCATCTGTAATACAAAACTCATTATCTCCTGGGGCCACACTGCATTGTTCCTGTGGAATTTGAGAGGCAATGGGAATTGATGTGTACATGAGTTTATGCTTCTTCTTGTGCAGTGATTAATAGAGTCGAATGTCTGAGCCAGGAACCTTGTGTCTTCTGCCAACCTCCATGAAGTACATTAAATGGCAGATAGGGTAAAATCTTAGATCCTTTACAATTCTTCATAGATGGAAGAGTAAACAAGACAGTGCACCTTTTCCTGTAGCTTAAATCCTAATTGGAAGTTGACAGCTCTAATTGGAATTGATTAGTGACAATGAACAAATGATCAGTAATTTCACTTCTGATGAGATCTTGCCAAACATTTAACTGATAACTGCTATAAAAAAAAAGACAATGAAGAACATGCAGGGACAGCTTGACTTCTGGAACAGCAGAGTTAAGGGCCTCCAAATATCTGCTTCTCTACAGAAATAGACAGCACTGACAAAAACTGTCAAAATCAATATTTTTAGAATTCTAGAAATTAACGCCAATTTTGCAGTAATCCAGGAAATTATAATCAAAGAAAAATGGTTGAATCTTAACAAGAACAGCAAGGTTAGTGGGGCTTTAACTTGCTCTAATCTCATTCCCATTTTTCCTTAACCCTGTGGTTGTTTTGAAAACCAAAGGCTTCACAACGACTATAGCACAACTACTATTTAAATGCAAAGAGAAAGAAGAATGAAAAAGAACAGAATATCCAAGAACTGTGAGACAATTATAAAAGGTATAAAATATATGTGATGGGAATACCAAATGGCAAAGAAAGAAAGAAATGGAAGGGATGTTTCAAGCAATAATGACTGAGAATTTCTCAACATTAATGATAGACACCAAACCACAGATCAAGGAAACTCAGAATAGCAAGAGTAAATACAGAAAAATTTACACCTAGGAATATCATATTCACACTGCATAAAATTAAGGACAAGGAAAATCTTAAAAGACCCAACAGAGGAAACACCTAATCTGTGGAAGGATTCATGTAGGAACCACATTGGACATTATTTCCGAAACCATGCAAACAAGAACAGAGTGGAATAGAATATTGAGTGTTGAAAGAAAAAAACACCAACCTAAAATTCTGTATCCAGAAAAATTATCCTATAAAAGTAAAGGGAAAATAATAACTTTCTGAGACAAAAATGTGGGGAATTTGTGGTCAATGGATCTGCCTTGCAAGAAATGTTAAAAGAACTTTTAAAGAAATTTCTTTTAAAGAAAGAAAGAAAATGATAAATGTCTGAAACTTGTATCTGTATAAACAAAGGAAGAGAGAGAAGGAATAAGGTCATGTTATTAGCCTGAAATAAGCCACAATGTAAATATTTACATCAACAAAAATGGCAAATATTAAAATCAGAGCCACAGAGCTACAATTCCTACCCCAAAATGGTTTGTTAGACATTTACTGGTGCCTCATATAATACAAGGCTTATTTTTTCTTAGGATGATTGTCTTTCAGGACAAAACATGCATGAGCCAGTAATTTTACTTTTAAGTCTGATTTTATCAGTCATGTTAGTGGGAATTCTCCAAATTATAGCAATAGGTGGTAATGGGTTGCCATATTTATAATTTAGCAATTAATTTCAGTCCTTTTTCCTTAGTCTGAGTTTTAGTATGTTTCTGTTTTGTTGCTCTTCTTCTCCTTCCTCTCTCGTTCTTACTCCTCTTCCTCTTCCTCCTCCCCTGCCTCCTCCTTCTCCTTCTCCTTATTTCTTCCAGACAGAGTAGTATATGGAGATACTATATATGGTATGTTCAGCTATAGTCGTTTTTAAAACAGAATTTTTGTCTATATCTTTTAAAGCATTTGTTTTTATAAAAAATGTATTCACGTTATACAAACATCAGAATTATAAAAATATAGTAAATAGATTTGTTTTTTGCTCCCAATATCCACCCAATTAGTTTCTTTCCTCTCCCTCCATGAGGTAACTCTTGTGGTTACTTGCCGGAGTCCAGCTCCAGCAGGTCCAGGGGTTCCTGAAGGATGGACGGCGTCGATGAAAATAAAACAAAACTAAAATAAAAAACTGAAGTAAAAAAAATAAATAAAAATGGACACAGACAACATCAGTGCGTTGATCTGGCCGATTTATTGTAGCAAATGTGACATTATATATGCTAGTGATTTCCTTGTAACATACATCATCTATGTTTTTCTAATGTTTCCTAATTTAAAAAATATTCCTATGTGTAATCAACCTTTAAGAAATAACATGACGATTTTCTCGTAATGTTCCCACATACCCTTTGATTATTGAATAATTTCTTGCATTATTCCATTATGCATCTGCATTTATCTATAATCTATAAAGCACTTACTTTGCTGTTCTCATGAAAGGCCCTCCATTTCTCAATACCTCAAGTGGAACATTTACAGGGACATGACCTCCTAACCACATGAGGCCAGAAGAACAATGTGTTTGCCTTGGTCCAAGGTGCCAGGAAGGGGCCGAAAAAGCCTTAGAAACCCATGCCTCATACATTCTCAGAGAGACAATGCATCTAGGAACCAATGAACTATTCTGTACCTTAACCGACTAGGTTCAGTCATCATCTGGAATGCCTCTGGGGGGCCAGGTGGGCCTAGGGGTTGAAGTCACCTATGCCCAGAGATACACTCCTTAGTTGCTGGAGTGAGGTTTTCAGATCCATATGTCTCTCCTTTACGGGCCCTCTTTGCTGGCAAAGGTATGAGGCCATCCTTCCTGTAAGTAGAGGAGTCTCCATAGGGGATGGCAAGGGCTAATGTAAGGCCGCACAATTTCTTGCAGAACCTTATTTTCTTTCCTAATGGTTTTTTTCCCAGAGGGCCTGTCGAGGCCAATTCCCCAGCAGACAATACCCCAGGTAGTTTTATGGCCAAATTACCTAAAAGCGGGAGTACAAGAAGCTTCACTGTTGGTGGGCCACCTTGCAATCACCAGTCCGTCCACAGCCGGGGCCTTGCCATTCAGGCTGGGATAGCTCGGCTTCCAGCAATTACTTAATTTTATTTCCTACAAATTACATATTTTTAAATTCATGTACAAACTAACACAAATATGTATTTTTGTCTCCCTTAAAAAACACAAATCCTAAATATTATATTGGATACCATGTTCCTTGCCTTTTCATTTACTATATGTTGAGATATTAACATATGAGTACATAAAGAGTTTATGTTTGTTAAAACTACATAACATTCAAGTGTATGGATATACCATAACCTGCTACCACTAGTTTTTTTTTTTTTCATTTCAGTAATTGACGCTCTATCTTTCCATTTGCTATAGTCAGCCAACTTACTGTCATTCTTGACTCCTCTTTTTCAAGTTCTACACATAATTCCTCTACAATTCTTGTTGGCTCTACCTTCAAAATACATTCAGCATCCACTCACTTCTCACTAATTTTACCACCTCCACATCTATCCCAGGCTATCACTCCACTCCAAGACTGAAGTATCATGTGCTTCCTTGAAATCTTGAGCGTCACAGAGCCCCAAAGTCTTAACTGTGAGTTCCTCCACTTTTGCTGGATGTGCTCCATACTCAGTGGGAACTTGTCTCATTGTTCCCTTATCAACCAGGCCAGCTGCACCCCACCTGGATTGCATCCTTACTTCCCTACCAGCCTGCAAAATTATTCAAGCAAATCAATCACATTCTCAAGATGCAACCTAGGGGACATACAAGCCTCTTGTAACTATAATGCCTGCTTTCTACCGCCCCACTATATTCCCAACTGTTCTTGTGTGTCCCTGTATGGTGCGTGGTATCCTCCTTTCCGAGGCCATCAGTATGCTTGAGTAATAAACTGCCACCAATCTCATCATCTAGGGTCAGTGTCATTCGGCCATTTCACACTATTTAGGGTGGCGTATTTGTTCTTCACCAACGGAGTGACTAGGAGACAGTCAGAAAAATCACCATCTATTTTTGTTTTCTCTGCCACAACTGTTGTCTCTCTTCTGTCCATAGTATATTGTCAACATTGTGATCAGTGTGTTGTAACATAAGTAATATTTCGAAAATCCTCTGCTGCAACCCATTCAATGACTTTTCATCTCATGTAGGGTAAAAGCCCAAGACCAAAAAGAGTTTACAAAGCTACATATTCTAGCCTTTCCACTGCTCATTGACCCCTCATCTACTACTCCTGTTCTCATTCATTCTGAACCAGACGCACTTTCCTCCTGCTGTCCCTTCCTAGTATGCTCCCACAAGGTGGCATACCAAAGATGGGCTAGTGGCACCAGTCTACCTAGCTCAATAGAAACAACAGCAACTGTTTAGAACTTAGATTAAAAAAATATTTTTTATCAGGGAGAAGCATTTTATCACTGATATTGTTTACACTTGCTTGTGCATGGTGATCATAAACATTTTATCAGCTTTTTTATAGTTTTCAATTTTTCTGCAGACAGTGTGTACCTTATTGCCTTGCATCCATGGTGAACTACCACTGACCACTCCCTCTCTTGCTATGAGTTTGTTTCCATCTTAGAGCGTTTGGACTGGCTATTACCTTTACCTAAATTATTCTTTCTTATGAGTCTTGTGTCTGTATCCTTACCTCCTTCAGTCCTTTCCTTGTATGCTATTTTCTCATGAAGGCCTCTGTTACTGCTACATTTAAAATTGAAATCTTACTCCCATTCTCTATTGATTTTGAATGGGAAGGGTTTCAAATTCAGAATAAATGTTTTAAAGTATCTGTTTTCTTTCCTAAGATTCAGTTTATTTTTATACTATTGCCCAATTTTATACCCTCTTCTGATAAATCATAAAAGATGAGAATTTTCATGAAAGACATTAAAATGTTAAATTTAAATGGCTGTCAATTTAATTACATACCTCATTAGATATGTCAACTTTCAGAGCTTTAACTTTAGAAATAAAGCTTATTTGAGACTATCTGAAGAAAAAAGTATGCGTTGCCGCTCTTCCAAGACTTTTGATGCCACTTTCCATGATGTAAGTACCCCAAATGTATTGACAAGAATAATTATGATAATAATTATTGAGTTGGTTACCATAGGCAAGGCATGCTTTATTATTGAGTTGTTATAATAATCTCATGAGATTGGTATTATTTATATCCCTCTTATAGATGAGAAAAATGAGACCAAAGCTTCAAAGTTATTTGACCAAGGTCACCCAGCTGGTAATTGGCTGTCAGAGTTTTCATTTAGGTCTACTTCCATCAAAGGCCCTTGCTCTTAACTAGAGCATTGTGCATCCCCTCTGTGGAAGTGAACATAGACCAAATGGTAGGTGTCGATTAATAATACTAGAATATCATTATGGAATAAATGAGAACATATCAGGTGAAGGTGGAAAAGCAAAATGCAAAACCTTTTGTTGATAGATTTGGGACTAGCAGTGCAGGGGTCGGTAAACTGCAGTCTATTGATGAAATGACCTACAAATGTTCGCCACTTGACAGATAGAAATACAGCTCCTGATCCAATGTTAATGTAATACATTTAAATGCTACTAAACATCACTTTGGTAACTGCAAACCAAAGGACTGCAGTCATTTGCATGAAATGTATAAATAAGGGGTTTGACTTACATGTTGTCATAGACATAAATTCAGTTTACTCTTTCTAAAAGGCAGAACTTGGCTATGAACATTAAACATGACTTGTATGACCATGTTAATCTTTCCACCTCATATTTCAATTTTTATGGGAACTTTATTACTAAATAATATATCTCCAAGCTCTCTTTTTGTAGCTCTGCTGCCCATTACTTGCCTAAACTACACTCTGTCATTACTTATAGCAGTTTTATGCCTCATATACTGCACAGCCCATGATGGCTGTCTTCCTAATAAATTCTTCATCACTTTCAATATAATCATCTGCATTGCAGCTTCATTAATATCCTTTCATTCAAAGATCCAGGTAGGCAGCATCCTGCTGAGTAAAAGGCTTTAAAAAAATTAATTAGGCCATAGGAACCTGCTTCTGGGCTTTAGTCAATGTCATGAAATAATGCAGTTACTAATATAATACTGGTGGCTTTTGAATAACAGATTAATTAGGAACATCCTTATATGGAGGAATAAATGGAGTATTCATGACATGATTTTCACTGCAACAATAAAATGCAAAACTCAATACTCAATCAAGTTTAAACCTAATCTTGTTACCTTGATGTGTGCAGGCTTGAGACTCAGAAACATCCACTATATAGTGGTCTCATGCCAAAACCTCTCCATTTAAACTGAGCTCACAGATCCATGGTTCTGTCTACCATAGAGACTGAAGGTAATGTGGCTTAAGAGTTTTTGTCTTGTATTCCAGATAACCTGATTTACTGTGGTCATTGTTTGGGGCAGAAGCCCTTATCATCTAAATTGTATTTGAACTGAGAGCCAATACTTCCTTTTCCTTTCTTTCAGGGAGTATTGAGATGTTGTTTGGGAAGGATGCCAACCAAGGCTATCATAATTTATAATTTGATAATTAATAATAATTCATTTGATAATTCATAATAATTCATTATTTAGGAGATGAATATTCTGAAATTATTTACTGTCATAGGAAGTGTGAAAGTAAATTCAGCTCTAAATTTAAAAGTTGAAAAAATGGGAATTCCATAGGGAAATAAAAACCCAAAAACTTGGGAGTGGATAGGTAGTGGCAAACCAGATGCGATAATTAGTATTTGGGGGTGAACCTAAATTGACCAGGTAATACAAGGGTTTTTTTATAAAAAAAGGTCAGTGCTCTTTATAGGTATGTACTGAGTTTAAATGTCTATTTAAGATGTGACTTGGTAAGGAAAATCCTATTTCAATTTTGTGAGGCTTAACTAAGACAAATAAGAATTTTACAAGAATTTTACTCAATGAGCCCATTATGTTGTAATTTTAAAGTGTGAACATGACACCAGCAGTCAATTTGATAAGTATATTGTGGCTTAGCTGTGCAAGTGAATACTATATACAACAATGAAATGAGCAAACTTTATCTCTACACAAAAATGTAGATGAAGACCACAAGTGTAATGCTGACCAAAAGGAACTAGATCTAAAAAAAAAAAAATGCTATATGACTCCATTTATTTAAAGTTCAAGAACAGTCAAAGCTAATCAACTTCCCCCAACCCCACCTTCTGGAAGCCACTTATTTCATTTCAGCCTTTATAGTTTTGCCTTTTGTAAAATGCCATATAAATTAAAGCACATAGTATGTAGATTTTTGTACCTGGCTTTTCTCACTATAGTGTTTTTGAGGTTTATCCATCTGTTGCATAATCAGTAGTTTAGTTCTATATTTTTGCTCAGTTATCTCATTGCTGAGAAACTCATTGTATAGATGTACCATGCTTTGTTTATCTATTTACCCATTGATGGACATTTGCCTTCATACTAGTTTTTAGCTATTATGAATTAATCCACTATAAATATTTGTGTAGAAGTTTTTGTATGGACCTGTCTTTTCATATCTCTTGGGTAAATACCTGGGACTTGGATTTCTGGATTCTATGGTAAATGTATGATTAATTTTAGAAGAAACTGCCAAACTATTTTCTTAAGTGCTATAACATTTACATTCCCACCAGGACTGTGAGTTCCAGTTGCACTGCACTTTGTAAGCAGTTTGTATCATCTGTTTTGTTATTATTTTTATTTATTTTTTAAGTCATTCTGGAAGCTGTGTAGTGGTATCTCCTTGTAGCTTCAATTGAAATTTTCTTGATGAGTAAAATCATCTTAAGGATCTTTTCATGTGATTTTCTGCCATTCACATTTCTTCTTTGGTAAAATATTTTGCCTATTTTAAAAATTGTGTTGTTTCCTTATTATTATTATTAAGTTTTTATTTATTTATTTTGAGAGAGAGAGTGAGTAGGGGGGGAGGGCCAGAGGGAAGGGGGAGGGGGAGAGAGAGAGAGAGAGAGAGAGAGAGAGAGAGAGAGAGAGAGAATCCCAGATAGGCTCCATGTTCAGCACACAGCTTGATGTGGGGCTCTATCTCATCACACAGTGAAATCATAACCTGAACTGAAATCAAGAGTTGGACACTTAATAGACTAAGCCACCCAGGCACTCTGTTTACTTATTTTTAAGTGGTAAATGTTCATGTGTTTAGAATAAAAGTTATTTAACAGATAAATATAAGTTTTGTAAATATTTCCTCCCAGTGTCTTATCTTTTTGTTTTCTTAACAGTGGTCTTTCAAGGATTAGAAGTTTAAAATTTTATGAAGTTCAACTTACCAGTATTTCCCTTTAAACATTTATGATAAGGCCTATGATTGGTTTCAAGTTATTTTTCATATGATGAAAGTTAAGGGTTGATAATTAATTAATTAATTTATTTTGCATATGGATATCCAGCTGTCCCAGCATTACTTGTGGGAAAGACTACTCTTGCTCCATTGAATTTATTTTGATATGTCTCTCAAAACCAATTGACTATATTTGTCTGAGTCTACTTGGAAACTCTATTTCATTGATCAATATTTATAATCTAGTGGATATTCTAGATTATTGTAACTGCACAGCAAGTTTTGAGATCAACTAGTGTTTCCTTGAACTTTTATTTTTTTTCAAAATAACTTTGTTTATTGTAAGTCACTTTGCTTTTCAAAACATTAATTATAATCTTGTCAACTTCTACAAAAAAATTATCTGGGATTTTGTTTGCAATATCTTTGAATCCATGGATACACTTACGAATTAACATGTAGAGAATGATTCCTCCAACTCATGAACTCATGGTATCTCTCCATTTATTAAAGTTTTCTTTAATTTCTCTTATCAATGGTTTGCAGTTTGGGGCATGACATTATGTATATATTTTGTTAGATTTATCCTAAAGTATTTCAGATATTTGGTAGTACTGTAAATGGTATTTTTTAATTTAAATTACAAGTTATTCACAGGTAGTATATACATATTTGACTTTTTTGTATATTGACATTGTTTCCTGCCACTTTTTTAAACCACTTAGTAATTGTAGTAACTGTTTTTGTAGGTTCTTTGGGATTTTTTTTTATTCTTTAAATGATAGTATCATTTTTGAATAAAGACAGTTGCATTTCTCCCTCTCCCATCCCTATACCCAGTATTTTTTTTCATTATTCTTCTTTATTGCACTATTGAGGACCTATACCCGTTACCAAGAGAAGAGTGTTAAATTTTCCAATTAATCTTGTGAATTCTCCTATTTCTCCTTTTAGAGCTATCAGTTTTTGTTTTATGTATTGTAAAGTACTTTTGTTAGGCACATGACATAACTATTATGTGTTTCTGAAATATTCCACTTATCATATTATAATCATCTTTATATCTAGTAACATTCCTAGTTTTGAAGAATATTTTATCTTATATAAACATATCCTACTTGAGCTATGTATCTTTTAGTATATAAATATTTCCTTTTATAGTTAATTATTTATGTACATATATTGACATGCATTTCTTATAATCAGCAGAGTTAGGTCTTGACATGTCATTCTCTGCCTTTAAATTGGTTTGCTTTGACTTCTACATTTAATAAAGTCACTAATATGGTTCAATTTAAATCTACCATCTTGCTAGTTACTTTCCATATCTTCCATCCATTCTTTGTTACTTTTATTCTTCTATCCTATTATTATTTTGAATTAATTAATCATTTTTAAAAATTAAACTTTTAAAAAATAGGCTTATTTATTTATTTATTTTGAGAGAGATGGAGAGAGAGCAAGTGTGCAACCATGGGAAGGGCAGAGAGACAGTGAGAGAAAGAATCCCAAGCGGGATTTTTGCTGTCAGCACAGCCTGATGCAGGGCTCGATCTCACAAACCATGAGATCATGACCTGATCCAAAATCAAGAGTTGAACGTTTAACGAACTGAACTACTCAGGTGTCCCTAAAAATTAAACTATCTTATCTCCACCAGTGGTTTATTTATTTATGTATTTATGTATTTATGTATTTATTTATTTATTTATTTATGGACACTCCAAGATTTCCAATATGCATCTTTATCTTAAGATACCTTTAAATAATATACTACTTCATGTACAGTATGAATATACTTACATGTCCTTCATTGTATCTACAGTGCTATTTTTGCCATCCATTTTATTTCTAAACATATTATAAACCTTATGATAAATGGTTAGTAGTTTATCTTTACACAGCAAATTATATTTTAAGCTAATTAAAAATCAGAAAATAGTAGTTACTTTATTTGTTTTTTCTATTTCTAGTGTTCTTTAGTTGTTTGTGTAGATGATGCTTTCTATCTGGTATGATAATTCTTTTTTTTGAAGTTTATTTATTTATTTTGAGAGACAGAGAGAGGTGGGGGGAAGGGAGGGACAGAGAGAGAATCTCAAACAGGCTCCACGGTGTCAGCACCAAGCCTGACATGGGGCTTGATCCCATGAAGCATGAGATCATGACCTGATCTGAAATCAAGAGTCAGAGGCTTAACCTAGTGAGCCACCCAGGTGCCCCATAATTCTTTTGTCTAAAGAACTTTCTTTAGGGTGTTTTTGTTTTCTTTTTTTTAAATTTTTTTTAACGTTTATTTATTTTTGAGACAGAGAGAGACAGAGCATGAATGGGGGGAGGGTCAGAGAGAGAGGGAGACACAGAATCAGAAGCAGGCTCCAGGCTCTGAGCTGTCAGCACAGAGCCCAACGCGGGGCTCGAACTCATGGACTGACCGCGAGGTCATGACCTGAGCCAAAGTCGGACGCTTAACCGACTGAACCACCCAGGTGCCCCTGTTTTCTTTTTTCATATTACAAATCTACTTGCAATCAGTCATCTCAGATTTTACTTGTCTGAAAAAATTTTCTTCTATTCTAAGTTTTTAAGATTATTGTTTTCACTGGGTATAGAATCTTTGTTTAACTTTTTGTTTGTTTTATTTCAGTACTTCAGAATATTCTCTTGTTTTCTGGCTGGCATGGTTTCTGATAAGAATTCTACTTAGTTTTAACCTTTGTGCAATTTTTCTTTTTTCTTTAGTTATTTTGAAGATTTCCTTTTGATCTTTAATTTGACTGCAGGATACTTATGTATGTGTGCTTATCCTACTTCTGGATTTTCTGAAGTTTTTGGATTTCTGTTTGGTGTCTTTCATTAATTTGGAAAATCATGGCAGTTATCTCTTCAAATATATATTCTGCCCTTTTTTATCTCTCTTGTCCTGGAACTCTAATTTCTAGTAAGTCAGATCATTTGATTTAGTGTCAGAGCTCTTCATATCTGTTTATGTCTCCTGCTCATTTGTCTCTTTATATTTCATTTTGATTAATTTCCATTGTCATGTTTTCACATTCATTTATTTTCACTTAACTCTGTTCATATCTCTCATTAATCTACCAAAGGAATTCTTCATCTCTAATTTAAAAAAAAATTCTAGCACTTCCTTTTAATGATAATTTCAGAAGTTCTCTGTGCTGAAACTCTATACATCCATGCAAGTTGTTCATCTTTTCTACTACAACATTTACTCATAGTATTTTAAAGTTATTAATAATTGTTATTAAATATTTTAATTGCTTATTTTTCTATTTTTGAAAAAATATTGCTTTAGGATATATTTATAACACAAAATCTGGTAATAATAACTATTTTAATGTCTTTAATATTTCCAACATATAGATTTTTATTGAGTCTGCCCTTCTTGATTGATTTATCTCTAGACAATGTGTCATTATATTTTGGATTTTTTTGTGTGTTTCTTAATTTAATTGAGTTTACATTGTCAAGTATTTACTTTCCCATTACTTTGTGAACTCCCTAAATTTAAAATTATTATTGCCATGTAAATAAGTAAATATATATTTAGATTTACAGAGATGTCCACTAATTTCTATACCCACTATATCTTTTGTAATATTACAGCTTCTTTCTGGAGTTACTTTTTTCCCCCTTGGAAACTTCATCCTTCAAAAACTATCTTAATTATATAGTTTAGTATTGGTGAATTTTCTCAGTTGGTTCCTTTTCAAATATGCCTGATCTTTATTTGATAGTGTTAATTCAACAAATTTTCCCACTATGCCAGATACTGCTTAGTCACTTGGGATATTTTGCTGAAAATAAAAACAGAAAAAAGCAAAATCTTTGTCCATATAAAGCATAGTGGAACAACGTAGGCAGCAACCAATGGATATAATAAGTCCATTGGAGTCAAGAAGTATTATGTAAAAGAAAACACATAGTAAGCATAAGCATGGTATAGAATATTGGTAGTGCTGTGGTTGGAAGTTGGTTACCATTTTCAAAAGGGTGTTCATGAAGGTGTCATTAAGAAGATGAGCAATTTCCAAAGAGGTGAGGAAGTGAAGAATATGGATATCTGGGAGAAGACAGTTCCAAGCATATGTGTTAGCCAATGGAAAGGCATTAAAGTGGGACCAAAGAAAGCAAGGGGGCTATATGGCTGGAACATGTTCATGAGGAGGGAGAAAAAGGAGGAGAGGTAATGGCATTCTGAATAAGTTGGGAGCCATCACAGTGTTTAAACAGGAATCATCAGATCTGACATACATGTTAAAATGATCATTTGAGACTCTATGTTCAGAGTAGACTGTAGGAAGTCAAAGATGGAAACTTTTTTTTTGTTTCTGTTTTCATTTGTATGCTTTACATTTTATACATTTTAGACATCATATTTTGTATTCTTTATCCAACAGAGATGTCTGAAAGTTATTATTGCTGTAGTCATGTTTACTGTTAATTTGGTGATTCTTGCTTATAGTGGTTTGTTTTCTTTTTCTTTCTTTTTTTTTTTTTAAGTTAATTATTTTGAGAGAGAGAGAGCGCTCATGCACTTGCGGGGCTGGGGGCAGAGAAAGAGGGAGAGAGAGAGAGAGAGAATCCCAAGCAGTCTCTGACATGGGGCTCCAACTAATGAACCATGAGGTCATGAGCTGAACCTAAATCAAGAGTGGGATGTTTCACTGACTGAGCCACCCAGGCGCCTCAGTGGTTTGTTTTCTTTATGTATTGTACTTTTGGATTATAAACTCATTGCAGGGAGGATCTTTAATCTGTGGGCATACTGGGAGATCTACTCTAATAAGTGTTTCTAGTAAAAATTTACATTTGTATTTCAATGTGCCCCAGCACATTACTAAACCTAAGGCAAGTTTAATTTTTCACTGTAGGGTTTCTTAACTCATACTGGTAGTATGTTGTCTTGCCTTGCTATCAAGCAGAAACAGTTTTTGTTTTTTTTTTTAAGTTGTTGCTTTATTTGAGGGTCCTGATTTTGGGAGTCTACATTCTGGGTATACCCTTTGAATAAGCCCAACACTCTGTCTTCTGGGACTTGGGCTTTGTAATGTTCAATACCATTGGTTTCAGGATCAACAAGTACCCTCAGGAAACACATAATTAGAGTATCCGTTTCATACTCTGGTTTCCATTCCCTCTTAATTTTTATCCCCTAAGGGATTTTCCTTATTTTTCTTCCAGTTTAGCAATGCCTTTTGAAGGACGTTTGCTCCATTTTATTCTTGTTGGTATAAAGAGGACTATTAAGGCATTTAGTCTGCTATATTGAAGAAACAATCATAAAAATTATCTTAAATGTTAAAAGGGATAAAAATAAACACATTTTAAACATAAAAACTAAAGTGAATAAAAACATAAATGCTAGAGATATAAATGGTGAAAGAAAAAGTGAAGACTAATGATATATTTTTATTTATAAAATGCAAAGAAATAAAAAATTTATGTAAAATCTTCAAAACAAAATATAGAAAAAATAATAAATAATAATAATATATATGTAATTAAATATTAAGTATTAAAAACTTTGGAAAGAAAAAATACTCAATATAATTCCAGTGTGGAAAGGAAACATTGCTACAAGATAAAGATATATATTAAAAACATTTCATCTCTGGGGTGCCGGGGTGGCTCAGTCAGTTAAGCCTCCAACTTCGGCTCAGGTCATGATCTCGCAGTCCGTGAGTTCCAGCCTGAAGTCTGGCTCTGTGCTGACAGGTCAGAGCCTGGAGCCTGTTTCAGATTCTGTGTCTCCCTCTCTCTGACCCTGCCCCCTTCGTGCTCTGTCTCTCTCTGTCTCAAAATTAAATAAACATTAAAAAAAATTTAAAAAAACCATTTCATCTCTAAGTGTACATAACAATTCCTTCTAAATTTGTAATTTAAAATATTTATCCTGAGTTTACACTGCCTGTGTTTAAATCCCTGCTTTATCGTATTTCTATCTGTATGAAATTTAAAATATACTTACTTGCTCTGTGGTTCAATCTCCTCATAGGAATAATAATGACTGAGATAGTATAGAGAAGGGAAACAGCCCATTTACTGGCACATGTTCAGTGAATGTTAGCTATTGGTTTTAATATTAATTAAGTTAGAAAATGAGAAAGCAGTTAATATTGACAACAAAGTTCAGGTATTTGCACTTCTGTGTGGAGTTAGACACACTTATACCGGGTCTGAAATAGGAGCAGATAACTAGCTGGCTTTATGCTCTAATTTCCCAGTTGAAAGGGTACTGCTGATGGGTGCCTGACTTTTAACCATACTGGCAGGCAGGTCACTGGGAAGTTTCAATGGTATGATATAATTATCTCTTTAAATTCTGACAGGACTGAAAGGCTTGAGAATGTTATAAAATCTTTTGTTCCGTGTACTTCCAACACTTGTTTACCTCTCTGGATCAAAGCCAGTGGAAAAAGGGGCATTTTGGTCTTTGCTTGTGTTGAAACACTCGTTTACTCAGAGCAGATCTTCAGATTTTCTTTAGCAAGTATCCAAGAGGCATATTAATGACCAAGGTTATTAATGACCTCTAGTTGAATAACACTGCATCTGTTGATTCCACCATTCATTACCTTGCATAAACATTTCTGTGATCATGCAAATTTGATGAGAAACCTTTTTTTGGTGGGTAAAATTTTAGTGGTCCTTTCTTCCTAATTAATTATGCAAATGAACATTGTGCCTTTGTTCTCTTTTCAGGTCTTAACTAATTTTACATATTCATAGATTGCTTTGCCATCTACTAGCTTGTAGACATCTGGCATTATTATAATATAGCCTTTGAATTGTGGAGTCATATTCTGCCTCAAGAGCAAATATATAGTTTATGTTTCCATACAATGGTAATCCAACCAATGAACAATGCCGTAAAGAAAAAAAAACCAAAATAACAAGTCTATTTCTTTTAAGATCACTTACAATTTTCTTTTTTTAAAATTTTTAATGTTTATTTAATTTTGAGGGGGGGAGAAGGGCGAAAGCGAGGGAGACAGAGGATTAAAGTAGGCTCTGTCTGACAGCACAGAGCCTGATGCTGCACAGAGCCTGATTCTGGGCTTGAACTCACAAACTGTGAGTACATGATTGGAGCTGAATTGTGATGCTTAACTGACTGTGCCACCCAGGTGCCCTTAACAATTTTCTTTCTGGTACTCCTTGTTAATCAATGTGTTTAAATTAAAAAAAATTTTTTTTAATGTCTATTTTTTGAGAGAGAGAGAGAGAGAGATTGAGAGAGAGGGAGACACAGAATCCAAAGTGGCTCCAGGCTCTGAGCTGTCATCACAGAGCCCGACATGGGGCTTGGACTCACTAATCATGAGATCATGACCTGAGCAGAAGTCAGATGCTTAACCAACTGAGCCACCCAGATGGCCCAATCCGTGTGTTTAAATGCAACTGTAATCTGCTGTGGAAATCTTTTTTCAATGTAATTCTTAATAGAAACTCCAAAAATCTTTTTTCAATATAGTTGTCAATAGAAGCTCTAACAGGTAACAAGAAATAAAAGCATTTTCAAGAAATAAAACAGGATTATGAACTAGCAGTCAGCAGTCCTGGGCTGACAAAACTTTAAAATACACTAAAATGCAAAGAGTGAAATTGGCTACTCTTTGATTATAATTCCAATTAAACATAAACTGCTTCAGTTTTAGTTAGAGTGTAGAATGTATCTTTTCAAGGAATCTATATTTGTAAATAATGTTATTCCTAAGATAATTTGCTACCATGTCATTATTAATAGAAGATAGACTTTACTGAAAATGCATGTTTTATATTTTTTTGCAAGTTTGATTTTTTTAAAAAATTTGAAAATTTTTTAATTTATTTTTGAGAGACAGAGACAGAGACAGAGTGTGAGCCAGGGAGGGGCAGAGAGAGAGGGAGACACAGAGGCCGAAGCAGGCTCCATGCTCCAAGCCATCAGCACACAGCCTGACACGGGGCTTGAACCCAGGAGCTGTGAGATCATGACCTGAGCCAAAGTTGGACACTTAACCGACTGAGCCACCCAGGCACCCCTGCAAGTTTGATGTTTTTTAATATCTTGAGTGTTTCTCATTAAAAACAACGACATCATCCCCATTCCTTACCCCCCACCCCCCAAACCCCACTTCTTTCCTTCTCCAGCTATCCCCCTAGACAGTCCTTGTTCTTCCTCATAAATATATTAACAAGACTGGCTATCTCTGTTGTTTTTCATGTCCATTTCTTCAACTTTTTCCTTTAATTAACTCTAGTCTGTTTCCTTTTTCTATCACTCCAGCAAAATAGCTCTTGCTGAGTTTGCCAGTGACTTCCAGATCACTAATTCCTTGGGCCATTTTTTTTTTCCCCAGGGTTCATCTCTCGTGACCTTTCAGCAGCATTCAACATTGTTGAATGTTCTTGAGAGGCTACTCAACTTCCATGACACCAGACTCTAGATTTTCCTCCTCCTCTTTGACCACCCCTACTCTATCTCTTCTCTATCTCCTTTACAGGTATACCTTATTCTAAACCAGAAATGTAGGGAGTTCCATAGGTAGTTGACTCTGCATTTGTTTTCCCAGTTCAGATGTCTTCTCTAAGCTCCAGACTAATATATTTCATTATGGCTCTTTGAAGTCTTCCTAAACATTATATCCAGAATACATTCATAATCTTCTTACCCTACTCCCACACTAATTCTTTTCTGTTGGCCCCAATCATAGTGAAGGCCTGTACACCATTTAAAAGCAAATTTCCAAAAACAAGGATTCATCCATAACACCTTCCTCTCCTTCACATTCTTTCTCTAATTTACTTGCAAGTTCTTTTGATTTTATTCTGTGTCTAAGTCTCCAATCTGAAAACTTTTCTCTATCTACACTGATATCTCACCAATCCCTGCTGCCATCATTCTTTCCTAAATGAATACTGATGTATCTGTGGAAGTGTCTCCACTGATGTCTCCAATTCCATATTTACTCTGAAGCTAAAAAAAAATTTTATAAATGTAAATTTTATCATAATAGTCCCCTCCATACCAGCTGGCAATCCTTCAGTGGTTGCTCATTGGTCTTGGTATAAAGCTAAAAGTTATAAGCATCGCTAAGCATCACCTTCACCATCTGGCTAGTGATTCTTCCAGCTTTCTCTACCATTTATTTGCTCCTTCAGGAACTCTCTCTGACTGCATACCCACTATCAAAACATGATATCACTTAATATTGGAAACACACAAAATAACTAAGAAGCATAATTTATTACTTGCCAGCCAAGGAACAGTTGTAATTTCAAGGCACAGTATTTCTTAACAAAGAAAATGCTGATCTTATATAGGGTTTTAGGAAACAAGGTGTTCTAGAAGTGGAGAACTTTCAGAAACAATATTGTTTAGATATTCACTTACTGAATGTGAAAGCATGGTTTCTAATGTGGCTGCTGATTGATTCTCAGAAGTGCACACTCCGGAGTAAGGCTGTTGATTAGCTTTCAAAAAAGTTGACCCTGTTGCTGCTTAGTTGCTAAATATGACAATTTCCCCAACCTCCATTCCTGCCAAATTGTGTCCCTTTTTATTTTCAAATATGAAAATATTTTATTTTTCCTTATCAAGTGGGAAGTTTATTTTAAAAATAGGACTCAGCTTGGTGTCCTTTCTTCTTCACAAAGTCAAAAAAACAAAAGAAAACAAACAAACAAACAAAACACAAAAGAAAAAAAAAACCTGTGCTATGAATGAATACACTGAAACTAATAGAAATAATGTGATTTGTATGAGTTTTGATAATAGAACATCATATACAAGGGGACTATTTTTGTTTTTCTATATTTTTCCACTTGAAGAAATATTGTTTGAGTAGGTTGTATAGCAAACCATTTTTATAATTAATAATCAGCCCTAAATATAAAAGGACACAAAATAACTTCACTTTTATAATGTTCTAAAAAATAGTTAACTGAATCTTGGTTGCAGACTCACTTTATTTTCACTCTGTAATCCTAAGTGAATTGAAGAAAGAAGATACCATTACATACAGTGTCAAGCAGTTTAAGGAATAAAATAATGGCTAATTAATCATTGGTGGTAATTGCTAACTGTTATTACATTTCCCTCCTAAGTCATGAGTTTTTAGCATAATGTTTGGGATGTGGCCTACATTCAATGAATTTTGTTGAATGTAATTATATTGATGTAGTTAACATTTAGAAAAAACTTTCCATTAAATGATAAATATGTTCTAGAAATTTCTCTGCTAAAACTTTTGGCAGTGTTGCCATTAGAATTAAAGAACTCATTAGAAGCTGACAAAATCATTCAGATATGTGATTTGTCTTAAGCTATGATAAAAGCACACTTTTTCCTAAATTATAATTATTGTTAATAGGCAAAATATTTTACATGTCATCTATTTTTTTCAAAATCAGTAGCTAATACCTGATCAGTAAAAAGAAAAGAGATGTAGTGACAAAATTCCCTTCTTTGTTTCAGTGATTTTAAATGAATACTACAAATGTTTGTGGAAAGTATACTCAATTTTATTGACATAAACACATGATTCCAAGAATAAGGTTGGCAATAGTAAATTCTTTCCAATCTGTGAAGCACTGTAATTTTTGTTTTTAACAAGAACTTTATTCAATATTGCATTCTCTTTGCTATTTAAGAATTTTGTTGGAGTGCTGGGTGGCTCAGTCGGTTGGGAGTCAGACTTTGGCTCAGGTCATGGTCTCCTGGTTCTGGAGTTTGAGCCCTGCATCGGGCTATGTGCTGACAGCTCAGAGCCTGGGGCCTGTTTCAGATTCTATCTCCCTCTCTCTCTGTTCCTCCCCTGCTCGTGCTTTCTCTCTCTCTCTCTCTCTCAAAAATAAATACACATCAAAAAAATTAAAAAAAAAAAAGAATTTTGCTGTTTAATTTTTGGATGGTTGTGACTGTTTTATCAACTCCACTTAATTTTATTTTAG
This sequence comes from Prionailurus bengalensis, assembly GCF_016509475.1. Lineage (NCBI taxonomy): Eukaryota > Metazoa > Chordata > Mammalia > Carnivora > Felidae > Prionailurus > Prionailurus bengalensis. The sequence continues at coordinate 27,291,148 of NC_057353.1, read as the reverse complement.
CTCATTTGAAAATAGTCATAATAATAAATCTCTTTTGGACTAAGAGCTTCTTTGATCTTCTGTTCTCCCCTACCTATTCACCTCTCTCACCCCTCACTTCAGGTGTAACCCAAAAATAAATGAGACAATACCATTTTTAGAGCCTTTCAAAGAAGAATTTTCTATTTCACTTGATAAGACCTTCTGATATTTAACTGGGCTCCAAATCAATTTTTTGGCAAAAAACGTAGATCTACAAACAGAAGACATGAGTTCTAGACTAAGTTTTACCTTTTTACTTGTAAGGTGACAGAATTTAACAACAGGAGCAAAATAACACTACTATGCCTTTCCCACAGGACTGACATGCAAATGACCTGCAAATTCTGTGTTAAGATTTTATTAGTATTTTATAACATTTCCAATTTAAAGAAGATTGCATTATAATTATAATAACAAATTACTTATGTGGTCTTTAAAATTCCCAAAGAAAATCATCCTAGATATAAACCATTGTAATGACTCACATTCATTAGGCAAGATAACTCTGGATTTAAGGATGTAAGTTTATTGTTCTTTAAATAAGTCAGTGATAACAATATCTAAGGAACTTGAATGGGTAAAATCCCTTCAATTCACAGTCAAGTACAAAAGCAGAAGCTAGTCTACTTCCTGTTATCTTTGAGAGGCTTACATTTTTGCAAGGAAAGTTTCACCAGGGTGATTGTCTTAATTATTTTTATTTGAGTAACAGTACCTAATAAACCAATCCAGATTGTTACCTAGCTCAGTAGGGGAGAAAATAATAGGGTATCTTCACATCTTCTGCCTCGAAATCATGTCCTCAGTTTCTTTGTTTCTTCCTCTTTTATTGTGGTGTGAAGAGTAGAAAGGAAAGCTCCCCTCTGCAGGGGAAGGACTTATAGAGAAGGTAACCTGGTTTTACCCTGCCTTTTAGGAATCTTTGCAGTTTGGAAAAGCACATTTCTCAGTTAAAAAAAAAAATATATATATATGTATATATGGTGTATATATATATACATATATATATATATGCATATATATATATATGGTAATTTTAGTGTGGATTTGGATTCTCTTTAATCCCCAGACTTTGTTTGAAAAACTTGAGGAAGGAGGAAAAGAATCAGATGGTGATGGAGTTTGTGTGGCTGACTCAGGTGGCTAAGATGGCACCCTTCGGGCCGTGTGATGCTTCACAGAGATTCCTTCGTATAGATTCCTTAGTAGGGAAAGAGTACGTTTTTATTATGAACAACAATAATACAATCTTACTTTATCAACAACATATTATCAAATGTTAGCTTATTAGGAAAAAATTCCAGCAGAGCAGTAATGTCTGTTTTCTTTTTTTTTTTTTTTTTCCTTTTCATCCATATCTAGCTTTTGATTGTTAGAAAACTGAAAGGGGTCCATGAGCTTTTGAACCACAGTAAGGAGAAGAGCAAGGGAGATAATATTTTGAGAATTTATACTCTGTTCTTTTAGAAAAGGGTCAGTGTGTTGGGGTTAATTGTTCATTTCTAAACTTGAAATATTTATTTTCCCAAACAACTTATTTCTGATAGGGAACTTGCAAGTAAAGGTCGAGAGAGAAAGTTCTTTTTCAAAGATTTCAAAAGAAATATGTGAATTTTTCCAAGTTAAAAATATAACACTCCTCAAGATATATGATTTCAAAGCTTCTCTTCATTATTTTTCAATATCCTTTATAGAATGCATTCGCTTGTACTGCATCAGTTACTAACCAGGGATTTAAAATGTCTGAATTAGGAAACTTAGCATTTTCATTTTGTTCCTGAAATAGATTATTTTAAAATGTCCTTAATGTATTTTTCTGCTATTTCATGTGTACCTTTCATTGCCCACCAAATGTTTCACTATCTTTATTGGATACAAAGAGGACAGAGTAATTCCTTTTAGCAGATTTTCAAAAATTTTGTTTTAGAAGGGGTCGGAATTTAAAAACAATTAAATAGATTTGGCATATATATAGAAGGCTAATTTACATGAATGGGTAGAAATGGAAAAAAGAAATAAGGCAAACAATGAAATGTGTATGCTCCCTCATTTAAAGGTATGCAACAATATAGCAATACTTAAAAATGTATTTTTCTATACTAAAAAAAATGTAGTAGCATTTGAAAAAAATTAAGTAACATGATCATAGTATATATTTGTATTTGAAGAGAAATGTGTCCACTGTGTTCCTGATCATTTTACTTGAAGAAATTATTTATTGCATTTTACTCATTTTCTCACTGAGTTTATGGCGTGTTTTACTGACTGACTTTCAAAAGAACTAAACCTGTCTTTTGTGAATGTTCTAATATTTTTAAAGACTTTCCTGATTAGCTGGATAAAAGGACATAGTGACACGAGTGGGGAGTAGGATTAGATGCCATCTCTCATTTGAACTGGAATTAGAGACTGCAGTCGTAGAAATTGAATGATGTCTTTTCCATTCCCCATGTCCCTTTCTCAAATATTTGCAAAAACCTCAGGAAAATCAGATTTGATCCATCTCATCAATTTTTAGTAAGATGGGCATTTTGATTCCTTCTTGAGGCTGGATTCTAAAGCTACTGTCCACTATGCCAAGTCTATATGAAACTTGACACGGCATTTTATCTCAACTCTAGTTGACCATGAGGGTAGCCTCAATGTCATCGCAACCAAAACACCACAGCTGCTCTCACTGCTGCCCAAAGGGAGAAACTTGAACCTTTGTTCAAGACTTTTCTGGCATTTTATTTGACATAGATAAAGTGCCAGCTATATGGAATAGCATCCCTTCTTCATGGTATTTATTGCCACAACATGTGTATCATGTATACATGTGTACATTGCCAAACATGTATATCATGTTTGTTTGTTTATTGTCTGTATTTCCATCTCCACCACCCCCCACCTCCAATTTGTAAGCTCTCAGAGACCAGGAGATGGGTTTTTTGCAGGCACTTAATACTGACTCATTGTAGGCACTCAAAAATATTTACTGAGTGAATAATAAATTTCCAAATGAAATAATTTTAGTTGGAAAGATCAGATGATATTTTTAAGGCACGTTTCTAGATTCTTGATATAGATTTCCAATTTACTTTTTCTAAATTTAATTTGGATTTCAGCTGTCACCACCAGTGATTAAGAATGTTGATTTTTCTGAACCTATTTTGGTACTAAATGTAAAACTATTTTTTAGCTACCCAGTTTAATAATAGAAAGATGCTATCTAATTTTAATTAAGAATTACTTGATTACTTGTTCTTGAATGTTCCAACCTAACATAGTATAAATATCTCATATAAAACTAAGAATACACTCTTTCCTTCTAACAAAGGAACAATGCTCAGTTCTTTCATCATAACTTGTAGTGTCTATAGGGAAGGTCTTTTACTTTTCTGTTAATAATACAATATCATAACAGTGTTTTGCAAATTTGGAACATTTGCATCTTGCAGTATTTTTGAGTATAAAGTCTGAAAAATCTTCCACTAAGAACACAACCAAATGTCACATAAAATAAACATTCTTTCAAAAGCACATTTATGATCTCAAACTTTAAAGGAAATTCCTAGGGATCAAAATTAAAAATACATATGAAAAGTGAGAAGCTATAATACTAACTAAGCACTAAAATCAATTTGTTCCAAGGACATTTATCTACAACAGAAATATAGTGGCTTAGTTTTGTTTTTATTTTTTTTTAATTTGTTTAAAGTTTATTTGTTTTGAGAGAGAGATAATAAGCAGAGGAGGGGCAAAGGGAGAGGGAGAAGGAGAGAATCTCAAGTAGTCTCCTTACCGCCAGTGCAGAGTCCCATGTAGGGCTCGAGATCATGACCTGAGCTGAAATCAGGAGTTGGATGCTTAAGCAACTGAGCCACCCAGGCGCCCCTGTTTGTTTGTTTTTAATTTGAGTATAGTTGACATACAATCATGTTACATTAGTTTCATGAACACAACATAGTGATTCAACAACCCTATAAGTTTTGTTATGCTCACCACAAGTGTAGCTACCATCTGCATAGCATCACTATGCAATGCTATTACAATGCCATTGACTGTATTCCCCATGCTGTACCTTTCATCCCTGTGACTTATTTATTCCATAACTGGAAGCCTGTATTTCTTATTCCCCTTCACCCATTTTGTCCATTCCTCTCTGGCAACCATCAGTTTGTTTTCTGTATTTATATGTCTGATTCTGCTTTTTGTTTGTTTATTCATTTGTTTTGTTTCTTAGATTCCACGTATAAGTGAAATCATATGGTATTTGTCTTTCTCTGACTTATTCCACTTAGCACAATACCCTGCAGATCCATCCATGTTGCTGAGGGCAAGATCTCATCCTTTATTTTATATGACAAGGGGATAATATCCAAAATACCTAAAGAACTTCTACAACTCAGTGCCCCCTCCCTCACCAAAAAAGAGTAATCTGATTAAAATGGGCAGAGGACATGAATAGACATTTTTCCAAAGAAGATATACAGATGACCAATGGACACATGAAAAGATGCTCAACATCACCAATCTTCAGGGAGATGCAAATCAAAACCACAGTGAGATAAAATACCAGTCAGAATGGCTAGAATCAAAAAGACAAGCGATAACAAGTGTTAGGCTGTGGAAAGAAATGAACCCTAGAGGCTTAGATTTTAGGTTTTAAAAGCTATGTGGAAGGAGTTGCCTGGGTGGCTCAGGTGGTTAAGCATCCGACTTCAGCTCAAGTCATGATCTCATGGTTCGTGGGTTCGGGCTCTGTGCTGAGAGCTCTGTGCTGAGAGCCTGGAGCCTGCTTCAGATTCTGTGTCTGCCTCTCTCTCTGCCCCTCCCCTGCTTGCACTCTGTCTCTCTCTCAAAAGTAAATAAACATTAAAAAATTTTTTTAAAGCTATGTAGGGGAAGGATTCTTCATCACTTAGTATTTTGTCCCTGTGAAAAAGTACTATATATTGGGTGCTGATTAAGGTTGCATACCTTGTACTGAAGATAGAATGATTACCTATTAAGGAAAGTCTCCTTGTCTCCAAGGATGGATTTTCAATAGGACATTTTGTTTTTCTATAAGGTCACGACTTTTGAATAGTGGTTAACTTATGCCTTTTAGTATGAAATAGTCAGTGATTATGACTGTGAGATTTTTTTTTCTCCATTGCTTTATGATCTCTTCTGTGAAGTGAGTTGCTGGGTCTGTGGCAATGACAAATGGGAGAACATCAAAATCCACTGACAGAGTGAGGAAGAGAAAGGAAACAAAATCAAATTCCATAATTGACATCTATTCCCAATAGTCAATTATTTATTTTATTATACATTATATGACCCTTATTAGAATATAAATTTCATGAGAATACTTACCTTTTCCAATCTGTTTATCACTGAATCCCACTGTTAGGCGAGTACATGGCAGATAGTGACTGATTAAATGAATAACGAGAAAAAATATTAATTCCTCCATGATGGAAGATGTTGAATATAACCTGTTACGAGATAGCTAAGCACTTGCTATCAGAGCCACTGATACAAATGTTCTCACATTCTGATTCTATTCAGAGTGGTAGAACCACATATCTTTCCCCCAAAACCTCTTTGGCACAGATATTCTGACTTTCTTCTTCCAAGTCCTTTACTAATATACTTTCCAGATCCTAGGATTCTAATCTCAGTAATCCTCCTTTTGGAAAGAATGGAAAACACTGGGGGATTTATGTTACCACCCCTTTAGATGGTCTCATAGGAAATGATCCTATAAATCATAGGAGATTCCTCAAAAGGTATAGGTAGAGGGGCGCCTGGGTGGCACAGTCGGTTGGGTGGCACAGTCGGTTAAGCGTCCGACTTCAGCCAGGTCACGATCTCGCGGTCCGTGAGTTCGAGCCCCGCGTCAGGCTCTGGGCTGATGGCTCAGAGCCTGGAGCCTGTTTCCAATTCTGCGTCTCCCTCTCTCTCTGCCCCTCCCCCATTCATGCTCTGTCTCTCTCTGTCCCAAAAATGAATAAACGTTAAAAAAAAAATTAAAAAAAAAAAAAAAGGTATAGGTAGAGTTTTGGCCAGTGCTGAAAGAAAAGTTCTTAAGAATATTGTTAAATATACCTCACTTTATGATCCAATTATTTTGTTTCTTGTTTAAGAAACCTTTCTCTGTTTCAAGGTCTAAAAGATATTCACCTATTTCCTACACTGTGGACTAAATTGTTTCCCCCTCAAATTCATATGTTGAAGCCCTAACCTCCAATATGATTGCTGAGGTCTTTGGGACATAGGATGAGGCCATGAGTGTAAGGTTCTTATGACAGGGTTGGTGCACTTCCTTATAAGAAGAGACACCAGAGAGCTTGCTTCCTCTCTCTCTCTGCTATATGAGGACAATAAAGTAGCTATTTGCAAGCCAGGAACGGAGCTCTCAACCATTATAGCACCTTAATCTCAGATTTCTAGCTCCAGAATTGTGATAAAATAAATCTCTGTTGCTTAAATTACCCTGTGTATGGTATTTTTTATGGCAGCCTAAGCAGACTGAAACACTCACTAAGAATTTGTTTTTGATTTTTAAAAAATATTTAAATCCCAAATCCATAACATTGATTTGTTAAAATTTTTTAGTACCATTTAATAATATACTTAGTAAATTTTTCCAATGTTATCATTTGTTATCCTTCCTTTCTCAATGATGTGATATGGTACCTGTTGATATAAATAAATACATAATAAATAAATAAATAAATAAATAAATATATGGGCCTCTTTCTGAATTCTCTGTATTGTTTCATTTGAAACTGTTCTAAAATTATTAGATAATAGTTGGATATATATTTATTTATACATATATAGTTAGGTATATTTACTATATAATTATATCTAAATATAATTTGTAAATATATTTCATATGTCTATCCCTATCAGTAGTATACTGTTTCAATTTCTATTGCTATGACTTCACAATAAGTCCTTTTATCTGGTCAGGCAAGTCCCCTAACCTTCTAGAAACATCCTGGCTACAGTTGGCCCTTATTTTTCCAAATATGTTTCAAACTAAATTTGTCAAATTTAATGAAAAATTTCATTGGAATTTATATTAGATTTTCAGGGACTCTATAGATTAATTTGAAAATAACATATTTTCCTGATACTATCTTCTGTTTATGGAAATAATATACATTTGCATTTCTTGAACCCTAATATCTTTTATAAAATTATTTTTATCCGTTTAATTCATTATATTGATATAACTTGTTAATTAAAAGAAGTTTTATATTTTTAAAAACCCCAAAACATTGTGCCAACAATTATTAGACATAGTGGAAAAGCTAAGAAGGATGATTGGATATAAGATTGATATATGGAAATCAATTGCATTTCCCTGCACTAATAGCAAACAACTGAATATATAATTGGTAGGATGACAACATTTAAATAGAGTGAAAGAATATTAAGTATGCATTTTGTTTTCTAGGAGTCTCTCCAAAAATACCTGGAAAATGTATTCTCTGGGTTCTCGAATCTTCAAAAGTTTTTATTTGTTTTCTTTATAATGGAAACGTGTTTTATTGAATTCCGACTACTCTAAGATTAGCTATTTTTATCCTGAAGACTTTCAGATATTACTTAGTTGTGTGCTAGCATTTAATTTTGCTAAGGAGAATCTGAAGTTAATCTGATATTTACATTCTCAAGTGATTTGATCATTTTGCCCACATGCCTAAAGCATTATTTGCTTAATTTGAAATCTAGTGATATTAAAATATGTATCATTATTGATTGTTCTATTAATTTTTGTAGACTTTTAATATGTAGATCAAAGTCTTTGTTTATTTCTGGAAAATTTTTGTATCATCATTATTTTTATCATCAGTTCATAGAACTACTAGTAGGGGTGGTATGTGTTAAATAATCTCAATATGATGGGCACAACTGGGTAGCTCAGGTGGTTGAGCACCCAACTTTTGATTTCAGCTCAGGTTATGCTCCCAGGGTCATGGGATCGTGCCCTATGTTGGGCTCTGTGCTGAGTGTGGAGCTTGCTTAAGATTCTCTCTCTTTCCCTCTGGCTCCCTCCCCCACTCACATTCTCTCTTAAAAATAATAATAATAAAATAATCTCAATATGACTGAAGATAGTTTTGTAAACCTCATTTTTCTGAATGACAGTTTAGCTGGTATTAAATTTTAGGTTTATCATCCTTTGCTCTCGATACTTAAAAATATTATTTAATGTAGTCTGACTACTCTTTATAATAAAATAAGTTTTCTATAAATCCAACTGTTAATTACTTTTTAGTCTTTTTGCTTTCTTTTTGGTTCCTTTCAGAATTTGTCCTTGATGTTTTAAAGTTTCAGTATGGTGTGTCTAAAAATCAACATATCATACACATATAAAACTATTTATGGAGGTTTCTTAATCTGATAACTTTCAACTTTCAATGGTCCAAATATTTCTTCCACGATATTGTCTTTATAATCTCCTAGATCCAGGTGCATTCTGGAAGCCATTATGTGGTATGAAACATGAGTTTTTATTTTTACTAAATGCATTTTAATTTCCAAAATTGCTGCTTGGTTATTTATGTTTACCTTGACTTTTATTAAAATTTCTGTCCTTTATGTATGTACTATTTTCCCCTTTATCTTTTGAGGATTTATAAATGCACGTATACTAACACTGTGTCCAGATCTCTCTATTAATCCCTAAGGAATTTTTTTTTTTCATTTTTTTTGCATCTATTTTCTAAAGCTGTATTTTCTCTTACACTTTGAAATTCTTATTTTTCTTAAAATTTTCATTTTCTTAAAATGTATCATCAGAATTTTCTTTCACATCCACTCCAGGTTTTGAGGGCTCCTTGTGAAATGTTTTAATAGTTGTGTTCCAGGCTCCTTAGGCTTTCAAATAGCAAATCAGGACATCTGTTAACAACTCTTTTGGAATACAGACATACAATTTCTGGATCTACATCTATTTAGAGGGTGCAGTCTGGGCCCAGACTACCAAGAATGACTTTATATCACCTTATCTTATGGGCCAAGGACTGGCTAACAGCTTAGATCTTGGTGGGCCCATAGTTGGCTTTGCTAGGGAAGCACATTCCAAATCTAAGACCATAAATGCAGTAAATGGCTTCAACCTTTATTTCCATTCAAACATTAAGACTACTCTCTCAGCTCCATTCGTCTCCAGTTCCTGGTGGAGGCAAGAGGCTTACCTATTTCTGATATTTCTTTTATATTTTGTCAGGAGAAAAGGTGGAAGTTTATGAATCTATTTGATCTGCCAATTTGTTAGAGAAATCTATCATAAAATTTTATTTCTAAAGTCAAATAGTTTACATATAAAACATTCACCCAGTTTAATTATAGTTTGATGAGTTTTGACAAATGCACACACATGTAACGACCATAGTAATAAAGAAATATGACATTTCTAGGATCCCTGAGTGGCTCAGTCAGTTAAGCATCTGACTCTTGATCTCAGCTCAGGTCTTGATCTCTGGATGGTGAGTTCGAGCCCTGCTTTGGGCTCCACAAAAAGAAATACCTATGACATTTCAAAGGTTATTTTCTTCTGTAGTATCTAATCTGTTCTGAACCTCAACTAGTAAATTTGTCTTAGAACATACTGAATTTTTAATCTTTCCATTTGTTTCCTTTGTATATCTTCTATTTTCTCTTCAGTGTGGTCATAGTTCCTTTAAATACATTGACATTTTTGTAATGGCTTTTTTAACATTCATATCTGTTAATTTCATCATCTCTGCTGTGTTTGGGTCTGTTATTATTCATTTATTTTTCTTCTCATTAAGGGTCACATTTTCTGGGGCAGCTGGTTTGCTCTGTCGGTTAAGCAACTGACTCTAGATTTCGGCTTAGATCCAAATTTTGGCTTAGTTCCTGAGTTGGAGCCCCTTGTGGAGCCTGCTTGGGATTCTCTCTCTCTCTCTCTCTCTCTCTCTCTGTCTTTCTCTCTCTTTCTGTCTGTGTTTCTCTCTTTCTCTCCCTCTCTCTGCCCCTCCCCAGCTCTCTCTGTCTGTCTCTCAAAGAAAATAAATAAAACTTTAAAATAAATGATAACTTGGGGCACCTGGGTGGCTGAGTTGGGTAAGCGTCAGACTTGATCTCGGCTCAGGTCGTGATCTCACGGTTCATGGGTTCGAACCCCACGTTGGGCTCTGCACTGATGGCGTGGAGCTTGCTTGGGATTTTGTCTCTCCTCTCTCTGCCCCTCCTCTGCTCATGTGCAAATGCTCTCTCCCTCTCTCTCTCTCTCTCTCAAAAATAAATCAATAAACTAAAAAAATTAAAAAATAAAAGAAATGATAAGTTAAAAAAAGGCACATTTCCTGCTTTTAGTCATATTTGGGTGCTGATTGTTGTGTATAGTAATTACATTTGTTGAGTGTCTTGGGGAGTTTTTATTGTCTTCCTTTAAAGACTTGCATTTTGTTTTGACTGATAGTTGAGTTACAATTTAGGCTTATTGATAAATTTTAGTTAAAGTAGGTCTAGAGTAGCCTTTGGTGTAATACAGTTTTTGTATTAAGAATTCACACTTTTTTGGACAGTCTCTTTAACAAATGGTGCTGGGAGAACTGGACAGCAACATGCAGAAGATTTAAACTAGACCACTTTCTCACACCATCCACAAAAATAAACTCAAAATGGATAAAGGACCTGAATGTGACACAGGAAACCATCAAAACCCTAGAGGAGAAAGCAGGAAAAGACCTCTCTGACCTCAGCCATAGCAATTTCTTACTTGACACATCCCCAAAGGCAAGGGAATTAAAAGCAAAAATGAACCACTGGGACCTTATGAAGATAAAAAGCTTTTGCACAGCAAAGGAAACAACCAACAAAACTAAAAGGCAACCAACGGAATGGGAAAAGATACTTGCAAATGACATATCGGACAAAGGGCTAGTATCCAAAATCTATAAAGGGCTCACCAAACTCCACACCCGAAAAACAAATAACCCAGTGAAGAAATGGGCAGAAAACATGAATAGACACTTCTCTAAAGAAGACATCCGGATGGCCAACAGGCACATGAGAAGATGCTCAACGTCACTCCTCATCAGGGAAATACAAATCAAAACCACACTCAGATATCACCTCACGCCAGTCAGAGTGGCCAAAATGAACAAATCAGGAGACTATAGATGCTGGCGAGGATGTGAAGAAATGGGAACCCTCTTGCACTGTTGTGTCTTAGATAGCACATATATATGTATCTTATCGTATTGATTATTTAATGATTTTTTTCTTTGATAAGGCAAGTAAAAACCCATGAAAACTAAGTCTGGTTGAAAAATGTAAATATCAACGTCGCCCCTCATCAGGGAAATACAAATCAAAACCACACTCAGATATCACCTCACGCCAGTCAGAGTGGCCAAAATGAACAAATCAGGAGATTATAGATGCTGGAGAGGATGTGGAGAAACGGGAACCCTCTTGCACTGTTGGTGGGAATGCAAACTGGTGCAGCCACTCTGGAAAACAGTGTGGAGGTTCCTCAGAAAATTAAAAATAGACCTACCCTATGACCCAGCAATAGCACTGCTAGGAATTTACCCAAGGGATACAGGAGTACTGATGCATAGGGGCACTTGTACCCCAATGTTTACAGCAGCACTCTCAACAATAGCCAAATTATGGAAAGAGCCTAAATGTCCATCAACTGATGAATGGATAAAGAAATTGTGGTTTATATACACAATGGAGTACTACGTGGCAATGAGAAAGAATGAAATATGGCCCTTTGTAGCAACATGGATGGAACTGGAGAGTGTGATGCTAAGTGAAATAAGCCATACAGAGAAAGACAGATACCATATGGTTTCACTCTTAGGTGGATCCTGAGAAACTTAACAGAAACTCATGGGGGAGGGGAAGGAAAAAAAAAAAAGGAGGTTAGAGTGGGAGAGAGCCAAAGCATAAGAGACTCTTAAAAACTGAGAACAAACTGAGGGTTGATGGGGGGGGGGGTGGGAGGGAGGGGAGGGTGGGTGATGGGTATTGAGGAGGGCACCTTTTGGGATGAGTACTGGGTGTTGTATGGAAACCAATTTGACAATAAACTTCATATATTGGAAAAAAAAAGAAAGGAATGACACTTTTTTGAGTTCTTGACCGAAAGCCTCATCTGTTCACTATGTTCTCTCTACTGTCACTGATTATGATTCAAATATCTTTGAGCCCTGTGTTAGCTCTGGGAATTGTTTACCTTACAGGTTCCCTGTAATTTTTTGCTCAATCTCATGGTATTTCACCAGTGAAGGCAAGGGTCTAATGCAAAATTTTGGAGTCCTTTTTCTACATAGCTCTCTCCCTTACAGAATTTTGCCCTCCAAATTCTACCTGCCTCATCTCTCTGAACTGTTAGCTCTGTCTCCTTAACTCAGCAGTAATCCTGGCATCTACCTGGGTTCTCTCCCACTCTCCAGTGGTCTCAGGAGTGCTACCTGGCAGAAAGCCTGTACAGCCATTGAGGGTTACTTCATTATTTTTTTTTCCTTCTCTCAGAGATCTTTTCATCTGTTGTACAATGCCTGCAAACAGTTGTTTCCTGTGTTTTGCCCAGTTTTTGAGTTGACAAAGCAAAAGGCAAGTCTGGTACTTGTTATTCTGTCATGTCAAAAGTGGAAATCTCTCATACTTGAATTTCATATTTCAATACCTCAGCTACTAAAGTCTTGTCATTAAAAAAATCCTCACAAGTTGATACTTCTCTTAACATTATTCCCAGTCTTCTTTTTGCCCTTTCATGTGATGGCCATGAAGTAATGAAGGAGCCATATAAATTTGTATGTGATAACTAAATTAAAATTTCTTGGGATTATGTGGTTAGTTAAAATTGTTTGTGCTGTCCCCACTTATTTACAAATTACTGTATTCATTGTGTAGATTATAATTGGGTAATTCAAATGTCCATCAAGGCTGCCTTAATAGCATCTTAATAATTTACTGCTTATAAACTCACATACCGATTAATCTCTTGGACACATGGGCAGCATAATATAAAACTTTCAGTAGTAGCTTACTAATTTAACCTTCTGATAAAACCTGATAATTTTCTCTGGGTAAAAACATGGGCTTGAAAATGGGCATTATTCTAAGTTAAAATCCTCTTTATTATTTTGGGGAAACTATGATAGTTTTATGTAACCAAACAAAAATAGTCTTTTTGGTGGTGGTGTTGTTGTTGAATAAATGACGATATATGTGAATGTATATTCAGTATCTTTCCTGGGAATACTGTACAGGTGGTGGAAGAATAAAACATTCTTTTTCTACTGAGGTTGCAGAACCAAATCTATGCTGGCTGCATTTACCCAACATGTAAAGTGCCTGTCTGCAGCTGGGGAGAAAGAGACCAGTTTGCAAAGAGAAACAGAGAAAAAAGAAGGAATACTTTATAATTCTCTGAGTAACATTAGTTTTTTGGGGTTTTTTTGGCTTTTTTTTTCTAGCTACATTAACCAACAAATTTCCTTTTTACTTCAAGTGGATTGATTTAAATTTCTATTTTTTTTTTAAGCAAAAGGTTTTGGTGATTGCATTATTCAAATAAAAATGCAAAAATTTTGTGTTTTCTGTCTATGGCCACAAAGTTGTTTTACCTAAATCAATACAAGTATTTCAGCAATAGGGGTGCTTATCCTTTTTCTCTGGCATAACTCCATTTATTTCCAACCATTCGATTGCCCTGTACCATCTCGGCACATATATGCAATGTGTGTGTGGTATGAAATTTTATCTTCAAATATATTCTTCCATATTCCTATATTCCTCTTGTAGCTTTTTGTCTTATTTCTTCTGTAAGATCTCAGCCAAAAGGCCAAGGAGGAATGTAAGATATTTCCCTTGTATGGTATTTTACACAGTGTAAGCTCATCAAATGCTATTTGATGAGTGGTCTCTGAGAAATGATATTCTACTTCACTCGAGCTTCATGAATGTTTGGCATTAAAGGTTGTTTAACATTGTTCCATTTTCTCTCCATGACTTACTGTTTATAGTTTTCCCCTAAGATACTGACAATTAGTCCTGGTCTTATAAACATATTTGGACTGATTTTAATTAAATAGCAAATTAATTAATTTTTATAGGAAAATATAAAGAAACACTTTTCTTTCCCTGTGATAAGCAAACTAGTCATATAATCCAGATCATAACTGATGACAAATATATCTGCATCTATTTCTTTTCTGATCCATAGATAATTTGTAAAGATCTGTATCTACTCCAAATGACTATAATGATAATTTTCATCAACATTAGAATAGACAAAATAATATTTTAGAGTACAAAATACATGCCATGCACTATGCTGGGTTAGTCACATGCAAAATCTCGAGTCCTATGACAGGTCAGTCAATATAACCTCATTTTACAGAAGAAAAAAGAGTCTCAAACAATTTAGGTAATTCTAATTATAAAGTAGTGATTTGGATTAAAATAACTTTAAAACCTATTAACTAGGTATATGGCCTTAGATAAGTTATTCAACCTTTATGAGTAAACTTCAATCTTCTATAAGATGGGATTTAAAAATAGTACTTATCGGGGCACCTGGGTGGCGCAGTCGGTTAAGCGTCCGACTTCAGCCAGGTCACGATCTCGCGGTCCGTGAGTTCGAGCCCCGCGTCAGGCTCTGGGCTGATGGCTCGGAGCCTGGAGCCTGTTTCCGATTCTGTGTCTCCCTCTCTCTCTGCCCCTCCCCCGTTCATGCTCTGTCTCTCTCTGTCCGAAAAATAATAAACGTTGAAAAAAAAAAAATTAAAAAAAAAAAAAAAATAGTACTTATCTCTGAAGATGGCTGTGATGATTAGATCAGCTTATATAATTACAATATTTATCATAGTAGTCAATACAAAAAAATTAATAGTATATTTTTTTGTTTTTGTTTTTATTACTATTTCCAAATATAAAGCCTAGTCCACTCAAATCTTGGTAACTCTGAAACAAGTATTTCTTTGTACCATATCACATATACTGAGCTATGTTCCTAATAATGACTGTCTGAAGATAGAGGGCGGTCATTTTTAATCTACATTAAGAATACTTTCCTTTTGACTGGACCAGAGTCATATGGCATGGTAAACAACTTTTGCTATGTCTCCTCAATGACACTTGTTCTATAAAAATATCCTACTACCCTCTTTGGTGGGCTACCTATAACCCTGTACGTACTTGCTACACATGAAACAAATAAGCAAGCTTGAGAGAAGTTGTCTTGACTACTTATGAGCTTCTAGTTTTTGAATTTGAAACTTTTAGATCTCAGAGATGCTTTCTATTTTAGAATCCTTACTATTTTCACTATTTTTTTATTTATTTTTCTTTTATTTTTGACTTCGTTGTGATTTCAGGCCAGATCCACCTGAATTAAAAGTTTACATTAAAAAAGTAGGGTAAAACCAACAGATAAAGACAAGGAAAAGTAGTTTTAAAAATATATAGAAGACACTAGTTTGTCAGGTGTAGTTCTTAGGCAACAAAGTATAAAATTTTAAATAATAAAAAATATATGTGTGTGTATATGTGTGTATATATATACATACATAATAAAAATGCTATACACACACACACACACACACACACATATATATATATATATATATATATATATATATATATATATATATATTCCCCCCCCCCCGGACCTTAGGCTTATGTATGCAATTAGCAAATCATAATTTGAACTGGTCATACCCTACTGCCAACACTATCTACCTTGTACTATGTTTTCCTTCCCACCATGCTCCTTCTCCATATTAATTCTTCTGTATAATGACAATCACAATCCAAATCGTCACTTAAACAAGAAGTAGTGAAGTGATTCGACACTGTGCCTCCCATGCTTTTCCCTGTGTTATTTCTCTACAACCTACTACAATCTATTACTCCTTTTCTGTCTCACTGCTTCTTTACTTCTGGTCTGGATCATTTCAACTGCCTTCAAACTCTGTGTCTTTTTATTATTGTTGTTCTCATCTTGCCTCTATTCCATTCTTCATAAAGAACATGATTTGTCATTCACAATCCTTCAGTAGTTTGTAATAGTTTACACAATAAAAATCAAAATATTAAGTATAACCTCTAGACCCTTGCTGATATGTGTCCTTTTTCAATCCAGCCATCACAATCCCCACTGGTTTCACAATCCCCACTGAAATTCTAAGTCATCCTTTTTGTCATCATTTTGTCACATCCTGTAGCTTTGCATGTGCTGTTCTTTCTGCCTAAAATACATTTTTCTTTTGGATCCCCAGAAAATCCTTATTCTTCGAGGTGACTTTCTAGTGGGTTCTCTTTCTGAATTGGAGATGATTATACTCCTCTTTGTATCACTAGGCAGGTTTAGGAGTTCCAATCAATTTTGAATTGAAGCTAAAGCATTTGTACATGATGATGTTCTAGTTATCTATTTCTACCTAATGAACCGTACCAAAATTTAGTGACTTAAAACAACAGCAATTTATTTTGGTTAATTTTCTTCAATGTGGGTAGGGCTCAGAGCAGTTAGTCTCTGCTTTTTTTGGTTCCTCTTCACATGGTCCTCCACATGCTATTTGGGCTTCCTCACTGCATGGTGGCAGGATTCTTAGAACAAGAGACCAAGAAAGGCAGGAGCAAGCCTATTCCACCTCTTATGGTCTAGCCTCAAAAGTCATATAGCTCCACATCTGCCATGGTCTGCCCAGATTCAAGCAGAGGAAACAGATTTCACCTCTTTTTTTTATTTAAAAAAAATTTTTTTTAACGTTTATTTATTTTTGAGACAGAGAGAGATCGAGCATGAACAGGGGAGGGGCGGAGAGAGAGGGAGACACAGAATCGGAAGCAGGCTCCAGGCTCCGAGCCATCAGCCCAGAGCCCAGCCTCACGGACCATGAGATCGTGACCTGAGTTGAAGTCGGACGCTTAACCGACTGAGCCACCCAGGCACCCCAACAGATTTCACCTCTGATAGAAGGAGTTGGAAGTCACCTTCTAAAAAGAGCATGTAGGATGAGTGATTGTTGTAGCAGGTTTGAAGAGATTTTAGAGGAATTTATAAATGCAGATTAACAGTTGCCATATATATTATATTTTTAAGAAATTAAAAAATGTACATATGAAATTACTTTTTAATTGTTATAAACTAGCCACACAGTTCTAGTTTTAGAAAAAGGGACATTTTTTTAGGGTCATGCATTTTTACCATACATTTCTTGGCTTTTGTCATTTCAATTTTAGT
The DNA here is from genome assembly GCF_016509475.1 of Prionailurus bengalensis. Lineage (NCBI taxonomy): Eukaryota > Metazoa > Chordata > Mammalia > Carnivora > Felidae > Prionailurus > Prionailurus bengalensis. The sequence goes on along the minus strand of NC_057353.1, from coordinate 27,273,903 downwards.
GGTTGCATTAATGGTTATGTAGAGTGTTTGAAAACAGAACAGATTTAATATTAACCTGATAAAATTATAATGACTTGTAGGAATTTCCCAATTGATATTAAAAAGTTTTGTTGTGAATTACAAATTATTTATTTCCCAGTGATAATTCGTAATTGAACATGTTGAAAGGAATGGATATCCTTAAGTGTGAATGCAGTATTTTCTTTTCTTTCCTTCCTTTCATTTTTTCATTCTTCCTATTCTTCCTTCTTCCCTTCCTCCCTTTCTTCTTCTCTTTGTCCCTTCCCTTCTTTCTCTTCCCCTTTTCCCCTATTCTTTCTTCCTTCCTTCTTTCCTCAGTTCTGTAATTTTCTTTTTATTCAGTAAAAACAGTAAAATAGCAGCAGCAACAATAAAGAAAACCTTGTTTCATAAACTTTTTTGACAGAACTCTGGGGTTTATTATGGTAAAATGTTCACTTAATGTTTCAATTAAGTGAAGAAAGCACATATCTCTCTGAGTCCATAGGTGCTGTAGGAATTTCTCTTATAAATTTGAAGAGCAAACATTTTCAACTACCTTTGAGGCTCTCTACCTTAACAATTATATAATACATGCATTTTTTTTCTTCAAAGCAATGTATAGGTTGTGTGATAACTATTGTTTAATTTTTTTTTAAATATGTTCATTTACTTTTTTGAGGGAGAGAGAGAGAGAGAGTGCAAGCAGGGAAAGGGCAGAGAGAGACGGAGACACAGAATCTGAAGCAGGCTCTAGTCTCTGAGCTGTCAGCACAGAGCCCGATGCGGCGCTCAAACTCATGAACCATGAGATCATAACCTGAGCTGAAGTCGGACACTCAGGCACCCCTGATAACTAATATTTAAAAATATTTTTATGATTGTTATCACCATATATGTAATGATTCTTTTTTCTATGAAAGTTGGACATATATGTATATGTGAGAAGAAGTTAAATTATACTAATATTAAAATCTGCAGGAATTAGTTTTGCAGATACTGTAAAATTAATTTGTTTTTTCCCACTGAGGGATCTTATAGTAATCATAGCACTTACTGATGTATCTCTACTTTCGACATGAGTTTATAAGTACTACCTATCTTGGTGCTGACAAGAGCAGTAGTTTCTTAGTCTTGTAAATTATTATGGAATCTGTTTATTACACATCCAAAAAATATTTCTTGTGCATCTATATATGTTAGACTTTGGGCTGTTTGTTGCCTAAAAGGCTACTTGCTGTGAGCAATGTTGGACTAACCCTGGTGATAATTATAGTTGTTTCAGCAGTTTTTTGTTTGTTTTGGTTTTATTTTTTATGTTTTAGTTTCAGGAATTTACTAAAATGGAATTGGAATGGGTTTACATGTCTCTCTTTCACCTCTCTTCTCAGATCCCATCTTGTACATTGTGCTTTCTTCAATCCATTCCATTTTATTCAATGCATAACGAAGTTAGGTGGACAGAAGGAAGAGCACAGACTTGAATCCCACTTCGTGTTCTGGCTTTGCCTTAACACCTAGTTGTAAAGATTAAAGGACAGCCTTTATTTCCCCACCTTCCTATTCCCGTGGTGGAGAGACTGTAGCTAGAAGAACACATGGGGCTTAACTTTCTACCAATCTCAACTTTCTTAAACAAAGAAGAGTGACCTGGCTTATTGGTGATTCTGGGAGAAGAAATAGATATGAATAATTCTGTTCTCTTAGGCCTCATATTCCAAGCTAGAATGCAGAGAGGGCATATTCTGTCCTGCACTCTTGGATTGTGAGCGGCATCATAAATGTAGTCTCTTAAAATTGCATATTAGTGCATAAGATCTGATGTTCTATAGCAAAACATTATTATGCTTAGTAATCATGTGTTGAACCATAATCTGATTCATAAGTAAACATTTATTTCATGGTTATTATTTACCAGGTCTTAGATTATATAATAAGGATATAAAGTAAAAGATGGTATGTGTATAATCTAGTTATACTCTACTAAGAGATATCGAAAAGAAAATAATCCAGCCATCTAATTCTGAAGGAGGGCTTGGGAAGGAGGCCACGAACAGACTGCTAGTGTATATGTATACATTCTAAATTTTGCCATAATCTAAATCTTTAAATAATTTCAGTTTTCACTTTACTTTTGGCTTATATTTGCTTACAGAACTTAATCAAGGCCTTATATCACATAGTATATTTATGATGGTATTTAACTAATAGAAGACCACATAAAAGCCATGCCACCTTATTCATCATGTGTCTTGACATGGAGTGGCTTCCAGAATGTTTATCTCTTTGTAAGTATACCTTTCCAAAGCCTTAGGGATATCTGATGCATATCCATTACCTTGTTTGTCTGCTTATAGATATCTTCTCTGATCCATACCCCTTTCCTCTTTGACTTGACTGTGTATTTGGACCAGCATCTTAGTACTAAGAAAACAATTGTATGCATAGCCTCATATTAATTATTAGTGACTTAACAATGATATTATATAACCTATATAATATAATATATAATATACTAAAATTAATTTACAAATTCAGTCTTCCTCTACCAATGAATTGGAAGGCATTGGATCCAGTGTATTCTGTGGTTGTGTGTGTGTGTGTGTGTGTGTGTGTGTGTGTGTACATGCTGAATATGTCTAGCTTTAGCATTTTCAAAAGTATCCATATAAACTGTCATGTTGGTAATTGTTAGCCTGAGTAATCATACAGAATTAACTCCAAATATCTGGGGTTTTCTCTTTGTTTTCCTTCTGAAGAACTAGCAAATTTCCTTTGAGAGACAGGTGTTGAGTTGTTTCAAGGCTAGTTCTGGGATACCCATTATTTTGTCCAGAGGTTGCAGCAGGTCAAGAATCTACCGTCACTAAGATGTGTCTCATTCACTTTGAATGTGTATGGCACTTGACTATTCTCATCTGATTATTCACTGAGTTGAAATCTTTGAGCCTTACAACAATTTCACTTCTGCTCTTCATTATTTTAGAGGCCAAAGAGATTTTGTTTGTTTTATGACATCAGATTGTATCCATTTTAAAAATGATTTTACCCATTTTCACAGCCTCCTTTCATTTCAGGAAAGCAACTACTTTTAATCATAGTTTCAGCTTTTATTACCATGAATTTCTAGGTTTTCATATATAAATTTAAGATTTTTTTTCAAAAAAGCTGGCAATGATAATATACTTTCCTCTTATCTACAACTTTAACTTTTATAAATAAAATGTTGGTATAAAATTCCGAGAAGCCAGCTTTGTTCTAAAATGAGGGGAGTGTTCTTAAATCAATAGTGTATATGGCAGAACTGAACTAGTCTAAATTGCAGTGGATTGTTATAACTATATCAGAAAGAATGGAGTTTTAGACTTGTAACACATCTTAAATGGTCAATAAACATTAATAATGTGAGGCAGTTTAGCACAGCAGTTAACTGACTTGGAATCAGGTAGACTAGTATTTAAATCTTAGCTTTGACATTAACTGCATATTGGATGAGTCATTTAACCTCAGTGTATCTGAAGTCCAACTGTCTAAAATGATAATAAAATCTTAAGAGATAATTATCTAACTTATTTTCAGCCTGTTACAGATTGTTACTGGTTAATTTTTTTTTTTTTTTGAGAGAGAGACCAAGACAGAGGGTGAGAGGGGGAGGAGCAGAAAGAGAGGGAGACACAGAATCTGAAGCAGGTTCCAAACTCCAAGCTGTCAGCACAGAGCCTGACATAGGGCACGAACTGTGAAATTATAACCTAAGCCAAAATCAAGAATCAGACTCTCAACCAACTGAGCCACCCAGGCACCCCTGGTTAAATCTTTCAAATCCAGTTGGCCTTTGTGGCAGACAGACCCTAAAGTGACTCTGCCTTCTTAAATTCATGTTCCTGTGTAATTCCATCCCTTTGAATGTGGATGGGATCTGTGATTTTTTTTTAACCAATTGAATAATGCAAACTTGATGATATGTCACTGCCAGGGTTTTGTTATGGTATATAAAACTTCATCTTGAGAGAAAACTTGAAAACTTGCCAGAAAAATTAAAGAAGCAATTGTCATGTTGTGAAATGCCTGTGGAAATATAATGTGGCAGGAATTATGGGTGATCTCTAGTGCCCAAATTGGACTCTGATTGATAGCAATGAAGAAGCTGGGGCCCTTAGTTATATAGCTGCAAGGGAGTGAATTCTGCCAACAGTTTCTTCCTAGTTGAGTCTCCAGAAGAGAACACAGCTCAGCTTTTGTTATAGTCTTATGACCACTTGAGCTAAGGACTAACTAAACTATGCCTGAAAGCTTGACCCACAGAAATTGTGACAGTCAATAAGTACATGTTGTTTTAAGCTGCTAATTTGTGCTAACTTATTATACAGCATAGGAGCTAATATAGCCTTTTCATTATTTAGGCTTATTTCTTATTTTATTTACATAAAATTTTCTTGAATCAAGTTTAAAAATATTACTTCTCTTCTATTGTTTTATTTTTCTTCTTTAATATCTCCAATTGTGCATACATTGGATCTTCTTTGGTTAGCCTTTATTTCAACCATTTTCTCTTTGATCATTTTTACTTATTTCCTTATTTTATTTTATTTTCTTGATTGTTTTATGATTTTTATTCTTTTCTATGCTCTTTAGTAAATTTGTTTACAAATCTATTTGTTTCTGGGTACCTTAGGATTTAATCTTTGTTTCTATCACCTTTTCTCTTTTTTCCCAAGTTCAGTTAGCTCTTATTTTATTACCTCTTTTCATTTTATTTATTTGTAGCATTAATTCTTTAATTTTTGATTTGAGATGTTTTAATGTATTTCCAATGTTTCTTTGATGATATGTGACTCAATTTGCAGGGTTGTGTTTCTTCTTCTTCATCACTCTTTTTCTTTTCTTTTCTTTTCTTTTCTTTTCTTTTCTTTTCTTTTCTTTCTTTTTCTTTTCTTCTCTTCTTTTTTCTTTCTTTTTCTTTCTTTCTTTCTTTCTTTCTTCTTTCTTTCTTTCTTTCTTTCTTCTTTCTTGTTATTTTATAGTAAGGGGTTTCATTAGCTGAATTATTTGGATTATCATTTTGCATACAGCTAGTAATTCAAAATGTGCGTTGGCTCCATTAATTTAATTAAACATGATTTTAGTTTATTTAATACTATAAAATTTAAAAAGGACTTGAATTTAAAATTATTTTAATGGAATTACTTAGGTATAATTTTATTCCTTTTTGCTCTGGAAGAAACTTATTTCTCATTGCTGGGGCAATGTGATTTCTTTGGTGTGGAATCAAGATAACTGTCTAAATTTTCATGTACTGTGTCTATCAATGACTTGCTAGGATGCACATCTTTGTGTAAAATAATGGAATCCCTTGGCGAAAGTTAATGAATGTCAAGGAAATCAGTGGATATAAAACTAATAATAACATCTAGAATATCCACTGGAATAGGAAATTCCGTTAATAGACCATTACTTGAATGTAAAAAAAAAAAAACAGGTAGAGACAGAGGAGCACAATGGAAACTTTGTCAAACATATATTATTTGCCTAATTTAAATGTTAATATTCTTCACTTTCACTTTCCAATGAATCTGATTCTAATATTCATGTTTTTCCTAGAGTAAAAATATTTTTCATTAATAAAGAAACCTCTATCTTAAAGCTAGAAGAATGAATGTCAACATTTAATTCAAACTAGAGAAATAGACCATAATTTCAATGGTTAGCTGACAATATCCTAGGGTGTGCGTGTATATGTGTTTGTGTACATGTGTCCTCACAATCTTGGTATTAGCTAAGATTACTTCTAACTAAAGACTTAATACTAAAATTGCTTTTTTTCACTGAAACATGTTAGGATTGAAGTAATTTACAGAGTTTTAAAGATTTTATTGTTTTTCTATTTGAACTTTAATGAACTTTTATAGAAGTAGAATTTGACATTTGTAACTATAATTGTGTTTGAGAATTGTGTTCGGTTCATTAAGTATTAACACATTTATCATGCTTTCTAAACAGCATGAACTCAATTCATAGATATTTATAGTGTTTTTATCATTCTTAGTATTAAGGGAGAATGTGGTAAAAGAAAAATTTCCACTGTTTCATCTTTTGACATGTTTCATTCCTAGATTTATTTTTATAAATTTTTTAATGTTTACTTATTTTTGAGAGAGAGAGAGACAGAGACAGAGAGAGACAGAGACAGAGCATGATCGGGGGAGGGGCAGAGAGAGAGGGAGAGACAGAATCCGAAGCAGGCTCCAGTCTCTGAGCTGTCAGCACAGAGCCCAACATGGGGTGCCAACTCATGAACCAGGAGATCATGACCTGAGCCTAATTCAGATGCTTAACTGACTGAGCCACTCAGGTGTTCCTCATTCCTAGAATTCTTCATAACTGTGATTCATTTTAGAGAATAGTTGTAAAGTAAGTTTTCACTCTCCTTTATCTTTGAAGATTTTCCTTTTGTGTCCCCTCTTATTCTTTCAACTTCATCTTCTATGCATTGCAGTTGGTTTGAGCAGTATTTCTGAAATATTGAAGGATTTTAGTGTTTTTCTAAATTGTTTACAGAATTAGAAAGCAGTATGTATAAACATATATATAAATATATATGTATATATATATATATAGTTTTCAGAATTAATAGAATTAATTGCAACTATTTTCTTTCTCTGAAAATGTAATGGTTTTGCTTTACTTTCTGTATAATTGCTCATCTTTGTTGTGTTTTTCTCTTCTCCACTGTTTACAAAGCTGTAGGACATAATTTCTAATGGTGAAGTGTATTAAGAAATTTGTTTGCTTCTTTTCTGAACTTTCATTTCCTGGAAGAACTGATTTTTTTTTCATTTTGCTGGAAGCTTATTTGTTTTTAAGACTAGTCAATTTTCATGGAATATCTATTTTATTTCCAAGAATAGACTGTGAAGGAATGTGCATCTAAGAAATTTTTCAAAGGAAAAAGTGGGATATCTATTTTATATCCTAGAATGGACTGTGAAGGAATGTGCTTCTAAGAAATTTTTCAAAGGAAAAAGGGAAAAGGAGGGTAAAGGATGCTGTAGTAATTTATCAGTTAGCTACTATACAGAAAAAAATATGTAACTATTTTTGTTGAAGCCCATATGACCATTCTGGAACTTCACTGAACTACAACAAGCTACTTCAAATAATATATATAAACAGCCTGCTGCAATACTTGAGCTTGTCATTTTTAATTTCTATACTTGGGCATCTATATCTTAGCAAAGTCTCAGCTCACTAGCACACTGCGCTATGTAGTGGATATAATCTGAATCAAAGCACAATTGCAAAAATGTCACACATGATGAAAAAGAGAAAATCACTACAAAGGAGAATTCACCACGGTAACTCTTTGCAGTTTCCAACGCAGAGGCCTAGTAGCCTCATCAAAGATACAAGAGATGGAAAAGGCCCATTAGGTCATCAAACCTATCCCCTCACCAAAGAAAGAAAATGAATTCAAGCAACCCCATCTGCTGGCTTCAAACCAAATTCAGGATAGAAAGACCCTGCTGCTGCTCTTGATACATTATTTCATGACACTGGATGTCATTTATACAAAAAACTGAAATGAATTGTCTGCCCCCAGCATCCTAGAATCACAGAATAGACTTTGAGAGCTGGAAGGTACCTGAGACCAGCCTCCTCATTTTATAGAAGAGTACTCTGAGGGCCCAAGAGGTTAAATGACTAGCTCAAATCCACAAAGCCAGTCACAGCTGGACTAGTATTAAAACCAAAGTTTCCAGAGATATCTAAACTGCCATTTCTAGCATATAATTCTCTTTTTGGAAAAAAAGAATCTTGATAAAAATTAATTCTATATATTATACTTCATGCTTTTGGATTTAATTCATTTTTTACATGGACCTCATTTTAAAAATTCTGGCTTTGAAGTGGTAAAATCTAGGTTTTCACTGTCAAAACACTAATTCCAACAGTAGATATTGACTCCAGTAAGAGACTTTCAGTTGTACATCAGTTTCCTCTTCTGCTAGTCTCCAAGCAATCTAGAGATATATTAGCCTCACTGGTTGACTATATATGTAATGGGAGTGAGAGTACATAGATTTAAAATTTTATCTATACATTATTTCCTCATCCCCCACTAAAACCATTAGGATGATTTTTTGTGATAGATTTTAATATGCTACGAGTGGAGAAATGGGAAAGAGAGATGGCTTGGGAAAAGATCTGGCATTTACAAGGGTTTCTGTGCCAGGCTTGTTCTAGGATGGACACATCAGATGCCTGCAGTGCTCAGGCAGGAAAGATGTGTGAATTCAGCTGAGCTAGAGGCCATCAAACACAGAACCCCAGAAAGCAGCTGCTTTTTAGCCCAAGAGGACAGAAAATTTGTGGTAATGTAGGCCCAGTATCACTAGATCTTATAGTTTTTCAAAAGGAAGCATTTCTGACTTTTTATGGGAAATTCCTGATTTCTGAATTACTGTTCATGTTAAATAAAAAAATTCTGCAAGCACAGATATGGTCAACAGATGCCATGTTGTCATAAGCATTTCTATAGTAGATTGTGTATTCTGAGAGCCATGTTAAATATTTTCATAAAAGCTAAGACAACTTGGGCTCTGAGTTTAATAAGTAATCAGTTAATTAATTGATAAAATGAAAAGCTGGATCATAAGAATTTTTTACACCAATTTATGTAGCATACCATATCTCATGCCAGTTCTTAAGATAGAAATGATTTTTTCATAATTTATTTCTTTTTGTTCTCATTTTTTTTTAAATATATGATTGCATTAATGTTTTCAAACTAGAGCTAGAGGTTTTAGTTAACAGCTTTGGATTCAGGGTTAAATTTGAGTTATTTTGAACAACACTGTATTATTCAGTTGATAAGAAACCTGTATTTTCAGTACTTTAGAATTCATTAACCTCTTAGCAAGGAGGAACACATCTGTAGTTTGGGGTTTATTAGTCCAGTAGTTTTAGAACTTTAGTGTACATATGAATCACCTGGAGGGGTTTTAAAAAAAGATTGTTGGACCCCATCCTTGAAGTTTCTGATTCAGTAGGGCCTAGGTGGGGCTTGATAATTTGCATATCTAAAGAAGTTACCAGGTAATGCTGATACTTCTGTTCTAGGGATAACACTTAGGAAACAGTTTAGAGAAATGGCAAATTTCAAGTTGAAAAATTTTAGTTAATCAGACTGTTCTTGCATTGTTGACAAGCTACAGAATGGGCACATGATGGGATACTGGCTCAGAGGATACCTTTGTCAGTGTCTGTGTTCAACTAATTGATTAAGATAAACTAGTTTTTAATAATCTTAATAATAGCTAAACTCTCTGTAATGCTTCCTTTGTGACAAATTATGTCCTAAATTCCTGAGTTACTTATTAAATCTTCATAAAAATGCTATTTTTATCACCCCCATTTTACAGATAAGGAAACTGACATAGAGAGAAGTAAAGTACCTTGCCCTAGTTATACAAGCTGGTACGTAATGGTGTTAGGATTTAAGCTCAGATCATATGGGTTCTAAACCCATGCCCTTAACCACTGCACATAGTACTTCTCAGGATAATAACTCTTCTCTGTCATTCAACTCAGTTTGTCTTGGTTCATTCCATGAGCCCAACTCCACATCAGCTTAGGAAGCTCAAATATTACGAATTAATATTTTTAGGTATATCTATGTGAGGAAGTCTATTGTTTAGCACGTTTACTCAAAGTTGTTATATAAGTATAATAGATGATAAAAGCCAATTGAATACAAATGAATATCATCAGTCCCCATTTCTTCACTGAGTGGCATTTTGGTGACTGGAAAATGAATATAGTTTATGTTACAATCAGCATAACCACAGAATAGTTTACTTTTGCAAAAAGCAATTTTGGAAAATAGGTTTCATCATCATATCAACACTCCCTGGTAATAGTCATTAAATACCAGTTTATAATACTACTGCCTTTTCGCTTAACTGGTTTTTAGAGACTATATATCTATGTGTCTATGTATGCATGCAAATTTATATATGGTCTTGTGTTTGTTTTTAAATATGTCTTTACTTTTTTTCTTTCTCAAATTTTTTACTTTTTAATTTTTCCATAAATGTTACTGGAACACTATGTTTTTTCAAGAATTACACAAAAAATACTGCCTGAGTCTATTAGTCTATTTTTCTGTCACATGATTGTTTTAGTGTTGTTTGAAGAACTATTTTGGAGCCAGACATAATCACATTCTACAGTTCCTCACCTTATTAACTGACAGAGCACTGTTCCTATTAGACAATTGATCCTGGGCAGATGAAGCCATTAAAAACAGTACTAATTAGCTGAAGATGGGAGACAGTAATGCAGGCTGCCTCACTTCCTTTTATGCTTAGGGAAGTTGATGTTCCAGACAAATAATAATTGATATGTAGTCTGCCTTAATTGTGGTTGTTAACAGCCGGTATTATAATGACAGGCTGACAATTTCTGTCTGGCCTATTGTATGTTTATTTCAGAATCCAAGAACCACTGGGTAATCTTTTTGGTTAACCTGAACCTCATAGAATGTATTTTATAATGTCTCTGAAATCAAAACTCAATAGCTAAACCCAGCTTATGCGTTATTTGGTACATATCTCCAGGCACCAGATGTTTATCCTGGATGAGCATGGTGTCCAAAACTATGTGGACTTACAGGATGGCATGTTTGGGTGAGAAATAACTGGAATGGAGAAGAATAATATTCTCTCTCTTCCCCCTCCCCCTTCCTCCTCCTTCTTCTTCTTCTTCTTCTTCTTCTTCTTCTTCTTCTTCCCCTTCTCTCTCATTTCCAAGCAACAATTTTAGGTATAGATAGTAACTACAGTCTACATCAATTGTAGTACAATGCTATATGAAGCCATTTAATAGTAAAGTAGTAAAAGTATTTTTATTCCTTTCACTCACGATCATAACAAATATATCTATTTATAAACTGAAAATCGTCTTATATTTGAGATACATTTAGTAAGTATCTGATAAAATCTCAATATCCCTGTAAGTTTTAACATTGTATGTCCTCATCAATATCTAGGTCTTCTATTAACTAATGAAATATTAATTTAATTGTCCCAAAAGTAGACATGAACAATGGTTTCTCAGTGTGAAGTTCTTAATAGAAGCATATCAAGGCTAAATAGCAGCTTTCCTCTCCCAAGGAATTTTTTCTCCAAAAAGATCTCCTTGATTCCTTCCACAATAGACATGCATAGAAAATAATGGTATTTGTATGTCACAATGGGGTCAAATAAGAGAATGCCCAAGACAAGGGTGACTTGCCTGGATGTTCTGGCCCTGTTTGGGACCACAATTGCTGAGGGCATTGACATCTTGGTATCTTAGCACCTCTGTAGCCTTTCCTGCTTTGGCTTACTGGTAGGGAAGCTTTGAGGTAGAATGTGTTATTAGAATAAGTGGAGTTGATGGGATCACAAAAGTAATTTCCCCTGCTTCACCAAAACAAACAAATGCACTTCTTCAAGCCTATGTCAAACTAAGAAAATCTGTGTCAGATTAAAAAGCTTCTGCATAGCAAAGGAAATAATCAGCAGAGTGAGAAGAACCTATGACTTGGGGGAAAATATTTGCAAACCATGTATCTGATACAGGGTCAAACTTCTATATGAATATAAACATATTTATCTATATATAATTGTAGAAGTCAATAACAAAACACGAATAGCCCAATTTAAAAAATGGGGTAAGTACTTGAATAGACATTTCTCCAAAGAAGATATATAAATGGCTAATAGATACATGAAAAAGTTCTCACCATTACTAATCATGAAGCAAGTGCAAATCAAAACCACCATGAAATATCACCTCATATTCATCATGATAGGTATCAATAACAAAACAAAATATCAAAAGATAAGACAAGGAGGTGGAGAAATTGGAACACTTACACACTGCTGGTGGGAATGCAGATTTCCTTGGGTTTTACTTAACAGCCTCTTACTATTTCAGGATTACATGAAGGATACCACGTTATATTTAGTAGTTAAGTAGTTAAGTCTCCTAGGCTCCTCTTGGCTGTGATGTTTTTTCAGACTTGTTTTTTTTTCTTTTTTTTTAATGACCTTGACAGTTTTGAATAGCACTCACCAGATATTTTGTAGAATGTCCCTTAATTAAGATTTATATAATGCTTCTCTCATGATCAGACTGGGGTTATGCGTTGGAGGGAGGAAGATCACAGAGGCAAAATGCCATTTTCATTATGTCATAGCAAAAGTACTACAATTCTGCAATCTAGTTCCACCATATGGTGGATTTTTCCCCCACATCACCAACCACTTCTCTGAAACCAGTTGGGTGTCCTACAATTCAGTTCAATTCTGATGCTATCTACCTAGAGATGTTATCTTACTTCAGATGCTAGTCACAAGTCTATGTTGTTACCTGTGCTTCTGACCAAATAGCTTTAAATCAGAAGACTCCAGAACCCCTTCCTTGGATTTGATCAATTTGCTAGAGTAGCTCATAGAACACAGGAAACCAGTTTACTCACTAGATTACTGGCTTATTACAAAGGATATCAAAGGATATGAATCAACAGCCAGATGAAGAGATAACATAGAGCAAGGTTCTGAACAAACAAGCTTCTGTTTGGGGCCAGCACAAAGGCATATGGAAGCATTGTAGTTCACCAGTGTGGAAGCTCTGCAAATCCAATTTTCCTGAGTTTTTATAGAGGCTTCATTACATAGGCATGATAGATAAAATCATTGGCTCTTGGTGATTGAACTCATCTCCAGCCCCTTTTTCCTCATCAGAGATTTAGGGGTAGGTCTGAAAGTTCCACCCTCTAATCATGTGGTTGGCTCTACAAGGCAACCAGTCCCCATCCTTGAGTATGATTCAAAGGTTACCTCATTAACATAACAAAAGACACCTTTATGTCTCTTATCACTTAAGAAATTCCAAGGGTTTTAGGAATTATGTGCCAGAATCAGAGATGAAGACCAAATATATATCTTATTATAAATCAGAATATCACAGGTATATACTATCAATATGATTTATCACTGTTGATATTAACCTGATCACCTACCTGAGGTCATTTTTGTTTGGTTTCTCCACTGTAAAATTACTTTTTTTTTAATACTCTTTGAAAAGCAGTCATTAAGCAAAGACCACACTTAAGGAATGGAGAGATAGATATGCAACATCTCCTTGAAAGATAGGTATCTACATAAAATACTTGGAATTTGTTTCTTTGCCCCAATATATTTATTTATTCAGTTATTCTTTTATTTCAGTATGGACTTATGATTATTTATTTTATACTTTGGGTTATAATCCAATGCTACTTTATTTTCTTGCTTAAATTATTACAGCTTTGGCCATCAGTTCTTTGACTTACTTCCTTTGTCCCTTCTACGTACTCTGGAATTGTTGCTTTTTATTTTTTTAATCCATTTTCTTAATTTCCAGAACTATGGGGTGCTCCAGGCTCATCTCATATATTCCCTGCCTAAATTTTAGAATCAGCCATTTCTCCACATAGCCTTGGAAAATGGCATTTTAAAAGAATGGATTTTTTTGGAGAATGGCATTAGAAACCAAGATCCAGGGATTAGGTGTGCTCTTTGCTACTGAAATATCATTTCTTTTAGGCCCTCTCAGTTGACAGAACAAAGAAATGCTTATGTGTGTACCAATCTGTTCATATGCAAGTACCTTTAAATATTTCTATAAACACCTATATTAAGCTAAACATGAATTCATATTGATGTCTCTAACTATAATATATTAAATGGTGCAGTTTCTACATTCACCAAATATTAAACCTCTCCCAAGAGTTAATGAACTCAAAGTGCAGAGGTGACTTCAGTTCTCAGCTCATGTATAACAATTTGCGATTATTTTAGTTGCTTAGCTCTTAAATACCCTCCTTTCCAGAAAGCCACTTATTCGACTTCCCCTAAGAAAATACTAGATTTTGTCACCTTGGATTTCCAAGCTACCTAAGTTAGCCACCACCACTTCCTCTATGTTCCTTCATTTATATACAAACTTTTTGAGATACCAGTCATTCTGAGCCAAGCATGGGTATTATCATAGAATCGTCTCACAACTGGAAACAACTTTGGAGGTTATTTATTCTCTATCCTTTATCTTGTGCATTAATTCTTTTTATATTATCCCTTACTAGTCACCTACATACTGCTGAAATATCTTGCATTTATTTTACTAAGGTTTACTGTGTTAAAAAGGTATCCAAGATTTGTTTTAATCAGGAATGAGAAAACACACAGACACAGAAATGATTGTCATTAAGGAAGTTTATACTCACAGATCCCTAGAAACACAAGGCATGGCTCATCAAACAGGGCCATAGTAGAAAGGCCAAAGCACAGTCAGGAGTCAGAAGGCCTAGAGGGGAGAAATGATCCAGAGCCTTTATTGAATTTTTCTCAAGAAGGAACGGACAGAACAAGGTAGGTATATGCTAGGTAACTTTAGGATTGAATAGTTTGAATAATTACAAATGGTGGTCTCTGAGCTATAGAGATGATCTCTAGTTACCCCCTAATTGGCCCTGGGTGATTAGGGCAAGGGGATATATAGGTGGTACATGTAACAGTTTGATAAAGGAGATAATTGGAGTGTAGGCTCTTGATTGGTTGGTTTGTGTATCAAAGGTGTGCTGGCAAGGAATTTGTTTTCTATCTCTAGGAAGTATCTAGTACTGAGGAGGGCCATCTCTTCAGGATCAAGGCTCCTAATTCCAGAGACTCAAGAATACAGAAAATAGGGAAAAAATAGCCAATACAATTCACAGGGCAGCCCCATATCCAGTACATTTCTTTAGTGAATTATGTTCTTTTGCGCCATAACATGTATTGCATTTTGTTGATAATCATGCCATCTAGTACCTATAAAATGGGAGAATTTCTTAAAAATTTTAAAGTTAAAATTAGTGAAATAAATGTCTTCGTCAGTCATTTTTTTGTCAAATAATAAATTGAATATATTTTCATTTTTATAATTCAGGAGTTACTACAAAATTAACACTAAGATATTTTTTAGTCTTTGCGAAGTTTTTTTTTCTTTCTTTTAAGTACAGAATGATAACGGTAAATGGCATCCAAGAGAAACTGTGTAGACTCAAAAGTTCACAACAAGTTGCCAAGGACAAAAATAAATCTGACAAAGGCCAAAAGACCAAGATCTCTTGATCCAAAGACTCTGGAGATAATTGGAGTGTGTTATGATGTAAATTCAATCCAGGCCATTCTACTGGCAATTAATGAAAGCAAGAAATTTAGCAAGAAAATGTCAGCATTCAGATATCACATAGGATGTATAAATTAAATTATTAAGACCCAAAGGACCCTATTTATAAGAATAAAAACATGCAATAAAGAAAGAGAAGGGTGGTTGCTGGGGCAGAGATAAGCCTAATGTCACTGTTTGGGGTCAATATTCATCTATAACACTAAAAACCCATTAGAAAAAAAGTTCAGTTTATTTTCTTTTGTTCATAATTAACATAAAACTTACTGATATAGGTTCTAGAAAGAAAATAGAGATGCAAAGAGCCATAACTTTAGTCATTTTCCTTCTTTGGCTCTCCCCGCGACCTGAGCCTCAGTAACAAATGGTCTGAATCTGTGGAAACACTGGGAAGCTGCTACTGGTTCTCTTTGAATTAGTTTCTGCAGCCTTCCTCTGACCTGTTGGCGTTTGGGAAGTGAGGTATATATTCAAAGAAGTTTGAACTGGAAGTCATAAGGTTTGTGTTCTAATGTTGGCATTTTCATTTATGCAGACTTCAACAAGTCTCTCAAGCTCCCTGAATCTCCTTATGATGGAGAATGAACATAATCAATAAACATGTATTAAGCACTGTTTGCTAGGCATTGCATTATGTTCAGGTATTAAGACATTAAGTAAAACATTGTGCTCCCCTTAAGCTGTCCAATCCAATATGGTAGTTAAATATGTAAACAAATGATTAAACTTCCCTGACAAGTATTATTGCGTGATAAGTATTATTATAAATGTTCTAGGCAGAGAAAATATAATCTATGGAAGTATAGAGAAATTTAATGATTAAAAATATGACATGCTTATAAAATTTCAAATAGCTCAGAATGTATGAAACTTGAATGTTATAGCAGAATTTTAGTATATGATGCTCATTCTAAATCATTTGGACTTATTTAATGACTATAGTCAATCAGTAGTCATTAAAATAATTTGATAAAAGTTGTGTTTGGCAATTTGGTGGTGTTGAAGAGATGGAATCCGGAATGGGAGGGCTGGAATTGTGAAGACAGCTTGTTAGGGGAATATTTCCACAGCTCAGACCAAGGGCACTTGAATAAAAAAGAGAGAAAATATCTTTGAGAGATGTTACAAATACTTAATGAAGGTTTTTAAAGATGCTGTGAGAAATAGGGGATTTTCAACCCATAAATTGCTTTATTAGGTTTTATTACAAGGTCTTCACATTAAATCTTCTTAGATCATATCAAATAAGGAGATAAAACTGGCTTTCTCCTGATCATGCCACATCTTTTCTCTGCTACTACATCCCTAATTCAGTTCATCAAAACTAAAATTTCTGTAAATAAAAATATTATGGTGGGTTTTTTGTTTATTTGTTTTGTTTTTTTGTATGTTAGTGTCACTTGCCTTCCATAGAGTCAGTTTGCCAAAGTTGGTTTGATTGCCTGATCTCAGGACAAGTGCCCATCTATGGATGGCTAGATATGTGTGTTAGGGGTTGTTAAGCTCCTGTGATTAGTATATCCAATAGACAGATATTTTCCCCAAGGAAGTGTCTCTGTCTTCTCAGACAGAATTATGACATCAAACTCACTTTTGGTTTAATGTCAATTCTTGACAACCACAGGCAGAATTAGTCACTCTCTTCTCTCTGTTCAAAGTGCTTTGGCATTAACTTATTGGATAGTTCTTTCTTTTAATTCATTTATTTACCAAGTATTTATTGAGTACTATCTATATGTCAGGCACTGTGATAGGCACTAGATACATAGTAGTGAAGAAAATACACAGTCCTTGCCCTATTCCAGCTTATAGTTTTAGCTCTTGCTTATTTGTCCTTCCTTTGAAGCAGAGACAGAGCTTAAATTCTTCCTATTCCAGTGTCTAACAGTGACTGATATATTGTATTTTTATCCAATAAATAAAGATATAAATAAAATGATATAAGGAAAACAAGTCTGCAGATCATTTTAACTGACTGAACATATTTTAAATAATTACATTAGAAGGAAAATGAATTAGATTTTTTTTCCCATTTACCTTTCTTGAATTCAGATTTGCCTTTGGCAGTTGGTAATTTATTATTAAAGAACACACAGAGGTTCATGTAAGCTCTAATCTTTGCAAGATTAATCTTTTAATCTTTGTTTGAATTTTTCCCTACAGATTTATTCAAAATACTCAGATCTAGTGTTCTTTTTTTTTTTTGATGATAGTGCCTATACATTACAGTTTTTTTAATCAACACAAAAAATAAAACAGGATTATAAGTAATGGTATGTTAATTAGTTAAATCTAACATTTTTAATAATGCTTGTAATTTTTTTTGAGAAATATCATAACAGATAATATTAAACTATGTGAAGGAGAATATTAGCAGAGATTATGTAGAAGTATGTAGGGTTTCTACATGTTATGGCAGAACAAGTGGATAAGGGAATATAGCAAAAAGTTGAGAGAAATAGGAAGTTCATACAAGCATTTAGAAGAAATTAAAGAAACAAAATAGATTGCATTCAAAATGTGCAGTGTTAAAATGACTATTTCACACATATTTTTACTTGAAAGAGAATACACGCTCCAAAGCAAAACAGTAAAGAATTAATTATCTTAGATCCTTATTTCTCAAACAAATCTTCAGATCAGATCATTGTTTTGTGTCTCTCATTAAACTAGAGTGTGTGTGTGTGTGTGTGTGTGTGTGTGTGTGTGTGTGTGTGTAGCCAACCTGGAACATCTTTTCTTTTTTTCAAAAGCAGCTTTTGCTCAGGATCTGTTTTATTTTGGAAGGCCTTTTTGTTTCTGATTAGTTATTCATGACTGTATCATGAAAGCCTCCCCTACCCCAAAGAAATTGCACAAATAATCTTATAATAAAATAAAATCATTAACAAGTATTTTTGAGCCAAAAATAATTAACTACCTGATCCTGGGGGGAAAATGCTACATTCTTTGCTTTTGTTGAGAGGAAAACATAAATTATTCACTAAAGAATTAAAAACCCTTTCATTGTTGGCAGCCTCTAATTTATTTCCTTTTGATTATTCCTGGATATTCAGTTAAGGTTGGAGAAATTCTGAGCATTTATTTGTAATACTAGGCATGATTTTGTAAGAATCAGAACATAACAAAGTATAATATAGAGTTTGATGAATAAATAAAAAAGAAAACCTTTAGTTTTTCTCTTAAAATAAAAAAGCAGGTGAAGAGAAAGCATTAGAACTCTGAGACAATTATTTTTTCCCTTATTGTAAGTAGAAATTTAACACTTAAAAATATTTATTTGATTGTTTTTTGTATTTAGAATAAATAAATAAAGTCCTTTGTAGGTGTTTCTGTGAATTATTTACAGATGTCTGTACTGAAAATTTAAAATGTCTAGTGCCCAGGAAAACATTCAGTTATTCATCAAACTTTTATTGCATCCTTGTTAGGTAACAAACACTGTGTTCAGGGCTAAGGGATAAAATTTAGAAAAGAAATTACGTGTGTTGTCAAGGAATTATATTTAGTAGCAGAGTCAAAATATGTGCATGAATAACTATAAAATAAAGCAAGAATCTTTCTGACAGGCATGTAAAAAATAATGCTCTGCATTCAACCCATTAAAAAATTTTAAATTATAAAATATTTAAAACATACAGAGAAAATTCCAGTGAATAATAGACAGCTATGTTTCCATCATCTGGATTTAACAAATGTTGACATTTTGATTTTTTACCATAGTCTTTTATTATTTTTTTTAAGAAATACAGTGCTATATATACCACTGAAGCTCATTTTCTAACCCTATATATCCTCCCCTGCTTGTTTTGATTTATTTATTATATATTCATAGTCCAACACAATATGCAGTTTTATATATTTTAAATTTTAAAATAAATGCTATATGTATTGTTTTAATAATTTTCCCCCCAGAATATTGTTTCTTCAGACTAGTTTTTCATTCTCCCCAAAGTGTTGAATTCTATTCAAGATACTTTTGGTTAACTGCATACTTCATATTCAACAAGACTCAATTCCTGCTGCCTCTACCTAAGGGTTTCCCTGGCAGTGTAATAATAGGCATAATTACTGAGCTGTTACATTGTGCCAAGTGCGGTCCTAGTCTTTTGCATTTAGTTCTGATAATAAATATGTAAGTTAGATGGTATTACTGTTCCTGTATTGGGGAAAGAAGACCCTTAGAAACAGAAATAACTTGAAAGTTACATGGCTAGTAAGTGGTTGAACAGCTTTGGAACTTAGGAAGTCTGGTTTCAGAACCCAGGGTCCTCACTCACTTGATTACTAATAAGGTTAAGCAGCTTTATGTTTATCAAGCTTCAGGTTTGTTCTTGTGTGGTCTGCCAATTCACATCTTTTGCTTTTATTGTGTTGGTATATTTGTAATTTTCTCATTTATTTATAAGAGGTTACTTCTATTAAGATGAATCCTTTGTCAATTATTGTTGTTAAAATATTTTTCTCCCAAAAGAGAATCACCTGTGAATTTATTTTAGTGACTTTTATTATACGGATTTTTAAAATAAAATATGTCATTTGTTGCCTTTTTTATGTCTTCTTAAGGAAATACTACCCTATATTTCCTATACAAATGCATAAAATCTGTCCCTAGTCTTTCCTATGCAAAGACATAAAAACATTTTTATATTTTTTTTCCAAAATTTGTGTCAGGATTTTGATGTTTTTATATCTTGAATTTAACTGTAATTTATTTTTGTATGACCAGGAAAGGATCTAATTACTTTTCCCTATGAATAGATAATTTAATACTGATTCATAGGTTATTTCTGGGTTCTGTATTTTAGTCCAGTGGCAAATTTATATATCTCTAGGAGGAGGTCATACCATTTTTATTACTGGTTAGATCTTTCCCAATATTTGAAAAGACAAATTCTATTTCTTTATTTTATTTTTCTTATTTTTATAAGAATTGTCTAAGAAAATTTCTTTTAGCCTTAGAATTATAAGAATAAAATTTCACATTTTCTTACCAAATACTTCAAGCCATTTTATTAGATTTATTTTTAAGTATCTTATTTTTGCTGTTGCCACAATTTTGAATTGTATAAATTTTATTATTATATTTTGGCTGATGACTTTCATTGATATGTAAAAAACCTATTATTTGGTCTAATGGCCATGAATTCATGTAATTGCTGACCATTTATTAATTCCAGAAACTTGCCTATACATTTTTTTGGGTTTTCAACATGGACAATTATGTTCATGGAAAATATGACAATTTTCCTATCTTTCTAATTTTAACAATTTTTTAAGTTTTGATTTATTGAGAGATATAAGAATTTATTGAGAGATACAAAAATCGCAAAATAATATGAATTAGATGTGGTGATTAGCAGATGTCCCTGTCTTTTGGCTGACCTAAAGAATGCTCCTAACATTCATCATTAATATGATGTTTATTGTGTTTTTAAAAAATGCTTTGTATGGGGGCACCTGGGTGGCTCAGTCGGTTGAGTGTCCGACTTCAGCTCAAGTCATGATCTCACTGTTAGTGAGTTTGAGTCCCACATCGGGCTCTGTACTGACAGCTCAGAGCCTGGAGCCTGCTTCAGATTGTGTCTCCCTCTCTCTCAGCTCCTCCCTCACTCACACTCTGTCTCTCTCAAAAATAAATAAACATAAAAAAAAATTTAAGAAGAAAATGCTTTGTGTGGGATAGATAGAAATTCTTAACAAAGAAATTATATTTTACTTATACATTTTGAATTTTTTTTAACACAAATGATTGTTAAATATTACCCAAATTCTTCTGTACGCTTCTTATAACAAGCAGAGAAAAAATAAAATTAAATCTTCATCAGGAATATTGGTACAATAGAAAATCACAAGGGCAAATAGAGAATCACAAAGAAGGCTGAAAGGAAAAGTTGGAATGCCCATTTAAGAACGACCATGTTAATCATAGCCCAATTGTAAACAATTCAGAAGAGGGAGGCATAATATCTTAACAATTGCAACAAAGATTCAGTGTAGCCAAACAGGCCTTCATGAAGGAAGGCAAAGGATCCCAAAAGAACAGTCTGCAACAGACCTTAACTTAAGGAATTTCTAAATAATATATGTAGGACAGAGGAAAATGACCCCAAAGACTGATTTGAGCTGTATGAGAAAGTGCAGCACAAAAGATTATTAAAATACATGGGGCACCTGTTACAGCCAAAGCAGAGAAAGGAAGGGAGCCATGCACTTGTGTGGGTGTATGTAGATTGGGGGTGGGAGGATGCAGGAAATGAGTGGAGTCTTAAAATCTGAGAAGTGCGAACAGGACAGTCAAGAAAAGGAACAAACTGGCCTGGGGCATCAGGGCTTGACAAGGATGCGGAGGGTATTCCATGCAAGGGATGCCCTAGCATGTCCTTTTAGGGCACAGAATGGTGAGGTGAATGTCATGTGGAAGAGCTGGCCTGGCCAAGGCTTTCAGAGTTTGAGATGTGTCAGGGAGGTATTAGTATAGATGGCTTGTCTGGCATGGCTTGTCAGAGCTCCGGCACACCGACTGGTTATTTCTCATGAGAGTGGTGGCTCAGTGTAGGTTGTGGTGAAGGGAGCTAATGTGGTGAAGGGCGCTATTCCTAGGGAGGAGATGGGGGTAGTCATGTGAAATTAAATACAGCCAGTTAATTAAAAACGATATTAAAATTAACAGAAAGAAAGAAGCCTAGAATTAACCTTGTAACTTTGGATTGGACATGAATGTAGTGGTATAAATGTTTCAACATGTATAGATAGATCTGGAAATATTCCTTAACTGTCTCCACCAAGAGAGCCTTGGAGCAGTGATACTCCCATAGCCATAAGCACATCTAGTACCCAAATCTTTTAAATAAGGGTTGAGGCAAGAAAATTATAAGATTAACCTGGACTGTTTTGTTGAGTCAGAAAGCATGGAAGTGCTCAAAGAATAATGAGGTCATAACCAAAAGTACACAGGAGCCAGCATGAGGAAATCCCAACTGGTCAAAACGGGCTGATATAAACACCAAAATAAGTAATGATAGTAATGGGTTATAACCCATTGAATAAAATAAGATGTGGATCTTGAGTCTCTATTGATAAAATTAATAAATAAAATAAAGCCTGAAGAAGAATGCATATTTACATAGCTTCAACCTCCTTGGAAAATATATATTATTACAAATGGAAGACAAAGTAACTTTATAGTTGAGAGGCCTCACAGACACCACCTTAATGAAATAGACAAAGTGAAATAATCAGCAGTGAGCCAAGTTAAAATTGTAAGTCATCTAAAAGGATGCAACAAGAGGAATAAACACCTCCCTTCTGTGATATTCCTAATAATGTAACCTGACTCTAAACAGGAGGAACATCAGACAATCCTAAATTGGGAGATATCTTACACAATTGAATTGCTGGAATATTCAAACTGTCCAAGTCTCTGAAGTCCAGGAAAGACTGAGGAACTGTCTCAGAGTGAAGGAGACAAAAGAGACGTTACAACTAAAGATAATGTGAAATTCTGAACATTTGGGGACATACAGTGAGTGAAACTTGAGCGGAGTCTGAGGATTAGTTGGTAGTGTAGTGTCAGTGTTAATTTCCTGCTACTGTGGTGGTTATGTAGAAGAATGCCCCTGTTTGTAGGATATAGACCCTCAAATATTAGGAAGTGTTAAGAGTATCTGGCTAGAAATTTATTCTCAAAATGGTTCAGAAAATAATTCTATGTAGTATGCTTGCAATTATTCTGTCAACCACAGAAATATATTAAATCAGGATGAACTCTAGCATTCATGAATCATTTCATGAATTTTCACCCCATGATAGATGCAGTATCTCCCCCATAGCCTCGCCCAGGAGGGGTTTGGTTGGGTTACATCCTTTCCAGTGAGTCCCATTTGGTCCTGTTCCTTTGTGCAGTTCAAAAACCATAAACCATATAACCAGACATGTCAGCCTTGTATAAAAAACATTTTATGTGAAATATTTTATTCAGAAATAGAGATCTGCAGCAATTTTTTAAAAAAAAGACTCTAATTTCAAAAAATCACGTAATTTTCTCCCTCAATCATTAATTAACATTTGAGTACTCACTTACCTATGAGACTGCTTTATTTAAAAAAGATTATCAATTGTTAAAGCAGAGAATACAAATTATGCTGAAGTCATTTATCTTCAAAGAATATGTGCAGGAAAGAAGTGCCTATTAGACATATTAACAGTATTCTGTTTGCCATGCCTTTGATTTGTTCAAATACATTTAATTATAAATTATATATATACTTTAGAAACAAAGTATTTAATAATTTAAGGATTAACTGTGAGTCAAAATAATTTGTTTAGTCTAGCAATAATAATTTAATTGCAAGTTGTTCAGAGAAGTGCACACAACACACAATAAATATTTATTGCATATTGGATATGGCAAAGAATCCCAAAGAATATAACAGTTTGGTAAACATTTGTGCATTAAAAGCTTTTATTACTTGCTTAGGCAAAATAATTAATTAGAGATAAAATAATTAAAACCTGACACAAACTATTCCTGAGTTTGTGGATTTTTAGATGTTAGCTATGTGTTGACTTTATAATGAAGTTATGAATTAGAAAAACTAAATTTGTTTTTCCTTGTCTGTTTAATAGACCATTAATTTCTGGAAGGATTATCTCTTACATTAAGGAATAATCAAACCTTGCAAGGCTCTTGGCATTAGCCATTCATTGTTTAAAAGGTCCCTGTAACATTTGGTCTTCTGATCTCATTGGCATTTTATTGCAATTATAAATAAAAATGCCTAAGACTGTACCCAAAAGAGAAATCAACAGCATTCATCCTGAGAAACTTCCCTGTTTAGCATCCTTCACAGCATTCTTCCTTCTTCAAGTTGTCTCTTCTTCCAGGTACTTTTATGTTGACTATTTCTGAGTCCAACTCTACCATAATCTTTGTGAGCTTTAGACATGGAGTTATGGGGGATTTGTCTACTACCATTATTGATATCAAATAGATAGTTAGGAATCTTCTCTTCAGGTCCCCAAAAGAAATATATAAATCCCAAGTTTACCACATTACATCTCTGATTTATTTGGATTAGGCAAATTTTTAAATATGTCTTTAATTATTTGGGGGGATAAATTACTAGAAGAGAAATTGCTGTAACAAAACATTAGGACTTTTGATTGAGACTATTGTAAAATTGCCATCCAGAAAATTGTACTAAATTACATTTTCATCAGTGAAGAATCAGTGTATTATTTCACTAGCTTGCCAACATATGGTACTATAATTTAAAAACTTTTCCATTAGGTAGAGAAAAGTATCTGCTAACTTATTAATTTCAGTGTCTTTTTTTTTACCAGAATAATTGAACTTTTTATTTATATTTTGAATATGATTGTTGGAGATTTAAGTTTCTTCTTTTCATTAATTTTTATTCATATTATATTTTTTCTATCAAAATGTTTGACTTCTTAACAGAATGTACAAATTATATTCATAATTCTTTATATAAATAAATAAATATACACACACAGAAATATAATAAAACAGTCTTCTCATTGTGATATTTATCTTTTAATTATATCATGAAAGGTTTTGATGAGGTATTTAATTTTTTTTTCTTTTTAGTGG
Source organism: Prionailurus bengalensis (assembly GCF_016509475.1). Classification (NCBI taxonomy): domain Eukaryota; kingdom Metazoa; phylum Chordata; class Mammalia; order Carnivora; family Felidae; genus Prionailurus; species Prionailurus bengalensis. The sequence goes on along the minus strand of NC_057353.1, from coordinate 27,249,029 downwards.
TGAAACTCATTTTATTTTATTATTTTATTTTTTAATATTAATTCCAGTACAGTTAACATAGAGTGTTATGCTAGTTTCAAATGTATAGTATAGTGATTCAACAATTCTATACAGTATTCAGTGGTCCTCATGCTAAGTGTACTCTTAATCTCCATCACATCCTCCCATCTATCTCCCCTCTGGTAACTATCTGTTTGTTCTCTATAGTTAAGAGTCTGTTTTTTGGTTTGTTTCTTTCTTTTCCTTGTGTGTTTTGTTTCTGAAATTCCACATATGAGTGAAATCATATGGTATTTGTCTTTCTCTGGCTTATTTTGCTTAGCATTATACTTTCTACATCCATCCATGTTGTTGCAAATGGCAAGATTTCATTCTTTTTTGTGGCTGAGTAATATTCCATTGTACATACATATACTTCTTTATCCATTCATCTATTTATGGACACAGTTGGCTTCCATAGTTTGGCTTGTGTAAATAATGCTGCAATAAAGTGTACGTATATATCTTTGAATTAGTGTTTTCACATTCTTTGGGTTAATACCCAGTAGTGTAATTACTGGATCATAGGGTAGTTCTATTTTTAATTTTTGAGGAATGTTCATACTGTCTTCCATGGTGGCTGCGCTAGTTTGCATTTCCACCAACAGTGCATGAGGGTTCCTTTTTCTCCACATCCTCTCCAACACTTGGTGTTTCTTGAATTTTTTATTTTAGCTATTCTGACAGTTGTGAGGTGATATCTCACTGTAGTTTTGATTTGCATTTCCCTGATGATGAGTGATTATGGTTAAATTCTTTATGGTTTCTGACTATGACATCAAGCCTATAAAAGCTTTCTTCACTTCTGATATATATAATATGAATATTTTCTTCTAATACTCTTTGATTTCTATTTTTTTTCATATTTAAACTGGTTAATTTATAGTCTGGCATGAAATTTAGCTACTTATCTAAATCTACTTATAGAATAATCCATTCATTCACTCCTTTTTCTCTTGCTTTTCTGGATTATATTGTAGGTGATTTCATCCAATCCCATGACTTTGAATAACACCTACAAGATGACAGGTCCTTAATTTAAATCTCCAGCCCAGCTCTTTCCTCTTAGTGCTAAAATATATTCAAATTCCTTCTCAACAACTCCATCGAGTGTCTTATTAGACAAAGAAAATATGGCCAAAATGAAGCTCTTGATTACCCCACTGTATTAAATACATCAATTTTCTTCACCTGATTTTGTCATCTTACAAAATAATATCATCAAGCAATATGGAGTCAATATTGATTATTCCCTTGCCTAAACCTAACAAATCCAACCTAACAAATGGGTCTGTCAGTTCTATCTCCAAAATTTATTTTGAATTTCCCACTTCTTTTTATATCCTCTGTTCTCATTCTCATTCAAAGCACTACAAATCACAAATCATTAACCCAGATAATTGCAACAGTTCTTTAGTTTCTCTGCTTTACCTTTGTCTTTATTAATGCTTTTCACATACGGAAGTCAGAGTAATTTTTTTTGAAACAATTATTAGATGTTAGTATTTACTTGTTTAAAATCTTTCCATGATTTTCTTTTATTGTGTCTTTGTGTTAGTTAAGGGTCCCTCTGTAGAGCAAACCCAGGCACAAAGATTCAAGTACAAATAAGGTTTAGTTTCTTTTCTTTTTTCTTTTTCTTTTAGAAGTACTGGAAATTATTATAGATGAGTGGAGACATGATACCAGAAAAGGAAGAGGCCAAGAAAGTGTGTGTTAATAATCCAGAAACCAGAAAAAGACTGGAACTTTATTCCCTTGTTTAACTTTAGGAAGTAATATAAATAATACATATATCATAGAATGACTAGCCTTCCCAACCTTAAGAAGAGAGGTAAAATGGACTTGTATATATATTAAAAAAAATTTTTTTTCTTAGTCACTGTTTGAGAGGTGTTGAGATGTGGGTATTATTCTACATCCTCTAACCTGCACAAAATCCCTAAGTTTTTTGTAGATACTCAACATTTGTAGAGCCTCTAGACATTTGAGTATACTGAAATGGTAGGATTTAAGGCATTTGGACATTCACAGTATCTGTTATAGCGCTGCATAATCTGATTTTTATTTCCATTTTCATTCTAACCTCATACTTCTCAATTCTAGTTTACTGTGCTCCAGACATAATAATTTCATTTTTATCCCCCCCTTTTTTTTTATTCATGGTTAAGTTGTTTTCTTCTCTTCTCACTTTTTATTCTTCAGGACTCAGATTAAATGTCACCTCCTCATAAAGCCATTTAGCATAAGTCTACTAAAGTATGCATCACCCACACTCCACCCGTTAATCAAGTTGCTCTCTTTCACATTACTTTTTTGATTTCTTTTGTACAACACTTGTTCTTAATGATATGGTTGTCTCAATAAGATTATTTCCACTGTTGTTTTGTGTTGCAAACATGTAGTTTATAAAACCAATGTCACTCTGATTTGGTCTGGGGAGTGGAGCATGATTGTTCTAGAGACACAGGGCAATCCAGTCTCTCTGGACATAATAATTAATTTGGAAATAGGAATTGTGTAGAAAAGAATTTGGCTTTGCCCAAAGGGAAGTCTTCCCTGTACCCCTGGCTTCTATAGGTAATACGTGTCATTTCTAATAGGAGTCTCTTTGTTTAGGGAAGGAACTGAATATGTTAGCTGGTAGGGTGGAGGGTGGCTATGTCAGTAAGACAAACCATAGGAGTTAGAGTAGTGACTTTGGTTCATGTGTTATCAGTTGACCTGGAGACTGAAATCAACCACAAGGGCAATCAATCAGTCATGACCACATAAAGGAGCTCCCAGTTAAAAACTCTGAACACTGTGGCAAAATACTGAGTGTATTATTACACAATGATTCTAGGGTTATAGTGTACTCTGTCTCCATGAGAAAGGAAAATGAAAGTTTTGCATATGAAACTCTCCCAGATTCTGTTCAGAATCACACTCTAACTGTGAGCATAATAGTTTTTCAGTGAGTTTTGGGAGTCCTTCTAGCAGATTACTGAACCTGAAGGTAGTTTGGGGAACTCTGTACACTTGCAGTTTATGTCCTACGTCACGGTAGTCTTGTAGGCTGTGCTCTCAAACCTTGAAGTCTAAGTCCAAGTACTATAAAATCTAAGCCTAAACCTAAACCTTGAAGTAATTCTTGTGTTCTAGTTTTTCCTCACACCTAGTAAGTAATTAATCAATAAATCCTACTTACTTTTCCTTAAAGATACATTCAGAGACCAACTTCTTTTTCAGCTCCTGCCACAACTCTGTTTAAGGCCACCATTATCTTTTACCTGAATTATTAAATATTATTTTAATAGATTTCCTTGCTTCTACCTTGCCTTCTTAAATGTTTTTCTCAATACATCAACTGAAGAGATTCTTTTGAAAAATAAATTTGGCATGATACACTGCATTACTATTCATGATCCTTCGCTACAGAACCCCTGCTATGTGAGGATTACAGTCTTCATCCCACCTATGTTGGGCTTGGCCATATTATTGGATTTAGCTAACGAAATATAAGTGTACATGATTTTTCTTACTTCTGAGAAGAAGTTTAAAGAACTGTTGCATGACTTTTATCAAATCTCTTTTCTTTGCCACATTATAATGGTGTTGTAATAGTTAAGTGCTGGCTTTTCATCCTGGTTCCTAAGAAGAACACAAAGAACTATAGGTGGCATGTAGCTGGCATATATTGGCTAGGGGAAAACCCTATTGTTAAAATCCACTGAGATTTTAGGATTGTGTTTTAAGGAAACATTACATATAGATAATTTACTGACACAGAAATTAGTACTAGAAGTAAGATGCTCCTATGATAACAATAACATCAGGTAAATTATGTAGTTTTGGTTTTAAGAATGGGTAATGGTGAGAAAACTATTAGTAGCAGTTGGAAAATGAGAGCACATGGTGTGCAGTCGTGGAATATCTGGTAGAAGTGTTAACTGCCATAACCAGCAAGACAAAAAATATACTGGTGAATTTACAGTTCTGTATGAAAAGGTTGGGGACAGGTGTTACTAGCATGCGTAGGTATTTTTGACTGCATTTGATGAAATTGTAAAAGGAGGAGATGATCTGAGAAAAGAACAAGGGTGGGCGAGGGGGGAGGTTGCAAATAGATAAAAGAGAATGTAGACCACCCAGAAATTCTGAAACATTCAGAGTTAGAAGATGCAACTACTTCTCATCTGCAAATGGGGAAAAACCCCACAAATGAATGGTAATACAAATATAAACCAAAAATACAAAGTATAATAAATCTTGACCTTGTCCAAGCACCAAATCAGCTTCTTTGAGCTGGAGGAAAAGAGATCAGGGAGTGAATTGTCAATAGAACCACAAAAAATTCCAAATGCTAAAAATTAAGTCTAGAGATTTGTGTATTTCTTTAAGAGGATTGTGGGCTATTACTACATAGAGTGTACTACAATCAAATAGATAATAAGGCAAGTACAGTTTAGAAAAAAATTTACTTGTAATATGCCAAAACTGTCCAGCAATTTTCACTACTCTCCATGACAGAATAACTGGTCCTAAACTTGCCCTCCTGCTGCCAGACAGAAGGCACAAGGCAACTATTTTGATCTCCACTGGAAAATAAGACACAAAGTAGTTTGATTCTGCAGAGAAAAGAAACAAGTAAGGTAAACCTCACATTTGCCTGAGCTTTCTTCCTTGAATATTTTTCTGGTTATAATGTCGAAGCAGATTAAGGTAATCAAACCGAGCAGAACAGACGATTAGATTTTGGATCTGGTGAAGTAGCTGAATTTTCAGGGCAAGAACTAGGAAGGAGAGACATATGCAGGGAAAGAACCCAGAAGTTTGCACAGGTATTCCCACAGGTGTTTGGCTATGCACAGGGTGAAACTCTATGAGGTATACCAGAGAACAGCTATTGCAAGAGTGAGCACTGAACAGAGATACCAGAAAATGAATTAGAGTTGCCCAGCCAGACTAAGGCGACTGTGAGTGCCTTAGGCATTCTGCTGCATCCCAAGAAAGACTATGCTTTAGGAATAAACATCATGGTCTAGGATTAGGTACAAAATCAATATAGACACACTTCATCAAGGAAAAAAGCAAACCTTTAGGAACAAAAGGAATTGTTATGAATGGAATGTTTGTATCCCCCCTTCCCATTCACTGGATGGCTTAGTATCAGACTAAGCCTCCTTGAAAAAAAGCTCATTGGGGTGCCTGGGTGGCTCAGTTGGTTAAGTATCTGACTTTGGCTCGGGTCATGATCTTGTGAGCTTGAGCCCCATGTCGGACTCTGTGCTGACAGCTCAGAGCCTGGACCCTGCTTCAGATTCTATGTCTCCCTCTCTCTGTGCCCCTCCCCCACTCACGCTTTGTCTCTCTCTGTCTCTGAAAAATGAATAAGCCTTAAAAAATTAAAAAAGGAAAAAGGGTCTATGAATTTAAGACTACCGGGTAATTAAATTTATCCCATCTGAAGAACAAAGATAAAAGCTTAAAAAGAAACCATGAAAAATATTGCTGGTCTATGGTATAATATGAAGTGCTTTAACATATGTGTGAAAAGATGAGGCAAAAAATATACATGAAAAAATAATGATATAAATCTCCCCAGTTTAGTAAAAAACATCAATCTACAGATCCAGGAATCTCAGTCAACTCCAAGTAGATAATTACAAAAAGAACTACACTGGGGCGCCTGGGTGGCGCAGTCGGTTGAGCGTCCGACTTCAGCCAGGTCACGATCTTGCGGTCCGTGAGTTAGAGCCCCGCGTCAGGCTCTGGGCTGATGGCTCAGAGCCTGGAGCCTGTTTCCGATTCTGTGTCTCCCTCTCTCTCTGCCCCTCCCCCGTTCATGCTCTGTCTCTCTCTGTCCCAAAAATAAATGTTGAAAAAAAAAATTTAAAAAAAAAAACAAAAAGAACTACACTTAGCCATGTCAAAATTATCAGAGGAAAACCAAAGTTAAAAAGAAAATATTTAAAACAGCCAGAAGGGAAAACACACAAGGAAAAATAACAATATAAATAATGGTTGATTTCATATCAAATGCAATGGAGGCCAGAAGATCATGAAATGGCAGTTTTTAAATTGCTGGAAACAAGCAAATAAGCAAGTAAACAGTTAATCTATAATTCTATATCCGGAGGAACTATCCTTCCAAACACACACACACACACACACACACACACACACACACACAGTACGCTGGAAGAAAAAAAAAAACAATACAGGAGAAAAAAAGAATAGATAACTAAAATTATTTGATTCACCAGTCTGGATTAAAGAGACTCACTGTGAAAGACTTAATGATAACAGATTTCTGTCTACTCAAATATTAGGCCCATAAAGCTACATAGACACCAAAGAGGGCATATTCTCTGAAGCCCTTTCAGGTGTAGCCAAAGAAGAAAAGAGAAAAGGAAAGAACTCCTGGGGAAAAGAACCACATTCCATAGAAATCTAATCTCTGGAGAAAACTAGACTAATCAAGAAACATATTCCACCTCCACAGGGTGAGAATCCTCTGCCGCTCTATAGGCATTCTGTAGCAGAATTTCAGAATTGCAATGGATCAGTGACTATTGGTGCTTGCCTTTTATTTTTCCCCAGATGGGAGGATATGTTGTAGCTATTTTGCCCTTCTTCCACAATAATATACTATGAGGTCTTAAGTATAATAATATACTATGAGGTCTTATATAAGTGGTCTGTAAATAGTAATTTTTAGGTTGCAGGTCTCCAGATCAATAGAAATTGCATCATGAGGGGCGCCTGAGTGACTCAGTCAATTAAGCATCTGACTTCAGCTCAGGTCATGGTCTCACAGTTCATGAGATAGAGCCCTGCATTGGGCTCTGCACTGATGGTGGAGAGCCTGCTTGGGATTCTCTCTCTCCCTCTTTCTCTGCCCTGTCCCGCTCACTCTCGCTCTCACTATCTCTTTCAAAATAAATACTAAACGTAAAGCAAACAAACAAAAAAAGAAATTGCATCATGAGCTGACATAGAGACTATTATGAGATCTTGGGATTTTATTCTGATGGTATTATTGGAAGGCACTTTGGGATTTTCTCCCTTTAGGAGTGAGTGAGAATATTTGTGACTAGAAGGATGAGAAGTACATATTGTGAGAAAGAAGGCAGACTGTGTTAAATTTAATTATTGTTGAGAATTTTCTCTGGGTGAATCTCACTGTTGAAAGATTATATACTATTTACATTAAAATTCAGGCTTACTAATATGATTTTCTTTGGCACTGGCAGTATGTGCACCACTTCCAAGTAGAAGCTGAGAGCTTCTGCTATGAAAACGGGGTTGTCCTGTATGTGGGCATCTCATTCAGCCTGGTTATCTGAGTAGACAAGACCTGGAGTAGAGCTGCAGCTTCTCCAAAACCAACAAGTAACATGTGTGAGAAAGAATTTGGTTGTTACAACACTCACACTTTTATTATTGTTGAAGTTTTGATGTTACCACTCAAAAAGCATTGATATCTGGCAGATACATCAGAGTGTATCACTTCTCAGTTCACCCCTCCCTATGATTTTTCATTTCATCCAGAATGAAAGCTCAGATCTTTACAATGACCTGCAAGTCTCTACATAATCTGCCTGCTGTGCTCTGCTCAATTCCTTCCAAATGCGCCAATGTCTATTCTGGCTACACAGGCTTCTTGGTTCTCTCTAAACCATGTTCCCACCTCAAGGTCTTTGAACTTGCTCTGCTGTTTGAGTGCATCTCTCCCTCCAGATATTTGTATGGCTTCTCCCTTCCCTTTCTTTAGCTGACCACATAGTCCCTTATAAGGCAATATCTTATCACCCTAAAAGAAACAATAGCTCCTACTTTCACAATTCTTGCATCCCTCATTTGCTTTTTAAAACTTATTTATCAGCAGCACTCTCAACAATAGCTAAATTATGGAAAGAGCCTAAATGCCCATCAGCTGATGAATGGATAAAGAAATTGTGGTTTATATACACAATGGAATACTACATGGCAATGAAAAAGAATGAAATATGGCCTTTTGTAGCAACATGGATGGAACTGGAGAGTGTTATGCTAAGTGAAATAAGTCATACAGAGAAGGACAGATTCCATATGTTTTCACTCCTATGTGGATCCTGAGAAACTTAACAGAAGACCATGGGGGAGGGGAAGAAAAAAATAGTTAGGGAGGGAGCCAAAACATAAGAGACTCCTAAAAACTGAAAACAAACTGAGGGTTTATGGGGGGTGGGAGAGAGGGGTGGGTGGGTGATGGTTATTGAGGAGGGCATCTGTTGGGATGAGCACTGGGTGTTGTATGGAAACCAATTTGACAACAAATTTCACAATAATAAAAAAATAAAACTTATTTATCTAAGCAGTACTCATCACCGTTTATGTTATATGTCTATTTATCATCTGCCTTTACTCCCTAGAGTATAAGTTCTTTGAATTAATTGATATCTGTTTTGTTTCATTGCTATAGATACATAGCAGGAGTTAAAAAATATTTCTTAAATAACTTAACCAATTAATGCATGAATGAATATATAAATGAATGAATGAATCAAAAAAAATCAAGATTGTGAAACAGTGGTACATTCCTGACCACTGTGATAGGTTTTAGGGGTGGTATTTGAATTAAGATAGTTCAATCCCAGCAAAATAACATGCAATAATGTCAATATTTTTATGCTTTACATTAGTTTAGGGTCTATAACTTTTTTAAATGTTTATTTATTTATTTTGAGTTACACAGAGAGAGAGAGAGAATGCAAGCAGGGGAGGGGCAGAGAGAGAGTAAGAGAATCTGAAGCAGGCTCTGTGTTGTGAGTGCAGAGCTGACATAGGGCTTGATCTCATGAATAGTGAGATCATGATCTGAGTTCAAGTCAGGAGACAGATGCTTAAGCAACTGAGCCACCCAAGCACCCCTAGAATCTATAACTTCTATTTCTTTGTGGCTGTTCACGAAATATCAAAGTTTTAAATAAATGCCAAATCAGAAAGAGTTCCACGCTGAACTATACTGGGTCTTGAGGCAAATGGAAAAACCAGTAAAACTGTAGAAATGATTCTTCCTTCTTTGTCTCCTAAAAGATTTTGTCCTATTTCTCTCTCTCTTTTCTCCACCTCCTCCTACCTCCTTTCCTCTTCTTCTCTTCCACTTCCTTCATCTTCTACTTCTACTTCTTCTCCTTCTCCTCCTCCTTCTCCTCCTTCTATCTCTATGCCTGTCATCTATCTTTTTTTATGTTTTTTTTTTGCTCTTTCTCATTTACTTCATAGTTCCTGCCTACTCTAGTTTCTCATTATCACCTAGCTATTCAACATTACTTGAAATATTCATTTATCCTTGATCCATAATTTTTTTTTTTGTAGGGCTCTTTGACATTTAAATTTCAGTTTATTTTCTGAAAAAAGAAATTTGGTAAGTTCAATTTTTTTATGACTACATTTTATGTCATTCACATTTATGTATTAAGTACCTATTTGTTTTCACATGTTGGATCAGGCCTGGCTATGGGACCAGTTTTGTTTTGCCAAAAATTATTGTCTTTGTTAGGTTCTTCCAGAAACAGAACTTAAGCCAGGGATTCAAATGTACTAAGTACTTTGTTTGACAGGTGAAGGAAAAATTTGTAGGAGAGTAGAAAGTGAATATCAGATAGTATACATTGACTATATGAAAGTTTTCATAAGTGATAAGTGATGTGAGGAATGCAATAATAGTGTCTATTAAAGGCATCAAATAGCTGATGAGGTGAGGTCTTAGCATGGCTGGCAAGAGGAGCTGTTAGAAGAACCATCACTGATATCTAGAAAAGTGCAAAAACTCCCTGAATACAAATTACAGCTTTTATAGATGTTTGTTTGGGGGATTTAAAAACTTTTTCATAATTATTGCAGTAACAATTTTTATAAATAATCGAACACATTTATGTCATTTTATGTTAGTGTTTAGACATATTCTAAATACATTAGATATACTGAGAGTACTCTTATGCTACATAGAGGGACATTGTCATTAAATATTCATGTCATGCATTAGCAATTGTGATAGAGTATGATAATCAAGCTGAGGAAATATATGTACACAATTGCTGAATTATAATGTTTCTACTAGATACTAGAGCTCAATTATAACATTTCTACTAGATGCTAGTGCTCTATGCACTGCATTAAAGAATAGTGAAATGATGTAATGTTATGCATAGAGAAAGAAGATGCGCCTAATGTTTGTAGGTGACAGCACCCTTCTGGTGATCTTCCAACATTCTAAAAGAAGACTTAAGTCCAGTTTTTCCAATATGAACTAGTAAACACTTGTCCCCAACATTTTAAGAGCCAAAATTTATAGTTAATAATGAAATTCTAAAGCCTATCTATCTAATTCTAAACACTATCTTGTTTTTATTTTGTTTTACAAAAAAAAAAATAGAGGAAATAAGCTATTTAAGCTTATATTTATAGCCTTAGAGGTTTTAGCCTTCTGGAGATCTTAGTATGGGTTCTTCTAAAACCTTAGCCTGAGATAAAAGCTTAGATGCTGGTCGTTTATTGAGCAGCAGATATGAAAGGGAGAGGGGCATAAAATAAGGAAGTAGGATAACTGTGTGTCTATTTCACTGGGGGTACTGAGGACCCAATGGAACATAACTCAGAATAGCTGCTTCAAAAAGGTCAAGAGACTGGAGTATTTATCCATTGGTTGAGGTTTGCCTCTCAGGACATTAGCCTCTTCTGTCCATCTGACCTGCTCCTTGTTAAGGCTGAGTGAGCATCTGTGGCTCCAGAGATTTGACACAAAATAGTAGAGAGAAGTGAATGGCACTCAAGTTGGGATTTTGTCAGGGTACACAGGAACTGCAAGGAAATTGGAGGTGGGCCAATGTGATGTGGCATGGAACATCAAAAGGATCTGCCCCAATCCACTTCAACTATTACTCAGATCCACTTGTACTTATTAATTCCATTTTTTACCGACACTTCAAAATGGCAGCCAGTGGTAATCTCTAAAAAAGACTTAAGACCATGGTTATTTTACAAGCGATCATTTTTATTGTTTTAACTGATCCATAAAATTTATTTAATAATCATCAACTTCCTCTACCACCGATTCCAGTTTTATCTTATCTCCAGTCTGCACTTCATCTAGTTTTCTTGGTGTGGAGGGTATTAGATCTCCTTCCATGAGAATAGTGAGCCCTTGATTAGCCTACCCTTTTGAGGACATGATTGCTGCAAGTATCCATTCACTATTATTACCTTATACAGAAACTTCAATCCTTTTGTTATCATCAAACCATAACAAAATACTATAGATTGGTGGCTTAACCAACAGAAATTGATCTTCTCACAGTTCTGGACGCTGGGAAGTGTAAGATCAATATGCCAGCTAATTCAATTGCTGGTGAGAACTTTCATCCTAGCTTGCAGAGAGCCATCTTATTGCTGTGAAAGATTTCTTCAGAGTGTGTGTGTGTGTGTGTGTGTGTGTGTGTGTGTGTGTGTGTGTGATAGAAAGAGAGAGAGAGAGAGAGAGATCTTACAAGACAATGAATCCTATGAAATTAGGACCCCACTTTTATGACCTCCTTTAACATTAATTGCCTCCTAGAAAGCCTTATTTCTGTTTTTGTTTTAAGTTTATTTATTTACTTTGAGAGAGAGCCAGAGTGAGGAAGGCGCAGAGGGAGAGGAGAGAGAGAATCTCAAACAAGCTGCATGCTGTCAGTGCAAAGCTTGACTCAAGGCTTGATCTCACAATTGTGAGATCATGACCTGAGCCAAAATCAAGAGTCAAACACTTAACTGACTGAGCCACTCAGGTGCCCCTAAAAAGCCCTATTTCTAAATCAAGTCACAATAAGGGTTAGAGTTTCACCATTTGAATTTTGGGGAGGACACATTTCAGTCCATAGCACCATCATAGCAGCCATTGGTTCAATGTCTATACTTCTTCCTGGAGTAGAGTACATTAACCCCATAAAGCATTGTCCCTGAACTGGTGCCTAAATAGAGGCTTTAAAATACCACTCACATATTCTAGCCGACTAACTGTTTCTAGGTGAGGCGATATATGCTAAGAGGAGTGGATTTAGAAAAGCACTGAGGTTATGTGCCCATTGACTTACCTCTTTTGCCAGAAAATATGTCTATTATTCTGAGGCAGTGTTTTATAAAATCTCAAGTAGATAAATCTGCCACTCAGTAAGCCTTTGGAAATTCCTGCTTATAAATTACTGTAAATCATTGTAATGTATCCAGTACATGATAGGTAGCCTCAGACCCATAGCCACTTGATAACCAATGAACAGGCACTTGTATTCATCGAGGACTCCATAAAACTCTAAAAGCTACTTTTCAAATGGCAAACATTATATTGCCTCAGAGAGCATGTCTTGTTTAAGTGTTTCCTGAGTTTCCCCTATTTGAACTTCCCAGAGATTCCACAACAGATCTTTTTCTACCAGTGAGATACTTAACAATATTGGATCTATTTTCATAGTCCAAGAGTCAAGAAAGTTGGAACTCAGCCTGGTCCTGAATCTGATATAGACCTTGTTTTAAACACCCACTTGAAACTGGTAGCTTGTGAATCATTTGATAAATGGGTCAAAGCAGTATTTCAACATTTGCTATTTCTGCCTAGAACATTCAAAGAAGTTCACTAAGCACTGTGCCCCTTTTTTTACTGGTAGAGTATTTGGGTACAAGGACTTGTCATTTACTTTATATATACTAGCATGACTATCTACTGGCATGACCTCTATCATTGTTCTCCTTAAAAGCTTTATCTGAGTTGAAAGTGCTGAATCCTTTGGGGGTTTACTTACCACTCACTAGTACAAATGCTTCTTACTAGGACATTTAGGCTACTTTCCACTATTTATTCTTAAGGCAAAATTACATTGATGACCTCCATGTATTAGACCAAAGTGGTATTCTGCAGAATATCAAGTAAGTTATTATCTCTGCAGGCTATTATTTGAGAGAGAACAGGAGAGTTGACATAGCTCTTGAGTAAGAACTGCTAACTTTTACATGTAAATGGAAAATGCATTTGATCCTTTTTATTCCCAGAGATTGAAAAACTACTCTTGTCATAAAAGTAGCTATGTACTAAGTGCTAAAGACTGTTGCTCTGTTTCCAGCAAAGATGCTCCATCCAAGTACAGCAGCTACATTTGGGCCACTTGTTTGTTAAGTTCTCAGTAGTCCATTGCCATCTTCCCAGAATTATGTTTGTAGAAGCTACACTGGCTGATTGAACAGGAGTATAACAGGACCACAATCTACATAGACTTTATATATGTGGCAACAGTATTTATAATTTCACCTGGGATTCAGTATTTCTTCTTGCCAGAGAGTAATTGAGTTCCACAATCCCTTCCTTTAAGACTGTTGTCTAGGAGCTACAACAACTGACAGCAAATATTTTAGTTTCTGTTTCTCAAAAAGTAAAGCCTGAGACAAGGACTTGGAAACAGTTTATTTAGGAGTCAATTCACAGGAAGAAGGAAAGAAATAGAGGAGAATGTGCCACAGCAAACAATTCAAAGCCAATAAAGCATGCATTATAGGAAGTGGTTACTGCTGTGTGCAACTGAATCTTACCACCATCAGAGACTCTGTGAAGAACCATGTAAAATATCATGTCCCTCAGAAGGACAAGAGACTGAGGTTTTTATTTACCTCTCGTTATCCATAGTTTGAGGGTTGTGGTAGGCAGAATAATGGCCCCTCGAAGATGTCCACGTCCTAATGCCTGGGATCTGTGAATACGTTAGTTACATGGCAAAGGGAATTAGCATTGTGGCTCAAATGAAGGTAGCTAATCAGCAGATCTTAAAACGGAAAGATTATCCCAGATTACTTGTGTGGGTCCAGGGTAATTGCAAGGATCTTTAAAAATGGAAGAAATAAGCAGAAAGTCAGGTGAGGTACTGTGAGAAAGACCGAACCAGCCATTGCTAGCTTTGAAGATAGAAAGAGGCCAGACGCCAAGGAACAGCCTTTAGAAGTGGAAGAGTCCAGGAAGCAGATTCTCTCCTTGGGTCTCCAGAAGGAAAGCAGCCCTGCCACCACTATTGCTTTTAGTAGTGAGACACATTTCAGATTTCTAATCTCCAGAGCCATAAGATAATAAATTTGTGTTGTTTTATGCTATTAAGTTTGTGGCAGTTTGTTAAAACAGCAATAGGAAACTCATACAAAGGTTATCTCGAGAGCTGCCCTGTGTTTGGAGTCAGTGACTCTTATAGTTTCAGAGAAAGCCCGAAGCAGAAAAGTAGAAAAGCAGCACTCACTTTTATTAAGATACTCTGAAAGCACATGGAAACTGTCAAACTCAATCCCAAGTGAAATGAGAGCCACTTTGAGGGATGGTGACACAGGCACCCAAACCTTCTGCTACACCATTGTGTCCTCTTTTTGCAGGTATGAAGAAATTATCTAACTTATTCACTCATTCATTCATTCATATATTATTTGAGTGACTGATAAATAGAACCCATTTAATGATATATTAAAATGCCCCATACTCCTTTTAAGGAAACTCTACATAGAATTATTTTATGCCAGCCACTGCACCATTTATCAGCTAAATACATTTCTAAAATTGTCAGAGATTTTAATGAAAAACAATTGAAATGTTAGAGTTTCATGTCAAAAATCAGAGCTGTATGAGAAGTGATATAATGATCAAATTACAGTTTGGGTGAATATACGAGAGACAACAACAGTTTGAAAATATGAGCAGGGAGTTTACCTGACTTGCTATCATTAGAGTTGATTAAAAACCCTTTAAGCAAGACAATAAGACAAAAATAAAAATTGATGGATTTTACTTGTTAAAAAATAATTTTGTTGTCTCCAAGTGATAAACAATACTAAATAATGAATTACTATGTGATAAAAATAGAATAAAAGTTACATAATGATTACTTAATATATTTTTAACATCTTAGTGGAAAATGGGCAAAGTATAGAAAGAGAAGTTTACGTAAAATAAATATAAATGACAAGATATAAAAAAAAGTCAGTCTCATTGCTTGTGAGTTAAATAAATAAAAAATTTTAACAATTATAAAATGTTTTAACCTATAATACTATTAATCATTAAAAATTCTTGATAATATCTAGAGTTAAAGAAGGTAAAGATACTGTGAATTTGGTGAGATTATAAATCAGCCTGCCTTGTATAGAAGGCAACATTGTGTACAATGTAAAATGTACATAAGCTTTGAGATAAAAATTATTTAAAAAATGATCATTAAAGTGGGTTGAATGTTGTATTCCCCCTAAATTTGTATGTTGAAATCCTAAGTCCCAGTGTAATGGTAGGTGGCAGGGCTTTTGGTAAGTAATTGGATCATGAAGATGGATGGAACCCTCATAAATGGGATTAGTGCCTTTATAAAGAGACCTTAGAGAATTTCCTTACCCTTTCCCTATCATGTGAGGATGTATGGAGAAGTCAGCAGTCTACAACCTTGAAGTGAGATCTCACCAGAACTTGAATATGCTGTTCTCTGATCCCAGACCTCCAGTTTCCAGAACTATGAGAAGTAGATTTTTGTTGGTCATAAGCCACCCAGTCTATAGTACTTTCCTAGAGCCGCCTGAAATAAGACAATCATGCAAGTTCACAAAAGTATATGTACACATATGCTCATTAAAGTATTGTCTATAGCAGAGAAACCTTGGATTCAATATGAATATCTGCCAATAAACAACTTCTTAAATAACTTAGTGACATATATTCACACAATAGAATATTAGAAAATGTTATAAATATGTGTATGTGTATGTGTGTGTTTGTGTATGTATGTACTGCACTAGTTATTAACATTATAGAGAGGATTAGTAGTAATGATTACTGGGGTATATCCCATATACCTTATGATAAAATATGGAATTTTATGTGATATATGTATATAATATAATGTTATATATTTAAATATATATTCTATATTTTATAATTATAAAAATAACATATGTTTTGGGAAAAAAACAACCAAATTGGTATTCTATAGGTAAGTCTTAAAGCAAGAGAAAGTAAAACCCAAAGGAGA
The DNA here is from genome assembly GCF_016509475.1 of Prionailurus bengalensis. Classification (NCBI taxonomy): domain Eukaryota; kingdom Metazoa; phylum Chordata; class Mammalia; order Carnivora; family Felidae; genus Prionailurus; species Prionailurus bengalensis. Next base: position 27,232,947 of record NC_057353.1, on the reverse strand, counting down.
AAAGAAACATGCACTTCTCATCATATCTGTGATTTTGGCTGCCTCATTCACATGTGGATCTCTGACTAGTGATGAGAACAGAAACAGGCAGCTTTAGTGAACGTTAGAAACATCTCAGTGGGGATGAAGTTACAAAGAGGTGGGGTCCAGGGGTGTAGAAAATATGAAGAAATATTGGCTATAGTGATTTAGGAGAGGATGCATTTCTTTCTTTCTTTTTAAAAAGTGTTTATTTATTTTGAGCAGGGGAGGGCAGAGGGAGAGAGGGAGGGAGAGAGAGAATCCCAAACAGGCTCTGTGCTGTCAGCACAGTGCTCTACATGGGGCTTGATCCCATGAACTATATATAGATCATTACCTGAGGCAAAATCAAGAGTCGAACGCTTAACTGACTAAGCCACCCAGGTGCCCTAATAAATTTATCTCTAATATGGAAGAGGATTCATGGGAAATACAGATAAAGGGTCTATAATATCATCAAAGGATCCACAAAATAGTCAAAACTCACAAGAAATCCTTATGATCCAAAACATGGACCTAACAGTTGTTAGTATTAAATGCTTTATAAATGGTTAAATCATTTTAAGATCAGTTGTGCTGATTTATAATCCCAATGTATCTAGACTTTATAAATGTTTAAGTCTTCACTTTAGTTTTTCTTATATTTTCAACTGTTGGATATTTATGCATTTATCAGTAACTTGGAAATGAATAAAAAGATATTTATTTTGTATTCAGGTGAAAATGAATAGAGCTATGAATTTTCCAAGCTTACTCATATAGTGGTTAATGGCTATGGCTCAGAAGTTAGGAAGGCCTGAGTTTGAATTCTCTAACACTCTTAACTGTAGGAAGCTTAAGAAATCTGATATTTAAATTTCTTATGTTCTTTAAAAAGGATAATAAGGTTATTATTGTTTATAGTTATTGTGGTTAAATTATTATGTGTATTATTCTAGGTATAGTGCCTTGCATAGAGTAAGTACTGAATTGACCAATCACTACTTTTAATCACCCGTTTTGAACTCTCACAGTATTTTGACTCTCTCTCTACAGCCCTGCTACAATAATTATAATTGGATTTGACATCCTTTCCTCTGTTATAAGGCACTTTATTGTTTAACCCTGACCCTACTACTTTATACACATGCTCTAGCCATACTGGAAATGCCTGACATTTATTAAACCTTATTTCAATTTTTCCTACACATTTCTTTCCCTGCTTGAAGTCTTTTTCTCCCTTTGTATCCACCCCGCCCATTCATAATTCATTCTGTCCTTAAGACTTAATTACTCTCGGGGCGCCTGGATGGCTCAGTCGGTTAAGTGTCCAACTTCGGCTCAGGTCATGATCTCACAGTCCATGAGTTTGAGCCCCACGTCGGGCTCTGTGCTGACAGCTCAGAGCCTGGAGCCTGCTTCACATTCTGTGTCTCCCTCTCTCTCTGTTCCTTTCCTGCTCATGCTCTCTGTCTCAAAAATAAATAAACATTAAAAAAAATTCTTAATTACTGTCTAGATTGTTTCTGTCATGTACTCCCATAATCTCTCTGCTTCTCTGTATATATTTATCACTTAACCACTGAGTACTTATTTGTGTTCCTAACAGTTTAAAACTCAGTACTTAGCAGGGCTGTCATAAAGCAGACTCAATTAATGAATGACTTTGAAAAAAGAGGAAAAATTAAAGAAAAGTTAGAAAGGAAGGAAGGGAGGAAGGAAGGAAGGAAAGGAAAAAGAAAGAAAGAAAGAAAGAAAGAAAGAAAGAAAGAAAGAAAGAGAAAGAAAGGGGGGTAGGTAGAGGAAAGAAGGAAGGAGGAAGGGAGGTAGGGAAGAAAGGAAGTAAGTAAGTTGCTTTTAGGTCTTAACCTCTTATAATTCATGTTATTATCAGGAGATGGAATTGCTAGAGAGGATCAGGCTGTTCTAGTGTAAGACTTTAGTCTGAAGCCAAAAGTTAATGATGGAAAAGTTCAGCCAAGTCCCCTTGAGAGCATCAACATCCTTTCATCCAAACCCACCTTATCTCACATCTGATTATCCTTCTACTCTGTTCTTCAAAATCATTCAAGATCAATATTGCACGTGGCCCCAATTGGGCTAGTGATCTCTCCTGTCCTGCCTTCTGCTGCATCTTGATGGCTTAGTACAGATCCCTGTTAACAGCTCCTACCTGATGCCAATGCCACCTGCTATGGCAAAAGAATTTGTAATACAGTTATTAAATTCAGTAATAACATTTAGGCTATTTAGTTTGATAGTGACTTCTGTTCAAAAGGTACCCCTTCCACATGTCATGAGATGAAAACGAAAATAATTCCTTTGTCTGTGAATGCCTATGCTGGCTGAAAAATGCTCAGCTTTTGAACAGCTTTTTCTGAACAGACTTTTAAATTGAGAATTGTTACTAGTTTCTAACAAAAAAGTCCTTCCTCAATTTCCACCATATAAATGAGGTTGGGTTTAAAGCCAATGATCAGGGGTACCTGGGTAGTTTAGTTAGTTAAGTATCTGACTTCAGCTCAGGTCATGATCTCATGGTTCACGAGTTCGAGCCCCGCGTCAGGGTCTGTGCTGACAGCTCAGAGCCTGGAGCCTGCTTCTGATTCTGTGTCTCCCTCTCTTTCTCCCACTCATGCTGTCTCTCTCTTTCTCTCAAAAATAAATAAACATTAAAAAATAAAAAAATAAATAAAACCAATGATCAAGTGCCTGCCCCCTTTTGTAGTCTTAACAATAGATAAATAATGTAAATAATACAATATATATTATACACTTAGATAAGTAACATATTTAAACATGCATGCCTTAAAATAATGATATACATTTATTATAAGAGTTTTCAAAGTAGGTTCTTGTAGAAATATATTTGATTCTCACAAAAATCAGTTAATTAGGCATGAAAGTTATTATTTCCATTTCAGAAATATAAATGTGCATCAAAGACACTTTAATATAACTTCCTGTAAACTTTTCCTATTGTAAAATTGTTGACTCATTTTTAGTATGTAGTGCTTTTATGTAATACCATGTCGATTTCCAAGCCTACAGCATACTTAACAGTTTAATAAATGAGAATGCCAAATAATTTTTCCTTTAAAAAATAGTAGACTTTAACTTTTAGAACAGTTTAGGTTTACAGGAAAATTGAGCAGAAAGTACAGAGAGAGTTTCTATATTACTCCTCTCCCCCTCTATTGTTAACATTTTGCCTTGATGCTGTACATGTGTTATAATTCATGAACCAATACTGATTATTATTATTTTTTTTTTAAGTGAAGACTGGGGTTTTTACTGTATGGGATTAGCCAAATGCAAATGGCATGTATCTACTATTCCAGTGTAAAACAATAGTTTTATTTTTCTAAAAATTCACCATTTGCTTTTTTCAGTTGTTACAATACTTAGCAATATTGGGATGCAAGTGTGGGGGTGGGTGAAGGTGTGTTTCTAACATCCCTCAAACCCTCAGGTAACCATTGATCTTTTCATTGTCTCTATAGTTTGCCTTTTCTAGAATGCCATATAGTTGGAATCATATAGTATATGGCCTTTTCCAATTGGCTTATTTCACTTTGCCATATGCATTTAAGGTTCTTCATGTTGTTTTGTGGCCTGGTAACTTATTTATTTTTATTGCTGTTAATATTCTATTGCACCATAGTTTTTGTGGTTTTTTTTGCTTTTGTTTTGTTTTGTTTGGTTTGGTTTTGTTTTGTTTTGTTTGGTTTGGTTTGGTTGTATCCATTCACCTATTATTGAAAGACATCATGGTTACTTCTGTGTTTTGGCAATTAGGAATATAGCTGCTGTCAATATCTGTGTGCAGGGTTTTTTGTGTACATAAGTTATCAGTTCTTTTGGGTTAATACCAATGTGTTCAATTTCTAGATTGCATGGAAAGAGTATGTTTAACTTTGTGAGTTTTTGCCAAACTGTTTCCAACATGGCTTTACCATCTGGCATTCCCACCAGCAATGAATGAGAATTCCTATGCTTCACATCCTAATCAGCATGTGTTGTAGATGTTTTAGATATTGAAGGGTTTTGTTTGGATCTTTTGTCTACTTTTTAATTGAGTTGTTTGTTTTCTTGTCAATGAGTTTTAGCAGCACTTTGTTATGTTTATCAGATATGTCTTGCTAAGATTTTCTCCCAGTATGTGACTTGGATTTTCATTCTTTCAAGAGTGTTTTTTGCAGAAATATTTAATTTTAATGAAGTCTAACTTATCAATTCTTTCTTTCTTAGACTTTGCTTTTTGTGTTGTATCTAAAAAGCCATTGCCAAATCCAAGGTTACTCAGATTTTCTTGTATGTTATCTTCTAGAAGTTTTAGAGTGTTGTGTTTATATGTAGGTCTATGGTTGTAATAATATACTTCCTTTACCAATTTAAATCATCAATAGAAATGGCTTTAGTGTAGTTGTTAAAAACAGTGTTTCATGTCAGTCTTTCTGGGTTCTAATTTTGGGGGTACCAACCTACTTGGTGTGACCTTTTTAGATCGCTTAAGTTTTCTGTGTTTTCACTGATTATATAATAGAACCTAATAGTAGTGCCTACAATATAAGGTAGGGTTGTATAATATAATACATTCAAAGTGTGTTAGAATACTTGATAGACATAATGAAGGATTAATCGTAATGATTGTGTTGTGTTGTAGCAAAATGATTTACTCAGATACTATTGAGATGGAGGAGACTTTGGTCCACATTCTGTATTGCTTCTGTCTCCTTTGTGCCCATCTCTATTGTATCTTACTATTGCCATGATCCTGACTGAGGCAGCAGTAACCAAACCCAATGACCCATTTTGTTCTGAGTTTGGAAAACTCTATTACAATTTTGTCTAAAAGAGAAATAAATTATAAGTAAATAAGTCATGAGGTCATTTTTTAAATATACACTATAGAATATAAACTTTGTGACTTGTATTTTGCCCACTCAACTATGTTTGGTTCTCTGGATATTTACTACTTGATAATAGTAAATCTTTGCTTCTCGAGGTTATTTGGTTGGGGAGAAGGAAAAGGAAAATAAAGAGAGAGAGAAAAAAACTTCAGCCACAACAAACAATAGATACCAAATGCTAAGTAAATAAAACTATAAATTCAAATACATATGTTAATTTCTTTGTTATAATTAAGAGCACACCATTTAATTGCACATAAATAAATAATATACTGAAAAATATAAACATCGTATGAGTAACTATTCAACTAAACTATCATTATATTGTTCTTTTATCATGTTGCAGAACTGTATGGGTTACTTATTGACAAAGGCCCATTATGGAGTGCTGCAAGGTGTGTGTTAGGCTCCTACAACTGCTCCTCTCTTTAGACTGGCGTATCTAGCTATCATTTTATATGTTACCATTCTTAGGATCCCAGCAAAACACAAATTAGATTTGGGAAGGCATTCGCAAATAGGAAGTAAGAAAAAATTGGTTATTCCATGGGTATATGGGAAATTTCAGTACTCTCCTCTCAATTTTGCTGTGAACTTAAAACTTTAAAAAATAAAGTCTAATTAAAAAAATTGGTTATTCTTTACAAATGGATGAGTATAATACATAAATCCAGGAGCCCTAAGTAACCCTGTTTCCTTATACTGACTGGGGAGCAGATGAGGCTGAGCCACCAAAAGAGACAAAAGAACAGAACAGAAACATGAAGTGGGGCTCATATGAGAACTGGAATGTACTACTGGCCTACCTGATTCCCTAATTTCCAAAGGCCAAAGTACATTTTGTTTCAGACTTCAATTAAGCAACTCCATTAATAAAATACTCCCTTTTGCTTATTGTAGATAGGGGCTTTTGTTAATTGCAGCAATATATAAAAAGCCCTGAATATAACATGAGTAAATAAATTAAGGGTGATAGGATTAATGGGATACTGTCTGGAAAGGGAAAACTGTATCACCAATGCTAACTTCTTGACTTCCTGATCCTGCCTATTTTAACTTAAGATCCCTTCAGTATTTTTTCTTTTTCCTTTCCTTTCCTTTCCTTTCCTTTCCTTTCCTTTCCTTTCCTTTCCTTTCCTTTCCTTTTCTTTCCTTTTCTTTTCTTTTCTTTTCTTTTCTTTTTTCTTTTCTTTTCTTTTCTTCCTTCCATCCTTCCTTCTCTCCTTTCTGTCTCTCTCTTTCTCCCTTCCTTCCTTCTCTCCTTTCTCTTTTTCTTTCTCTCTCTTTTTCTTTCTCTTTCTCTTTCTTTCTTTCTTTCTTTCTTTCTTTCTTTCTTTCTTTCTTTCTTTCTTTCTTCTTTCAAGGTGGAGTTCCCCTTATTTTTTGTTTAATTGTAAGTTTGAAGAATTCTAGAATTGAAGTGTTATGTAGACCAACAATACCCAAGTTAATATTCATCAGAATTTCTTCTGTCAATTTTTAACCATAAAAATGTTCAGTTTCCACACCTGCATTTATGGTTCAGTAGGTCTGTGGCAGAATCTGGGAATCAATATCGTTATGAAACATAACATATGAAATGATTCAAATGTTTCATTTGAGAAATATTGTTCTAGACCAAATCTTTCTATTCTTAAAACTTCTTTTAGTTTTCAAATTTCATTGTGACCAACCTTGGGTATTTAAGTTTCCTATTAATTGAATCTCATCCACTATTCATCATAAAGTACATTTCCATAATAATTTTTAATTTGTTCAGGTCATTTTCTCAGTTCAAGTTTCATTTTCCTTTTTAGCTTTGACATCATAATTTGTCAGTTCAATAATTCACTACTAAGCTAAATATCTACAACTCACTACCTAACTGAAAATTGGCATCCATTCTTTTGGTCTTTTCCTATTTTGTGTCTTTAATATCAATAATTGGGAAATTATGAATTTCTGACTTTCCCATGACCATTTCCAATTGCTTTTGATTTTAGCTTTTATGGAGAAGGCTGTGACACTCTACTGATTGTGACTAAGACAAAATCATATTACTTAATTAGTGATCAGCTCTTAGTGATTCTTGGCAATTTTTGATGGTTGCATTCTCTACTGCAACCATCTCAACCTTCACTACCTTAGTAGCTCAAGTGATATTTGACCTTTGCAGATGACTTCAACACTATTTACTGAGACAGAAATCAATCTAAAGTCAGATTCCTTACTTTGCCTTACCTCTACCTCAAAATCTCTCTTTATTTTTAGTTTACATTTCCTTTTCTTTACCAAGACTGCTCCTTTTCTTTACCAAGGAAGATCTGCTCCTTTTCTTTACCAAGACTAACCCCTAGTTTGTGTTCTTTATCTTATCTTTTCTGTCTCAGACTCTTATTGCATCAATTATTCTACTTGCTAGCATCTTTAATCTTTTGTTTTCTACTGGATTCTTCCCTTCTGCCTTCAAATATGTTTTGGTCTCCCCATCCTTGCACAAAAGAGGTTGCTCCATAAATATTTAATGAAGTGATATTGAATTGAATTGAACTTAATTCTCCAAGCTCACAGAGTTACTAGTGACAGAGCCAAAAAAATTAAAATACAGGATTCCTGACTTTAGTTCAATATTCTTCCCAAAGAAAAACAAACATTTCTTGAAGGTATATTTTGCAACTAAATATCTTCCAAAATCTAAATCTAGTGACTATATTTGTTAAAGTATAGATGTTTAATCCACTAAAATGTAATATTGTTTGTCTACTCATCAGTAAATACTATTGATCCTAATATAGTATCTATTTGGTCATTAAAATCTCATGTTATACATTATACATGTAAATAATTAGTTACAGAATTGGAAACATATTAGTCATGTATGATGGATAAACTAATTTGAATGGCTTATTTTATTACATCATTTAAATGCTGTTATAGGTTAATTTAATACCAAAGACTTTTTATTTATTACCAAATTGATTATTACTTAATAGCTTACCATATTTATATCTCGGAGATGCTTGAGAAACAGTCACTATTAATTTAAAATCAATTATAATAGTTGAATAAAGAACCGTTATCCCTTTTTGCTGTCTAGAAAATAAAGTCTTAGGACAAAAACAATGCATCACTTTTTAGAATTGAAATCTATTCTGAGAAAAATGATGCCAGTCACACACATGCAGAACAAACCTCTGACCAGACATAATTTTATTATATTAATTTATTGGTTAACTCCTCTTGGGCTGCTGTACACATAACAGGAGCCAGGCTATGAATTGCAAAATACATTCACAGGACATAACCAGATGCCCAGCATTTCAATGTTATATAAAGGAGCATTCTCTCGAACACGAATCTCAACCTCTGGCTTCTTGTTTACATAAGACTATGATTCCTTTTCTTTTCCCTGAAATAATAGAATTACATGATAACAAATTTTAAGTGAAAACACTTACATATAGTAGATATATGATCATATCCTTTCAAGCTGAAGCTATGGATTCTGAAATTTGGTACTTGTTTAGGTAGATGCCTAGAGATAATAAATACAGTACATCTTATTGATTTGACTACCTTTTGGTTTTACACATTTCAAAATTGCACAAGGAAATAATTTTAGGTCATATTCTCTAAAAAATGGTATATATGATTTTCCAACACCTGAAAACTTCCTACCTAGATTGACTATAAATTCATAATTTTTACATTTATGTAAACAAATTGTATGCCATTTCTAATTCTAAGCTTTTATCACACAGAACTTATAATAACTTTGTAATAATTTTAAAATATAAAGTTTAAGATGAATAAGAATCAAACTTGTATGTGTCTTAATGCTGCACATGATATCTGCCCATCTACACCCAACATTAGTATTGATGCTTGATGCTTTTACCACTTCACCAGACTAGAGATGGTATAATCATGTATGTTGCATATGACTTTGATATTAGAGGTGGATTATGAACAATGGCTTGTACAAGACCACAATAGGTCTTAAGTAGTCTTAGCTAAGATCTTTGTATGTTCCAGCAAGTCAGTTCTAATATTTCTATTTTGTCATGAGGATGAGAAAGGTTTATATAAGAAATCTGTTGATGATTTTATATAAATCTTTGCAAAATGTATTATTAGAAACATATATTAACTTTATTCTACTTCTGTCATTAAAATAATGATCCTAGATAATGTAACCAATCACAAAATAAAACAGGATGCATACTTTGGTTATATGGAAACATTTATTTCTGCCATCATCAGTGTCACCCTGCTAACATTTACATCCTGTTTAGAAGGGAGGAAGAAGATAAAAATTCCATTTTACCCTTTGTTTGGCATTGTTGAACCTATTTTTAACAGGACTAATATCTTTCAGTATCTTCTAGTCAGCACTTCTCAATCAGATGTAGAGAGAGAATGGGAGTTGATTGGGGGAAGCAATATATCCTCAGAGAATTTGGGATATTTTACTATAGGTTGTATTATTGTTAAAAATTTTAAACTTCAAAAATTATTTTAAATACATCGAGAATGATCATTCTTTCCTCTAGCTTTATGTCATAAAATGTCTTAAGATCTTCATCATTCTAATATAGTTTTTTATAGTACATACTTTATTTTATAATAAAAATGTGTTACATTTTAAGATAAGTCTTAGGTATTTTGCCATTATGTGTCTAACATTATATGGACACTTTTTGGTTGTTCAGTTTCTTGATTTGCACTATCTTAGGCATTACAAACTAAGAAGATTAGAAAATATCTTCCAGCATTCAACTCCTTGTTCTCATGCTTTAGTAACATTGGCCTCATTTTTTTCTTAATGTGTCAAGCCAGTTTCTATCTCATGGCCTTTTTGCTTGTTATTCTCTTTGTAGAAACATACTCTTCCACTGACTCTTATCATCTGGTTTCTGTTCAAATTTCTCTTCCTTGTAAAGAATTATCTGATTACTCTTTCTAAGGTTGCCTTCCCAGCCCACTTTATCTTTGTGACACTCATCAATATTTGACTTTATTTTTATTTATTTGCTTATTGTCTTTCTTTTCCACTAGAATGTGAAATCCATAAGGTAAAGGCATTGCATCTTGTTTACTGCTCTGTTTGCATTGCCTGGAATATCAATGACTGGTACATTTTTGATACTCAAAAATGTTCTGACTCAATAAATAACTGGATGAATGAATCAATCAATGAATTAATATATGGTATCTTGCCTCAAGTGACTCACTATCTAATGAGCCTGTCAATTACTATTACCTAAATATATTGTGAATATCACATTTATTTATTAAAGTTACCATCTCAATCTTCTGAAAATGATTACCAGCTCCGGTTGCTTCCATTGAAACTGGGATAAAGCAATAACATTATCTGTCTTAAATGAACAGCAGTGTTTTCTAATCTTACAAATACTAATACAAACAAGAAAAAACATGTTAGAAGGAAAGGAGGTTTATTAAAATTTTATTGGTTGATAATCTTTAATCTGATTCTTTTATTTTTATTTAGCTTTTATATATCAAAATACAGTAATTCATATGGTTACATAGAGAAGGTAATCAAATCATTAAAAAATTTCTCTTTAGAACCAAAGCATAAGAGACTCTTAAAGACTGAGAACAAACTGAGGGTTGATGGCGGGTGGGAGGGTGATGAGGGTTGCTGGGGGGTGGGAGGGTGGGCGATGGGTATTGAGGAGGGCACCTTTTGGGATGAGCACTGGGTGTTGTATGGAAACCAATTTGACAATAAATTTCATATATTGAAAAAAAGTCTCTTTAACATCATTGATCATGGATATCAAAGCAGATAAATAAATTAGAGTCTTGCTATGAGTGCAATTTCCTTATATGTCCCCAAATTCAAATTTATTTATTTATTTATTTATCATTTTAAAAATGTTTATTCGTTTTTGGGAGACAGAGAGACACAGAGCACAGGCAGGGGAAGGACATAGGGAAAGGGAGACACAGAATCCAAATCAGGTTCAAGGTTCCAAGCTGTCAGCACAGAGCCTGATGCAGGGCTCGAACCCATCAACCATGAGATCATGGCCTGAGCTGAAGTCAGATGCTTAACTGACTGAATCAACCAGGCACCCCCCAAAATTAAAATTTAAAAAATAAGTTGTCAAATTTCAAGTGTGCAGTTTAGTCCCTTTCATATAATAGGAATTTAATATATGCTTTTAAAGAAAACAAAATTGTGTATTAAAACTCGTGGACTCACTTATGGAAATCTAATGAAATTATTGGCCTCCATAACTAGAGCAATATTTCCCACTCTCTGTGGTGATGGAAGTGTTCAATAATCGGTGCTGTCCAATATGGTAGCCACTAACCATTTGTAGCTCTTGAGTACTTGAAATGTGGCCAATGTGGCTGAGGAACTGATTTTTAAATTCTGTTTAATTTTTAGAAACTTTGATTTAAGTATAAATTCTTGTACATGGCTAGTGGTGGTGGTTACTATTTTGGAGATTCTCTTATTCAATGTCAAAGATAATAATTTCTAACAGCTTAAGTACTGTCTATTTCGGAGCTCTCAGTTGTCACAGTGTTCTGGATATGAATAACCTTGATTTTAATCTAAATCTTTTAGCTTTTTACCCTGCTAAAGTCCATAGTATATTGAGGTTCTACATAGCATTCCACTGTGACACATTTCTCATAAAGGCTAGATGTGATACCCCATAAATTTCTTCCCAGATATAATTCTGTGATATTTGAAAAAGTAATGTGAAAATGTAGCCATTTAATGGATAATCATTGTTATTTCTTTTGTGTTGATTGGGGAGAAAATGTCAGATTGTGAAAAGGAAACTAGTTCATAACTCTAAAAGGTGGATGGTTGTCATATAGAAGCCCAAGTAAATCTTTCTTGGTTTCATCAGTGGTTTTCTTATATAAGAACTGTTACCTAAGTCACTGAAAAATTTTGAATAAAATAGAGTGAAAGCATTTTATAAGAAAATAATTTGTCATTCTACAGTATTACAAAGCATACATATGGACATAATACTCCATCTCCTACATAAGAATTTTAATGACACAATTAACACTAACTGGGGTGAAGTAAACATTATATTTTTAGTTGTTTTTTTTTTCTAATTAGAGATTGGGCTGTGGAGTTTAACACTATCTGTCAGTACTTTTTACAAGTTACTTATTTAGTTCCCCAGATGTTGATAACAACTGTACTCACCTTGCAGAGCTATCATGAGAATTATATTGGAAAATATATGAAACATGTCTAGCATGGTGTCTGGCACATAGTAGGCATGAGGTAAATGTCGTTTTCCATTTTTCTTTTTTTCCCAGGAGCCATTATTGGCACCATTAAGAGAGCAAAGCATGAGAGAGGGTTAAGCACTTTTTTCCCCTGTAAATTGAGATAGCCTGCTTGGAACATCAGTGTACATAGATATATACTTGCCATAGACAAGAGAAGGAAGAATCTTCCATTTTAAGATAATAAGAATACAACTCATAACTCTACTGAGACGTTAGTTCTTTTAATAGGTACCTTTGCCAAGTAAATCATGATTTTGAAGAAAACAGCCACCTTTTACTTGCACACTATGATTAACATTACAAAAATACACAAAATAAGACTTATTTTATTTCCAAATGTCCACATATAGAAGATTACAGAAGGTGATGTAAGCTCCATAGTCTTTTTTTAAAAGAACGTTGTGGGGAAAATGGTGGAGCAGTAGGAAGAGCAAGAAACTAAAGGATGCTTGACTTTTCTGGTTTGTGTCATTTTTACCTTAACATATTTTTCTGCATGTTCATTTCCTTTGTGTGCTTTTCTTTCTTAAAGAATAAAAGAAAATCTGCCTCATGAAAATGCAGGAGAGTCATCCCACATAAAGACCATCTTTAAAATGCGCATTATTTATTTGACAGACTGTAATGGCTGTTTCAAGGATATTATGGGCTGTCACGTGAATATGTATTTTAGAATGAATACTACAGTACAAATACTGTGCTTGCACAATGCACATCAAAAATATAACCTAATGAAATCTCTTTTGAAGATTAGGCAATGTATGAGGGTATCCTGGAAATAGAAAACCCAGTTGAGTTAAAATAAGAAAAGACCTTATAAGCCCTAAATGATACATAGGTCAACTTCTTTGGGAGGTGAGGGAATAGAAAAGGAAAACAAAACAAAACATCACCAAATCTTGAGTGGTAATTATATTTTCAACTCTTGGTTTTGATATCAAGTAAACTAGAGCTATTTGGAATTTTATATTTGGTTGATGTTGATAAATCATGAGTGTTTTAGAATTATATTACATGTGTAAAATTTCAGGCCATTATCACACTCAAGATTATTAATACATTAGAAGATTCAATGAAGGAAAGATAATTCATGCATCTAACACATCTTATGTGAGTAACTCTCATTCCTATGGTTCTATATTAAGTTCAGTAACAGATACAAGATATAATAAACATCAGTCTTACCTGAAAGAACATGGAGTCAAGAGAGAAGCTGTAACATGATATAATTTACTACAACATCAGGCTAAAAACACTAAGGGATATAAAAGGCATATAGATAGGTGCTTCCACAGTCTTATAGGAAATAATAAGCAAAAAAAACCCCAATATGGTATATCTACAATAAAGGCAGATGGACGTCTTTCATTTATGAGTTGCATTTCATCAATAATTATGACTTGAACTCAAAGTCACTTTTTTCTATTGTTCTCACCCAATATTATAAACTTTTTTTTTTTAATGTTCAAGAAGTTGTTTGCTTGAGAACATGCAACGATATACTCTATAGGTGTTGTTATACTTCAAATTATTTCAGTGATTATCAGGGTTTTCTAATTCAGATTGTCTAAGAAATCTATAAAATAAATATAATACATAAATTTCAAATAAACCATTGATTTTAATTTTTTTTTTTATTTATTTAAAAAAAAATTTTTTTTCAACGTTTATTTATTTTTGGAACAGAGAGAGACAGAGCATGAACGGGGGAGGGGCAGAGAGAGAGGGAGACACAGAATCGGAAACAGGCTCCAGGCTCTGAGCCATCAGCCCAGAGCCTGACGCGGGGCTCGAACTCACGGACTGCGAGATCGTGACCTGGCTGAAGTCGGACGCTCAACCGACTGCGCCACCCAGGCGCCCCTGATTTTAATTTTAATAGATACCTTATGTCTTATTTTTAATAAGACATCTTTTTTCCTTTATTCCCTAAATATTGTCAACATCGAGTTCTTTTATGGATTTACAGATGATTCTGCCAATCAAAGCTCCTTTGTTTCTAAAATTTTTTAACAGAACAAAATTTCTCTGTAGTGCATCTTTAGTGATCTCCAGAAGAATTCACAGAACTCAGAATAAAGACATGAAGTTACAGAAAGCAAAATCTGGCATAACTACCAAAATTATTGATATTAAGCTATTTTTTAAGCTGTTTATTTATTTTGAGAGAGAGAGAGAGAAAGAGAGAGAGCGTGTGCATGCACAGAGTAGGGGCAGAGGCAGAAGGAGAGGGGGAGGAAGAGAGAGAGTTCTAAGCAGGCTCCTCGGTGTCAGTGCAGAGCCCAAGATAGGACTTGGTCTCATGAACCATGAGATCATAACCTGAACCAAAATCAAGAGTGGGATGTTTAACCAACTGAACCATACAGGCATTCCATATACTTTTAAGTTCATTGGTAGTCACATTAAAAAAAAATTAAAAAGACAAAGACAAAACTAGGGCACCTGCGTGGCCGAGTCGATTAAGCGTCGGAGAATTCGTCTGAGGTCATGATCTCACAGTTTGTGAGTTTGAGCCCCGCATCAGGCTCTGTGCTAACAGTTTGGAAACTACTTTGAATTCTGTGTCTGCCTCTTGCCCCTCCCCCACTCACACTTTGTCTCTCTCAAAAATAAATAAACATTAAAAAGGCAAAATGAATTTTAGTAACATATTTCCAGTGTATTATCATGTCAACATGTACTTATTAATAAGTTACTCTCTATATTTTTTTTTCGCCCTAGGCCTTTGAAATCTGATGTATGTCTTACATTTCTAGTGCATCTCAATACCGACTAGTCACATTTTCAGTGCTCAATAGCCTCATGTGGCTAGTGGTTACCCTACTGAGCGGTGCTGTTCTAGTATTTTCAGTTATGTTATTCAGTTTTCATAACCATCTTGTGAATTCACTATCATTAATCCCTTTTTGCAGATGAGAAGACTATAATTCAGAATGTGAGACTTCACACAGGCAGTAATAGGAATGAAACTTGAATTCCATTGTATTATAATCTTTTCCATAAATTTTATTATGAGGATTTTTAAATGCAGTTAAGAATTTTGAGTTTTGGCGTATTTTGAGTTTCAGTATTTTCCAGTGAATAGTTCTTAAACTGTGTTGTTCGTAGAAGTTTTCTAGAAAATAAAGATCTTCTTAAAGTTGCACTCACAAAATACCTTTCAAAGGTAGACAAAACTGAAAATGTCTCCCTATTTCATAGCCTTTATTGATTTCTGATTTGTTCCATTTCAAAGCATAAATAGCATATAATTGAAATTACTCCTTTGACTATGTAACCTTTCCCAGGGCTCTATTAAAGACATAAACCTGTTTACTGTTATATTCTTTTTTTCTATGATTTGTGATTTTTCAAATTATAATGTGAAACTTCTCTGTTCACTAAGGTTCTGCTTGATTTAGTTGTTTCTAATGTTTTGGTGGCTGCTTGAAATTTCTTATTTATGTGGTTATTTTCACCTTTAAGTGAAGATTTATTATGAAAACTCATTCTCATTCCATAGTAAAAATCTAACAAGAGAAAATGGATGAGCATTCAGTATAGAGACTTGGGCAGATGCATTAAGAGGATTTCATTGTCAAAAACAAGTGTCTAACCCCAGGACGTCTTTGTGACATTGTGGATTCTCCTTTGAAATTCCATTTATACAAAAAGTTTGAACATTTATAAAAGGCTTATTCTATACTAAACTTGTACCAAACACAAGGATAGGTTTAGAGGAAAAGAATACATTTTATGTTTTTTAAGAACTTAGTATAGAATGTGGATGACAGATACCACTGATTCATTAGGGAAAATAAACCCCAATGGAAGACTAAAGATATAAATTTTAAACAGAGTATTTTAGGAATATAAGTCCGAAGCAAATTAATTCTGATGAGATGAATTTGGGAACCAGGGAACAAGTTGGAGATGGTGGAGAGCAGATTTGGAAAGGCAAATGGAGACATCCTATGCATGTAACAAGTTTAACCGCCTCCACCAAAATATATATTTGCCAAATATTTAAATGACCAAGTCTCCCTAATTCAATTGTCCTCAGGTAGGGGAGGTAAACTCTGAAGCCTTCGATCTTTCTATATTTTAGCTTTATTACATATTCTTTTCATAGCCTCTTTTTGGTTATTATTGTTCTTGCTCCTACTCATTATTCATTTAACAAATATTTGAAACAAACAAGCAACAAGAAAATGGTGGAGGTTCTTGCATCTTTGTTTCATTTTGAATGGAATTCTTTCTACAGTTAGTTAGGAAGTCACAATCAGCAGTCAGAATGGTTGGATTGCATGAGGTAGAGTCATCATCCTGAATACAAGTCTGATCTCATAGACTACAGATGTTCATTTTCTTTGTCTTTCTGTTGCTTTCTGTTGCTTTTAGTGTTTTATTTTTTCTTTTCTCTTTTTGGCTGCCCATGTTCCATTTCTATCCCTTTGTCAATTTTCCCATTATTAGAACTACCTCTCCTCATTTCAGTGTCATATGGTTAGTCTATAACTAGGGGCATTGTTGAGGAGAGGGCATAAAAGAAAAGTAACTTAATTAGATGTTCCCTCCTTAAACTTAAAACTTGATTAGAAAGAGTGAGAGATTGAAAATGTTTGAAGTTTGACTTTTTCCAAGCAGTGGCACATGATTTCACTGGTCCCTTCACAAGACTGCTGTGCCAGTTCTGGCTTCTAAGTATTTTTTTTCCCCACTTTTCCAACTTTTAGTCAATTATGATCTGATTTCCTTATTAATATCACTTTTGCCAGAGACAATATCTAGTGCTTTCAGTATAAAGAATCCTAATTGATGTACTAATCAAGTTAACAGAAATGTTTGAATTTCTTGCCTTGGTCCTGAAAAAGCTTTTATCTTCTTAAAATGAGGATATAAACACCTAAAGTTATTTGGGATTTTCAAATAAATAATGATATAAAATGCTTGATTCAGAGCAGGTGCTCAGAAGCGATGCTGAATATACATATACAAATTATTACTCAATATAAGTTTCTGTGTATACACTGTTACACACATGAACACACAAACACTTATACTCTCACACCCATGATACATGTAATTATTTCTCTGTCACTGAAAGATGATAGTTCCAAGCTGAAGGAATAATATACTTTTTTTTAAATCAAATGTTAGAATCATATGCTTGGGTTTAGAAATTGTCTAGTGGTGAATGTGTATGTGACCGACAACAAAAACCATTCAACCAAAGTTAGTTGTTGATAATAAAAACAGTATTTAAGACCCTGTGATAGATTAAAAAATATATATATAGCAATATTTTTCCTATAATCAAACCACCACAGGGCCTTAAATATATATTTACATATTCAGACCTACCAATCACATACATACGTATTTGTATAACTTACTGTATGTAAGTTATACATACAAACCCACGATATATATATATATATGTATCTACACATATATATAACCTATGTATATATATATATATTTATGTATATAAAATATGTGTGTGTGTGTCTGTGTGTGTGTGTGTGTGTGTGTAGTATTGAGATTGTCCATCACTTTGTCAATTTCAGATATTTCTGAGGTTGCAAAAAAGGGGCACACTTCATAGGCTCTAAATGTTCATAGTAGATTTTTTAGTCACATATTTTACTCGGTTTTGTATAGTCATGGGTACTATTTTCTTGAGGTAAGAGATGAGTGATAGGCTTCTCTTAAGGCTCCAATTATTTGTATGTGACTGCTATAAACCCAGTGTTAATTAGTATATGATTTTTATCATCATTAGTGTTTTAATGGTCTAATTTGCTTGGCTGATTTTGTAGACCATTTCTTAGTTACATATTTCAGAAAAGATTTTATTGCACACTTACAGAAAAGCATAATGTTAAATGGTAATTTTTGAGAACTTTGATTATATGTATGCACACTGTTTAATTAGCGGTAATTTTAGAAGGTTTTTATTGTGGTCTAAATGGGTTGCTAGATCCTGAGCTGTTGCTTCAAGCATGATGTTATAAAAGTGTTTGTTAAGAGGAAACGAATCTACAGGCCATCATCAATAGACTTAATTGTTTATAGAATCTGTTAGCTGCAAGATGGGCTTGTTAAATTTTAGGATTTATACATGTTTGAAGAGATTCAGTTTCTAGTTTGAAAAGCACAACATTAGGGAATATCGCATGAACATTTTTATCTTTGGTTGAAGGAAGTAATGTTTTCTGTGATTATGTTGGTCATATCCACACAAATTGTGGCAAAAAATTATATCTCCTTCACTACACTTCTAAAATCTGATTATCCAGTTTGATTATGAAATCTAGCTGAGTCTAGCAGTAGAATAATACTGAAACTTTAACATCAAACAAAAAAGTGCTTAGTTTTAATTAGAATAACAGAGAAATAGCAACAATCAATCAATCAATGTTGTTAGATTGATTGCTCCTGAAGCATTTGTTTGCAAACTTAGGTTATATTTAAATCAAACTATGGATATACCAACAAAACATGAAGTTATAAAGTACACAAGCTTGAAGACAAGAACAACATTTATAATTTGTTAGTTTTTGCCACTCATGCTATACAGTGTCAATAGGTAAATTCTATCAAACCCTCTTGGATGCCATATTTTTTTGTTGATTTGTCCAGCCTGTGGTGCAGTAGATCACAACTCTTTGCACTAGCTGTTGTCATACTCTGAAATTTTCTTCTTCTGGAATTTAATAGGAAATAAAATAAAGTATTCAAACAGAGGCATTTTAAGTGATAAGAATTTTAACGAGACGCTAAAGAGTATACTAATCAGATTTTCTATTAAAGAATACTCTTTGGAGAAAAACTAGAAATGCTGTCTTCTGGGAATATTACATAAAGCAATCTGTAGGGAGAGATTACAAATGTCTTAACTTCCTAAGAAAATTACAGAAGGATATAAAACAAAAATGGCTTTGATATACTGTATATAATGATTTACCTTTAGAAATCACACACATACGCACACACACACACACACACACACACCAATTTAAATACTATGTTCCATTTGATATATGTCATTAAAAAAATTTTGTACAAACCATGTTGTGCTCAAAAAATTTGTGTGATTAATGCATTGATTTAACTTCACAATGCAGACTGCTGCTAGGCACATTCTGATATTATTTATTTTTATTAGTTTATAATATGTCAATTTTTCTTGCTTATCTGTCAACTCCCAGAAAAATACATAAATCAAAAATGTAGCAATGTGGACACTAACAAGGCATAATTATTGTAGGGTCTGTCCTCCTTTAAAGAAAAAATACAATTACCTACCAGAATGCTGCTGGGATTAGGTCAGAATTTGCATAATACTGACTCATATTTTCTTAACGATTTTAACATCAGACAATAGCTTTTGCAAATCTATAATCCCTTATTAGTTTCCAGCTTTATTTTTTGGAGTCTAATAAAGAGTTCAGTCAAAACAAGATAATTATTAAAATCTAACCATAGAAAACTTTAATTACTCAGTGGCATGTTTTTAAGATTAGGTCAGTTTTTTTAAAATAAATTTTATATAAAGTAACACAAGGCAATTAAGCTTGCCTAAATGTATTTTTTAAAGCTAAATTTATTCATTTTTCTACAGATAAATATTTAATAGAAAATACTTCAATCATTGTATAAGCATAAGAAAAAAATTCTACTTCAGCATAATCTCTGAACAGCAGTTCTAAGACTGGAGTTATTAAACGGTTAGAGGGCTCACAGTCAAGAGATGATGAAAATTTGGAAAATGTTAACTGCTATAAAATAATAGCTGCTAATGTGGAGGATTATGAAACACCCAGTAGCAGAATAAGTAACAAATAGATCCTTTCTGAAGTCCTGAAGGCTGGGGGTGGGATCTGGGGTTAAGTAACCGTGATATATTTATAGAGGGCAAGGGATCACCATAAAATAAAGCAGCAAATAGTAAAGAAGTCAATGTAAAAGAGAGGCCGGGGATTTAGGGTATAGAGATCATAAATTTTCATCGATATAAACAGCCTGTGTACCTCAGGAGTTGAGGTTTAGCTATAATTTCAGGTCTGACCTATAGGCCTTTTGTGTTCACAGTGCATGCACGATCAAGATGCCATCTAAGGAGGTGTAAAAAAAAAAGGGAAAGAAAGAAGAAAAAAATGTTTCAGATCTGTGTGATTTACTCATTTAATCATCCCCAAATCCATCCCTAACACAACAGCACAGTAGTTGAGAAGATTTTATTGTCTCACTAAATTACATTTAATTCTTACTCTAGCATATCCTATAAACAAGAAAAGTGAATGATGTTTCCTCTGCCATGTTCTACCAAAGGAAAATTGTTAAATTTTTATGCACGGCTTCTCAGAAGGTCATTTTCCCTTTCTCTATATAGCTCAGACTTCCACATTTACATGTTTTAATTTTAATGTGTTTTAAAACCCACTTAAAACTTAGTAGATTAAAAAAAAACCTTGGTGATTAAATGAGCTTGTTTAATGGTTTAACAGAAGCGATAAGAGCAAGCAAATCAACATGAAAGAACTATTAAGTATTTAGCTTTTTTGAAGAATTATCCTGAAATAGAATACTGAGTTCTTTAAAAAAAAACAAGTAAGCTACATGAAGATCCTGTTTTTTTGTTCAGAGACGTTGGTTTTAATATATATAGGCACTAAAATAAACTTTCTGTTCTAAATTGCCACTTAATGAACAAATTATATTATTGTGTTTGTGTGTTTGTATAATATATATGCCTCTCTCTGTCTCTCTCTCTCTCTCTGTCTCTCTCTCTCTCTGTCTCTCTCTCTCTCTCTCTCTCTCTCTATGTATAAAACGTCTACTTTTGTCTGTATATAAATGAAGTAGAGCATGCAGCAGGGCATGACTTTTAGCCCTAAGTGCTCTGTGTGTGTGTGTGTGTGTGTGTGTATAAAATATATAGTCAGACAATGTGTTTTGGCGACATAGAATGTACTATACACACACATGCACACACACACACACACACACACACACTCACACAGTAACTACTAGATTAGAACAGACAGAAGTTAACATAAAGTTAAGTAAATAGTATATGAATTAGGCTTCTTTTTTTTATTTTTAAGAGCTTATTTTGTATTTTTTAATTAAGATCTCAGAAAATATACCTCTGAAACATTTCCTTGAGTATTCAGTTATTAACCTTAAAGGAATAGGCATTGTTTTCTAAGTAGTGCATGGGATCAGCTATATTTCCATCCTAACACACACACAAAAATGTGAGGATTTGTTCTCTTTTTGCCACTGTTAGAAATAAAAATGCATCAGGCGAGTTTGGAAGGGACTTTAAATAATAAAATCTACTGAGAGAGCTCTCACTACCCACCCTAGTTGGCCCATAAGGACAGGGCTCTTTTCTTCATCCACTAGGTTGCACTGTTGTACAGAAAAACAAAGTGTTTGTGTGCCCCGCTGCAGAAGGATAGCAAGCTGCATGCTGTGAAGAGCCTCATAAATACTGTTGCTCTGTTTTCACTAACTACAGAAAGAGATCAAGACAGAAAGACTGGCATTTGAACATGTTTTCTTTTTCCTCAAAGCCAGGGCCAGTGTCCTGGATTTTGTGTGGAGTTTTTTTGAAGATAGACCAAATATACTAAATTTTTATTTTTGGTAATAAGGGAAAGGGTGTGAATGGAAGATTGGGTGGCTGGGAAAGAATGTTGGTCAACACTTTAGATGTAAAGGCCTATTAAATATTTCAGTAGTCATTGACCCTTTTAGGAAATGGCAAAACTATTTCTTCTAACTTTTCCTCTGCCACCAAGCATTGTTTAAATATAAAATCCCATGAAGGTGAAAAATATGTTTTCCTATTTTTGTCATAGTGTGATGGTTAATGATTATGTTTGAGTAAGTAAGTATGGCTGCATCACTTATTCATTTTTCCCAGTGGCATCATCCAAACTATTGATCTCTTTATACGATAAACAAACAAGTAGAAGCAGATTTCCCTTTCCTTCTTTGGTATTTCCAAACCATGGTAAGAGAACATGTGTAGGATTACTCGTGTATCTATTGGCATATTTCCCTGTCTACATATAGGCTGTACTTTATCAAGGAAATTACTTACAGAGAATCAAGTAGGGGGAGGTTAGAAAAGCTATTCCTTTAGTTCTGGTGTAAATCATTGAGAATTTTTGCTTCATGGATTAGCACCTCTTGTATCCTTCATCTCTTCAGGGCAGTAAGCTGAGACAATCATAATGAAGACCAGAGCTATTGGCTACCACCATCACAACACTTTTAGAGGGGATAGGTCATCAAAAAGACCTGAGTCTGGAACTGGTTATTTCATTTGGATTGATAGAAGATTCACATTTGGTAATTGTTCTACTTCAAGGTTTTGACTATTTCACCAACAACCTTTAGTTTTATCTAGTTAATTTCTTACTGTGTTATGAATTTGGCGATGAAGATCTGATAAACTTTTCGTCCAAAGGATAGGAGGGAAAAACAAATCCCATGAATTATGCAAATATATATTGATTTGTATTAATCTATAGATGGCACAACTTTTAGAGAATGAATTATGTTTATTAAAAACAAGGTAGCTCATTTGTTAGAATAAAGATCTTTTAGGATCTGCATCTTTGAAATGTTCCTCAAGAAGCTATTTTCTCTAGGCTACTGCCTTCAGATAAGACTTCACTGTATATGTTGCAGACATATAGATTGGATTCAGTACTTAACAACTTACAGGAAATGAAACTTTACAGCTTTATTTCAATGTCAACATTTCTCTTGATAGTCAACCTATGTTTTACATACTATTGTTGGTCTGCTTTTTTTCCAACAGTAATCCAGAGAAATGGGAGTTAAAATTTCCTATGTATCTGAAAATTATTTATGTTTCTTTTTAGTTTTTTTTTTTTCATTTTTCAATATGCCAGTTAATTCAGCCTGTCTTTGGAGGTGCTGGTGTTCAAAAATACTTAGTGAATTTGAAAAATACTGGCATGGTAACAGAAATGTGATTTCTGTTCAATAAATATTGAATGGGAAAATATATGTATTTACTAGGTAGCTACTATTTACTGAGAACTTACTACATGTTACTTGACCAGGTAAGTATTTTATACGTATTATCTCATATGATCCACATTATCAATGGACTGAAGTGTGTATTGTTCCTAATATTACATATAAAAAAGGCTTATAATAGTTACAACACTTTCCAATTTAGTGAAAAATAGATGTAGGATTTAAATTCAAACTGGTATGTTTTCTTTTAACATTCTGGAAAAAATGCGTTTGTTATTTAAAATTTTCTATAAATCCAGGCTCAATAAACCAATAAAAATGTATTTATTGAATACTAACTCTATATACTAAGCTCTAATGACATTACAAAAACTAGAAAGCAAATTGCTAACCTTGAAACATATTTGATGGAGTTGGGAAGAGAGATAAACTGTATAGACAGAGAGGATCTGAAAGCAATAAGAAATTAGGTACTATATCATACGGTATGCTCAAGTCTTTTTGACATTCAGAAAAAAGACAATCATTGTTGGGCAGCAATTTATTAACAATGATTTCAAGATACAAACCATTCATTCAGCAAATATCTAGAATCCATCTGCCAAGTACTGGTGAGGTATTATAGTAAAAAGCTTTAAATTCAGATATAAAGTATTTAAAGTAGATAGAAATAAAGATTCTGGAGTGGGGCCAAAGAGAATAAAGAATGAAGAAAGGAAGCATTAAACTGAGACACAGCACCTAAAGAAGTGGTGATTGGAACCTGAAGTATGAAAAAAATAGTTCTGTTTTGCGTTTTGAGGCCTTTGACAGGAAGCTGGGATGAACAGTTAAAATTTATCTAATCAATAATTGTGTTATACTGAAAATTCCTAGGAAGGAAAATTGAAGGGGTGCCTTTAGAAACATTTGTTGCTGTATGGGATGGATTCCTGAGTTTGAACATGGGAGTCAACTGGTTCTTTAATGTTTTGAAAGCATAGAATGCTTCTTGGGTATTCATGAATTATTACTAATACATTGGAGAATCATATCTGATTATGTAGGATTATGCTTTCATAAGAGAGAATGCTATTAATCACCATTATATCATTAGTACCTCACACAGTGCCTGGAACATAATTCATGCTCACTAAACACTTAAGTGATTGAAATTAATTTGGATTTATCACAGATCTATCCATACTTTAAAATTGTCAAGTGAATCCAAATATATCCTGATCATTAGATATTTTTCTCTCTATCTCAAGCATTGGTTGTTTTGTGTTACTAATTTGATCCATAGTTTCTCAATTGAGTATAATTTGTATTGAAAGCATGCATTTGCAGAAATACATATATGATACCCACAACTTATACTTGCGCACAGAAATCTATGAATTTTTTTAATAAAATAGAAGGACTGCTAATTTTTCTGGAATCTAAAATGGTGATTTAATTTAAACATCTACTAGGTACAGAGTGGATATAAATACCTGCTGTATAAAAGATGGTAGACATATTAGATTTGGGCATTAAGATTTGGGTATAAAAAGACACCATCTGAAAATACAGGTATGAATTTTGCATGAATGTCATGATATGGTGCATGATAGGAACACCAACTACATTTATAAATGCACATGTGTTAGCAAATATGAAATATAAATCTGTTAGAGTCAGTACAAATTTCTGAGAATTGTTTATTTTTCAGCATGGACTTAAAATTATATCTAGTTTTCTTCCAATATAAAGTGGGAAGATAACCCATATTAAAAACCATACTCTATTGAAGGGAGAAGTGAATCGACTGGTACAGTTGAAATAAAAGCAGAATAGACAAATTCAAGAAACAGAATTTAGAGAATATACAATTCATACTGTTTTCTTCTTTTTTTAAAGTTGGTTAATGATTCCATTTAGTATATTAGACTATTGTTATAATTTAATTGCTTTTGCAAATGCACAATGCAAAATTCCTAGGAAAGATTGATTTTAAATAAATATGGAAGTTTGGTTAAATTTCTGATGCTTCTTCACCCTTGTAGAGCTGTAGAAATTTAAAAAGATGACAAAGGAGAAAGATAGTGGTCAGTTAAGTTGAACTAGGCTTTCAATGAGTCATTATTTTTTCTGGCTCTTTTTTAGGTAAGAACTGTTTTTTTCACATTTTATCTTTGTGTGGAGATATTTGCTCTTTCCAAATGTCTACATATTCTGTCTTCCTCAATTAACATCACTGAACAAACTCCCACTTATTCAGAAAATATTTTATTTCAGTTTTAATTTGCTAATTTAATGGCATATTCTACCGGGGTATTCTTGCTGTTGAGACCTAGTTTTAAACATTTGAAGAACACAATGAGCACATTAGTCTAAGGGTCCTTGTGTTCCCATTCCAAGATGTTACATGCTCTGTAGACAATCAATATAAAATATAAAAACAATGACTTTGGCAAATACAATTCACTTATATTTCCTTGCTCAATCATCATGGGATTGTGGCAGGTAAGGGTACATGGGGAACTAGTCCAGTAGTACTGACTCTCTGCTCTTCCATATCAACTTAGCACATATCCAAAGGAAATAAATTTTAAAAAGGAAAACTTTTCTCATGAAGCACATAGCTGCTGTCAATCTATTGACACTAAATCTAGGTATACACACATACACAAACACCCCCCCCCCCACACACACACAATTTAACACACATGTCTGTTTGGAATGTGTAATCAAAAGTAAAATATAAATCAAATTAGCCTTCAGAAAACTGCATATTCTAATGTACCATGTAACACATTTATTGCAGTTATTGACAAGGGTGATATTCCTTCTTCCTTCAAAATCCTGACCCTGCATCTTTCTGCTCACCCTTCCCCCTTCATCATCCCTCTCCCTGATTCTCCTCCTTGACCTTCCAAGTGTAATTTCCCGTGGCTAAAGCTACTTTATATTTATTATAATAACTCTCACTCTCACTCTCTCTTTCAATCTCTTTTAGTAGGAACAATAAGCTGACTGATGGCTAGAAAATTAGCTCAGGAAATTCTCTTTTTCTCTCTCTCTTCACACTTACTTTTTCTTCACTTTCCTTGTTAGACTAGTGAACAAATTTAACCTGTGACTCTATCACATGCTTATCATTAGGCCAGCACATTTTAGTCCATTTTTACTCTAAAATGTCTATAGGATGTAACTGAGGTTTCTCATTAGGATTCCAGGCGTGAGAGTTTGTGTATAAAGTCTTGTGCGTATTATGCATACAAAGTTACTAGTCAAAATATTTCGGTTATCTCATTTTCTCTAACACCTCCCTGCTATAAACATAAAAAACATGTTTAAGTTACCTTTCCTGGGATTCTGAGAAAATTAAATCATTTTAACTTCTCCCTTCTTGTGTTTCCTGTGGGGGGAAATAGCTGTGGCATCAAGTAAATATGGTCCTTTTTATTAAGGAAATCACAACTATAAAAATGATAAATATTAACAATAGGAGACAAGTAATGGCAACAGAAAATAGAAATAGAATTTTTAAGCATGAATGCTATATTGGTCATACACAAAAACCACACAGAAATAAATCATGGCTAAAATGTTAAATTGTATGTTGCAAATATCATGCTTATTGTTTATAGGTTCTGAGGCTGCAGCTTCCAAGGTGATAAGCAACGTGGAGAATGCCATGATTTTACTTAGTGCAATTTTCTAAGTTAAAACATAATTTGGCTTCACATTTTCAATCAAGTGTTTTGACTGAGATTCTCTAGATCTCTTGAAAAGGTTGCGCATATTGGTTAAAGTTAATATAATTCATATACTTACTGAACATCCTAGATTAATGTAAAAATTAAATATAATTTAAGGATGAAAGAATTAAATCTATATTAAAAAAGTGAATTTGTACATAATATAGTTTATTGTATACCACTACTTACAGCAGAAGAAACAACACTGACATTAATGGATTATGTGTCCTTGGTGATAGAACCAAACCAGAGATGAGAAAGGGCCTCTGTAGCTGCCTTACTCTCTACATAGAAAAGCACTGCCATACTGGATAGTCCCTCTGATAGCACTCCATCATGGTTTTCTCCTACAATCTTTCTTTTCCAAGAGAAAGCTCAGGAAGCTTTCACACACGACCAGCCCTACTGTCAGTGAAATTAAATATTTTTCTAGAATTGGAAATTAGATAGGTTTTAGAAGATCTTAATAATTAAGTCACTTTTTTTGTTGTTTTGTTTTTAGCAAAAATTAGTCCCAATTCTGGAGTGGCTTCTCTGATAAAGCATAACCTGAAGCTCTAAATATGAGCTTTCAAGTTGAAAGAAGGAGGTTCTCATTGGTCTTCACAGTGTTGTCTTACTTAAAATATTGAAATAGTTGTCAACCGGGGCGCCTGGGTGGCGCAGTCGGTTGAGCGTCCGACTTCAGCCAGGTCACGATCTCGCGGTCCGGGAGTTCGAGCCCCGCCTCAGGCTCTGGGCTGATGGCTCAGAGCCTGGAGCCTGTTTCCAATTCTGTGTCTCCCTCTCTCTCTGCCCCTCCCCCGTTCATGCTCTGTCTCTCTCTGTCCCAAAAATAAATAAACGTTGAAAAAAAAATTAAAAAAAAAAAGAAATAGTTGTCAACCTATAAAATTAGGAGATTTACATGGAAAACCAGATTCCCATATTCTTAAAAAAAATCTCCCACAACATAGAATGTGCTTTCCCTTAAAGCAGCAATCATCTAGAAGTAAAAGAAGACTACTCTTTACGAAGACCATGTTCTCTCCAGGTTGCCACAGTTCCCATGCCCAGTGCACCCAACATGATATTCCAGTGTTGGTTGCTACATATCATCATCACGTCTGCACTTCTGCTTGTCTTATACTGGACCCACTTCATTCTTTTGTCGTCTGCTTGACTTGTGTAGGTATTTGAGTTTATGACAGCTAGCTTAGAACTGATGTGATCAGTTCAAGAGGAGAAAGATGAATTGTCTAGGCTTGTGATATAAAGGAAATGGAAGACAAAGGTAATAAATGGCCAAACTTGCATTGAAATGCAGTCCTTTTTAACTCATGTGCCCCAAATCTGTCTACCACCACACTAACTTTTCTAAATTCTCATCTAGTCATGCTTATTCATTCACCATACTCCCACACCACATAGAACTTCTTAGTTACCAAAAGTAAGTCAGACTTTAAATTATGATTTCAAGATTTCAAGATTCTTTTCCATGTACCTTATACACATCTTGATGAAATGGCTAAACATTATAGAACAGATCATCCTCAACTTTCTTAATTTCTGGTCTTACAAAAAGGTTATCTATAAAGTAGCTAAGAGTCATCCTCCAAATGTACATACTAACTTAAAATAATATGATGCTATGCTGTGTTAGGATATAGGCATTCTTATGTTCAGTACTGGTTTAGTCAGAGACCATGTAGTGAAATGTTTGGGAACTTCATTATCTCCCCCAAACACTTTGAGTATATCTGTAAAAAGGTGTTTATCAAAGTGCACTTTTATTTTTTGCTTGCATGACTGTTCCTTCCTCTTGACCAAGTCAATCCAATAAAACTTTTTGCGATGATGAAAAAGTTCTATAATGTTCATTAATATAGTAATTATATTATATTATACTCTTTATATAGTGAGCACTTGAACTGTGACTAGTATGACTGAGGAACTGAATTTTTATGTTGTTTAATTTTAAAAAATTTAATGGAAGCCAATTTGACAATAAATTATATTAAAAACAAACAAACAAACATTAAGTAATTTAAGTTCAAATAGTCACATGTGGCTAGTAGGCTACCGTGTTACAACTCTAGACTGTGAATTTTCTGGGCTGGCACTTTGGTCTGTATATTTTTCTATCTTTGGCACCTTATGCAGTGGACAATTAAACATATGTTGATAAGTGAATAAAACCAGCATATAAATAAATTGGACAGGTGACAGTATAAAATCAATGAATTGAAGGAGAATCAAGAAGTTCCTCCAAAAGAAAATATTGAAATATGGGAATTTGGGATGGTTTCCAGTATGAGTAAGGGACAGTTAGTGATGGGCAGTGGTAGTCAGTTCTTGGTGTTTAAAATTCTCGAATTCTTGAATTCACTTTTTATATAGGGGAAAACATTAAAACTGAGGTAAAATATTCACAGAAGAGAGAGCTGCATTTATGACCTGCTTGGTTTCTGATAATAAAATCATGAATCATGAAAATAGAGGGAGATTTGCCCATATTCCAAACTATTCGTAAACATGGATTATTCTTATGTATGCTTTGGATTACAACAAATAATTACACATTGAATTATTTGGGGTTATATGACAGTGATCATCACCAAAATATAAAATATTTCTTCTCTGTTTGCCCTTATGCAGTTAAGCTGGAAAAGCAGTATTCCAGGTCCTGAAAATCCCTTCCAATATTAAAATTGAAGTATTTCAATTGGTCTAATACTCAAGGCTATTTTTTTTCAGGATATAAAAGGGAACCCTTGCAAAAACAAGACAATTATTCAGGATATTTTAACATACAGAAGGTTTAATTATTCATGTCTATGTAAATTACACTTTCTAATCCATGGGATTGAACATTGAAATGAACAAGTGAATGTGAATATTTTGGTTGTATAAGAGCAGAAGACAGTGTTGCACTGTGAGTTTACTTGTCATAGAAAAAAGATAATTGCTCAATTGAGGTACTCTGTAGATAGTCTTAGAAATGATTCCTTATTTTCCCTTTGTACTGATATTGGGCACCATTTTTCAGTGTCCTTGAAGAGAGTCCTATAGTTTTTTTAATCTCCTATAAATATCTGAAAATGTTCTGATTTCATGACCTTGTATAATATTTGATTTCTTCTATAGAAGACATGTTTGTGTTTGCATAAGACAGAAAATTAATTAGGATATTTCAAAGTAGGTGCACCTTATTAGAAAATGGGTGAAAGGGCTCACTTTCAACTAGTCTTGCCATTTTTAATAAAAAGATGTTGATTCAGACAAAGAGGTAAGAAAACTAAAGGCTTATTAGATTTTAATGTAATGCAGATATAGCCTGGAGGGGCTAACTATTTCAGAAGACACATGAAATTTCAATACTTATCTTTGAGGTGCCATTTTGAATTCCTTTCCACTTACTTTAAAGCATTTCAGGTCTGTTTCTGTTTAAAAAATTTAGGTCAAAATAATTTCACATGAAATTAATTTTCTTTACCCACAGGAGACTCACATTAGCTCAAACACAGTTAGAAATTAACAGGAACCAGTTTTTCTAGTTTTCTACTTGCTACTGATAGAGATAGTTTGGATAAACTTGATATGAAGATCTGTAGTTTGAAGTTTTATGTTCTTTTAGATTTTTCTTGTTAGTGTTCAAATGTGACTGTAGTAGAAGTTTTAGTAGACAGTGACTATTGCTTCAGAAATTGAAGCTATTTCCTGCCCAATTATAATGCTCAACTAACTATTGTTCCCTCCAATGGACCATATCTATTCTTTTGTAAGAACTCGGTGATGATGCTAATGTTCAGTGTGCTTCAGTTCTTCTAATCTGACAGTAGAAATTACTCAGGCTGTGATTCAAATTGTAGCAAATTCATTTAGTTCCAAAATGAACCTTGAATTATGTTATCCTTGTAGAATGTTTCTTTGTCTTTTTTATACAAGGCATGTGCCACGTATGCATCACTAGTAGAAGCCTTCCTGTACCTGAATCCATTTGAAAGTTAATTTCAATTCATTTATACTGCAGAAATGAGAAAGAATAAGTTTCTACATAGTACAAGAAATCAGAAGTTGATGACTGATAATGACTTTCTCCACTGTAAATTTATATAACCTCCATTTGTATTCCTATATGTTAACCTGTAATTGGAAAGACTTTATGCCCTATACACTTGGAACATTGCATATAAACCATTGTTTCTAATGATCTAAAATGTTACAAACAAACTATCATCGGGTCCTGAGTTTTTTTCTGATTCCTTCTTGCCTTCTTTGTCTTTCTTTAAGATCTATACCCTGAAATTAGACAGGGAGTACTGGTCAATGCCGTGAAATTAGGAGAAGTACTGGTCCATGCCATGTCACATTCAGTAAATTAGAAATTTATTATGGGTATTATTTCAAATTGAGCATTTCTGTAAAGAGTCTTTCAAACTTATTTTTTATGTATTAAGAAGCTATAATATTAATGTTTTGATAGCCAGAAGTGATCATGGCTTTATGATTATGATTTTGATTATGATTGCCCTGCTTTTTTTGAATGGTATTCATTTGATAAAAATATATGAATTTATGAGAAGTAACTTTATGTATATACCCATAAATTTCATTGGAGCCATTTTCTTTGATATTTCTATGTTTTGAGAGGACCAAATTATTCAAGAAACTTCACAAATCTCCAAATACTCACTTTACCTTTTGTTTTATTTTATTCTATGTCTTGAGGATTATTGAAAGTAAAATGGAAAACATTGATGCATGCCAAATCAACTTGGCTCAGAAACCAAATATAGTTAAATTCATATATGCTACCTGAAAGCTAACACCTTTGTTTTCCCCTATGGTGCCCTTTGAAAACATATTCTGTTACTTCTTCTGCAGGTTTGTTTCAATAGATTTTGTTATAGCCTGTTTGAAATGCATATACATACACACACTGTAATTTTGCAACTATTTGTTCTGTAGGTTTAATCATTTACCATATTTGATAAATTCTGTTTTTAAAATGAAAGGACTAGGTATCTTAAGAGTTTAGGATCTCGGATGACATTTTCAGCTTTTCCAGTGCCACAAACAATACTAGATTCTCCTTTATTATTCCTCTAACAAGTAGTTATCCAGCCTCTTTTTCAATATCCATTTGACAAATACTGATTAAACTTCTAAAATATGTGAGAACTCTCATAGTTTTCTAGGTACACAGCAGTGAACAAACAGATCAGCTCACTGCACTCCTAGAGCTTACTTATCTCTCATCTCCTTTTCTCTCTCAGTTCCTTAGAACCTAGCTTTTAACATTTGAATAAGACCATAAGTACATTTAAATTTCCATTTTTAGTTTTACTTATTTGTATACTTGTGTCACCTATTTTTAAATTTATGTTTAATAAGTCTCAAGTATGGCACAGCCATAGTTATTGAACATCCTACGTATTAAAATTTTTATTCTACGTACATTAAAAAATATTTTTTTAGAAAAGCAGATGCTTTTGCTTTTCCATGTGCTATAGAAAAGCCTTTTATTGTCCCATGATAGATCCTTCATTGCTTTCAATTTGAAATTCCCTAGACCAGATAACACAAACAAATGAATACTCCCTTTTAAGATAATCTCATCAAATATTATTTTTCTCAAAAGTGAAGATAATAATTTGCTCTCAGCGTAGTTTAGAGATGAAATTATATCAAGTAGGTGAAAATTCCTGGCATATCACTGAATGAAAGCTACCTTTCCCTCTAATTTTCCTGGTAGATTTTACCTATAGCAACTATCCACTTCTCTTATTACTGCTCCCTGGAGTCATATAGTATTCCATACACAAGGTTTTCTTTTATCTATATACAAAATATTCACATATTTTAAGAGTCTCCACTTCTTCTGACCAAACTTCCATAAATCCTTCAAACATTCCTTAAATGCTATAGTAAAGCATTTCCTCAACACTCACAGCCAACATGTGTCTGATGGGACTTTAGTTTGTTCATATTAATGTAGTGTCAAACACTGAACCAATATTCTAGAAGTGATGTGACTTGTAGCATGTAAAACAAAGTTGTCATTTATCATATTCTGACCATTGGATGTCTATGAGGGTCACCTTAAATAGAGTCACTTTTTAAATACACTAAACCACTGTGTTGGCACATTTTGAACTTATGGCCAATTAGCCTTATTTTTTTTTAATATGAGTCATCTGAAGACTGTTCTTTCCCGTCCTTTATGTGTATAGTTAGCTATTAAAGACTGTCTTTACATGTATTCTGCTTCAGTGGTCTTTTAAATTAACTCAATATTTATTAATTGAACACTTACTGTATATCAACTATATTTTAAGCAATGTTCTAGATGTAGAAGCTGCAAAGAAAACTAAGACATAGTCACATCTATGTAGGACTCACATGCAAGTAGGGAGATAGATATGTAAAAAGCCAAAGCCAATGCAATAAACGTTTGTTTTATACCTCAAAGCCTGCAATAACTGGTCACCCCCTAAGAGCTTGAGAAGACTTGGACTGAACTCTGAGTGAAGTGGGTAAGGTGGTCAGCAAAGACACATGGTGCAGTGAAGTGTGATACAGTTAGGAGCAAGCTAGTCAGAGGATGGAGACTGGACAAATATGTGAAGTTTTAGAACATGTGTGGCTTAGGGTACATGGTTCTTACTCTAGAAGAAATGAGATCAAAGGTAAATTGGTCCAGAGTTGAAGGGATTTCAGTGATTAAATAAATAAGTAAATATATAAATAGTTTATATTTACCTCTAAGAGATAGTTTAAAAGAATTTTAGGTTATAAAGACATTATTTAGATTTTTGGGATTTTTTAAAGGACCTATCTATCTAATCTATGTATGTATGTATGTATCTATCTGTCTATCTATCATCTATCTATCATCTACTTATCATCTCTCTACCTATCTATTGAGAGAGAGCATGTGGAAGCTCAGGAGGGGCAAAGAGAGAGGGAGAGAGAGAATCCCTGGGCTGTCAGCGTGGAGCCTGACACAGGGCTCGAAATCACAACTGTGAGATCATGACCTGAGCCAAAATCAAGAGTTGGATGCTTAACCAACTGAACTACGCAGGCGCCCTTAGACTTTCGAGATGTTTTTTACAGCTTGGAGTACATAATGAAATGGAAAACTAATGATTGAGATAGTATTTAAAAGGCTATAAATAATGATTTGGATAAGAGATGATGAAGGCCCTAACATAAAATATTGGTCATGTGTAACTTTATCTTTTCTGTATACATACATTACTGACTAAAAGATTTCATTTATTGCTCCCCTATAGTGCTCTCCTGCTGGAAACAAAATCTTTCTAGGCTGACTACTACCTGTCAGTACCTTTTGTTTGATACATCTAGAAATCCACCCGGATCATTACCATTCTGTTCACATTTCTCCATTTTATCTTTAAAGAT
Source organism: Prionailurus bengalensis (assembly GCF_016509475.1). Classification (NCBI taxonomy): domain Eukaryota; kingdom Metazoa; phylum Chordata; class Mammalia; order Carnivora; family Felidae; genus Prionailurus; species Prionailurus bengalensis. The sequence continues at coordinate 27,198,608 of NC_057353.1, read as the reverse complement.
GTAATAGAATAGTACAACTGTTTCTGGTTCAAATACTCATTTCTTTATACGTCCATAAAAGTAAACTTTAATTTCCATTGGAAAAAGTAGCTTAAATGATTATATAGACAACAATAATCTTGAAACATTTTTTTAATGAAAAATTTGTTTCCAATATGTATGTATGTGCACATACATTTTATATACACACACATTGTATATCCTCCATACATATTGAAATGATTCAACTTTTACTTAAACTTTCAAAGGAAAATCATTTCTACAGTATACTTTTGATTTGTCTAATACTTGGAGAAGCTTGTCAAAACCAAAATACAAGACTTGCTCACTTACAGATATTTCATTAAAATTTGTAGTTCTTAGTTTATTTTAGCATGTGAAAGGACCAATTCCTTATAGACAATTGCATCAAATAAAACCACAACTAAAATATTACCTATATTTGCTTCCAAATTATGTTTCATAAACTATTTAATGGCATTTGGCAATTTTAAGGAGCATTACAAAGGCTACAGTTTCAAAGAGAATAAACCTTTTCAATTGTGCTATATAAAACCAATGTAATAAAAATTTGTATTCCAGATTTGAACTCAGAACAGACTACCAAATAACTTTACAGAGATCAGAACATTTGCTGCTATGCATGAACATGCAAATGAGGTTTTTTTTTCCTTAGTAAGACTATATAAATACAGTTGGTAGGATTTTTTTTTCTTTTTAACCTTTGCTTCCTTTATGCCTCTAATTTATTCATACCCATCTCCCTGTCTTCTGCTTTTCATCTGTCTTTTCTTTTTATTTCTCTCCATGTTTTCTCTCTACTATATTTTTTTATTTCTGTGTTTCTCTACTCATCCCCAGGTCCTTGCAACTATGGGCTCCTGTCTCCTTTTTCCCTAACAGTATGTTTCATATGCCTACTTTCTTTTGGTTTCAATATTTGCTTCTCAGTTCTTGTCTTCTTCACTTGGGTCTTATCTTATTTGAATTAAATTTTATTTCTCTTCTTATTCCTCTGTTGCTTCTCTGTCTCTTTTCTCTGAATTCTTCTCTTGTGTATTTTCTCTTATGGATATATATTTTTTGTCTTGACTCTATTTAGTCCTTGCTCTGCCTTCCTCTCTCTTAACTTTTTAATTCCCTTTCTTAGTCCACTGGTGTGTTTTACATTTGGTGTCCTGATTCACCAATTTTTTTGTAATTTTTTTGGTATCATCCAGTTAGCGACAATGCAATAATAAAATAATTTCAAGTATCATTTCAATGAAAATAGCATGAGAATATTTATTTTTCATTGTAGTTTTTATCTGATGAACTTCAAGGGTGCACTGGAAGTGTTAAGTTTTCTTTAGAAATGCACAATTTATTCAATTGTTTTAAAATTATAATAAGTACTGTATATCTTGCTCATCTTTTCATAAATACCTTGAGAAACTTAACTCTTTACTTAGAAGACAGAAATATTAGTGACAAAGTTCAGAAACTGAATTCAGACTGCTCTTTGATGGAATTGATTTACTTTTTTTTTTTTTTTTGCTTTTGTCTATGTGATTCAGGAAAATCTTAACCCAATCCACATGTTTTGTGCATGCATACCAGAAGCCACTCACTCTTTATTTGTGGGTGCTTTGAATTTCTCAGTACGGGTGAGGGGAAATGATGATGCTGATCCCCCACTCATGAAAGAACATTTATTAAGCTCATTCTAGCATGTGATGCTACTTTATGCCTGTCAGAGAACTATTACTTAGGAAACAGTAACTTATGAAAAAGGAACAAAAAATCCTGTAAATTAGAGCAATATATTAACCCTGCATTCATTAACAAGTCAGGCATTTTTATCGTGTGATGTCGCAAATATAGTGTAGTATGTTTACTATTGCTTCACTTATTAACTATCATTTATTTGAGGTCAACAATATTGAAAATACTATATGGCTGATATGGCTTGTAACAGTTTGGGAAGTATGGGCACTACTTTTGTCGTCTTGTGGCAGAAATACTGACTGCTAGGCTTTTCAGTTGTTATTAGTGTGTGGAAGAGGTAAATTTTCCATCTTTTAATGCTACCCTGCATCAAAAAGCACTATCGTTATCTTGTGCTTGGTCTTGTTCTATCTCACTTTTATGTTAAAGTAAGCTATTGAAGTAAATACACACATACATAAACAGATAAACAGATAAATAGATAAAAAGACACAAATAGGAAGGATTTTCTCTTCCTCTCTCAAAAGAAAAGCTGTGTCAATGAAAGGGGGCAAATAAAAAGTACATATCAGTTGCATTGTCTTTGGAATATTTTGCTTTTCATTTTAAACTGAAAAATTGAAATCAACTGCTATGACATTTTTAGTGATAATTTAAAATATATAGATATCCTTAAAAGTTCATATTTATCTTATCTACATTTATCTACCTGTCAGTCTATATATTTTGTGGGACTATACACAGTCTATTTTGACATTAGGAAACAAACACAAACACACATACACACACGTGCTCTGAGAGAAGACTAAGGATGAAGAACATTGAGTAATGCTTAAAAGAAGACATGCATCATAAAAACCATAGAATTTTAAAAATTAAAAAGTACTGCTTGTTCTACCAAAATAGATAGACTAGGTGGGTGAATATTACATTGGAGACTGCATGTTGATATTAAAGCTTTATAATTTCCAAAAATTAAGAAGAAATGAGAACTACCATTTCTAAAAGTAAAACCTGCAGTTGCTATCTTTCCATTCACCGCCCAAAAAATTATAATTCAATCCTCTTCAAAGATGATACAAAAAAAAAAAATGAAGAAAGTTTCTTTTTGTTGAGAAAACATAGAGTAGGACACTTACTTTAATTTTTTTTCATCTCTCTAAATATACCAGAATCTCCGAATATCATCCTTTTAACATTTGCTTCGCATTTGGCTAGCTAAATAACATTTGACAGTTACTGAGTAGAATGATTGATTATTGAAGAGCAATTATTTCCCAACCATAGTTTTGGAAGAAAAAGCAATGAAAAGTCATCAAAATACAACATTGAAAATAAGAATGTTTTATTTGAGATGCTATGATAATTTACCCCTTGATGTGTGTGCTGCAAAACCCACAAAATTGCCTGCTAAATGTTATGTTTTCTAGGGCCAAAAGAAACTGCAAGGTAAGCCCAAACTGTTGAGATGGAGATATACAACTTTATGGAGATGTTTGGGCAGTAATGCATTATATGATCAAATCCCACACTGTGTACTAACACTAAAGATACAGTAAAACACATGCTTTTGTTGTTGTTTGTTTCTTAAAATTTTGACTTAGGTATTTTTGTCCTGTTTTATTGTTTCATCATAGTTAACAATATTGTATTCAGTCTAGTTTCACACTTCAGTATCATGGTTCAATTTCTGAGAATACTGTTTTAAGAAAACAAACTAACTTTTACAATTAACTACTCTTCACTGCTCATGTAATTATTGAAGATAGAAAATCTTTCAGCTACAGGTTAGTAATAATCATGTGACTAAAAATGGAGAGGCTTGCTTTCTTTTCTGAAAGGTTGTATAGTAGAAATTTTGATTCTTAAATATAACTTTAGGAAATATAGGTTCTTCTGCACGTGGAATAGTTACTAGTAAGAGAACTACTGATTATGAGAATTTGATGATTAGTAAATCCTTTCTGTCCTTATATTTCCTTCATAAATTAATTCTCACATATCTCTTACGTTAGATATTTATTTTCTTAAGTAATAGCCCAAAGGTTGAATTTTTACTTTAGGGAAGATTTCATTTGTGTTACATATTAATCCACTTAGTATTTCTCTCTATTCAAAGGAAGAATTAGAAAAATTCACAGAAACTAAATACCATAGACACATGATGATAATGTAAGTATCAGAACATATTTCTAAAGATAAAATATTTATGAATTTTTATTGGAATATTTAATTTTGAAGAAAAAGTGCCTATTTATAACACATTTAAATCAGTAAATAGAGATGATACATATGCAACGTATATTTTATTACTTAGCTTTAATTTATTTAAAATTCTTTTAAAGCATGTTTCATCTAAAGAAAACTCTATATTTTCAGGCTTTACTACCTTACCCTCTACCCATTCCATTCTACTAGAACTGTAAAAAATGCTTTTTGAGACAGAGCAATAAAAGTCAATATAATTGAAAATCTGGAATTTTCAATGATTTAAAATATGGTATTATATGTTGAAGAATATTGAAGAAATAGAAAATAGAAGTCAGTCATGGTTTTCACATTGTGTTTGATACAGGTGTGCTATGTATTCAGTAATGCATCCTGGAGGGGTGTGCTACTTAAAGCTCTACATCACACCTTAACTTTAACAAAGCATTGTCCCGCTATAGAATTGTGAGGGGAAATGACTCACTTTCTTGACTTTGATGTCTTCAGTAGCAATTTATCCTGGTGTGTTAAATGTGAAGGTAAACCATTAAAAGAGGTGCGCACCAGAGGTTTGATTTCATAAACTCATTATTTTCCCTTTTCCTTCCTTCCCCAATTTTTTCTTTCTTTCTTTTTTTTTTTTTAAGAGGGAAAACTAGTTTTTAGTACCTAGGCATGAAAGAAGCACAAAATGAGAATTTAAAATGATAAGGCCTGAAAAGAATTTGTATCATTTCCTTTTCTTGCTTTAGCCTTTGTCACTGTTATACAAATGTCATGGAAGTCAGAATAAAACATCTCAGGCATTAGGATTGAATGATAGCTCATTCATATGACAATGACTGCTCTGAGGACAGAGCATTTCTCAGAATGTAGCCATTCTTGTGGCAAAGATTGTAATGACAAGAAGAAATGGTGCAAAATTAACCAATTCTTGGATCTTTATAAAGAAATCTTATAAGTCTCCCCAAGTGTGATACTATGTATTATATTGGCTAAAGAGTAAAAAAAAAAAAAAAAAAAAGAAAAAGGTGGAGGGAGAAGGGAACCTTCCTTATGTCCACATCAAACTTGTTCAGTTTGATTCTTGCCAGGGAAACCTGCTTGGGAATGTCTGTGTTTCTACCAGTAGATGTCACCGCAATCAACAGAAATACCCCAGGGGCAATGAGAGCTGATATTGGGATGATATAACCCTAAAGGACACAATGAAAGTAAAATGGAGCATTATCAGTGGTAAATTCTGTATGAAACAACAAAGGCTGTACATGATTTGGGTTTTAATTTGATCATATATGTCCTTGCCGTTATGGCAGGAGTGTCTAACAAGGTCCCAGAGAGCATGGCTTAGAGCATAAGCTCTTGGGACCTGTAGCCCTGTTCTTTATATTCTCTAATGGAATCTTTGGGCTTGGTGCTCCTTTGGCAAGTAGTTGGAATTGCTTCTGAACACTGGCCTGGGCTTTGGTTCACTCTGTGATCTGCTCTTAAACTGAATATGAAATGGATTCCGTGGGAGGAGATGCACACTGTTCCTACCGCTACTATTTAGGAGCTGTGAGTGGCAATGGGGGTACCCTTTACAGGACACTTTCTCTTATTTCTTCCTCTTGCTCTCTTCCACAGAGTGAAAGGAATTGGTAGTTTATTAAATATTCTTTTCTTTCTTTTTTTTATTTTTGCCCATTTCAAATGCACACATCTGAGCAATAACATGAGTGTGTGTTTGTACATATACCCATGTTCTGATATTTTGCTCATGTGGCCATTTTTGTAGACTGTACACAATGAATCCGCCTCTTGTGAGAAGCTTCAGCTTGAAATTTAAATACCACAAAAAAACACATTTCACTTCTCTTGGGGCACCTGGGTGGCTCAGTCTGTTAAGCTTCTGACTCTTGGTTTCAGTTCAGGTCATGATCTCACAATTCATGAGTTCCTGCCCTACATCGGGCTCTACACAGACAGTGCAGAGCCTGCTTGGGATTCTCTCTCTCTCCCTCTCTCTGCACCTCCCCTGTACTCACTCTCTCTCTCTGTCTCTCTCTCCCCTTCTCTCTCAAAATAAATAAGCTTAAAAAAGAAAAGCACATTTCTTCTTAGCCCAGAAGCCCCCCATAGGGGCTCATTTGTGTAGTCATAGTTCCATATCAATTTGCCTTGGGTTAAATTGCATAATTTCAGAGAAGATCTCAAATTGGAAGAGTTTATGAGGTCATTTTGCCGTCTTCTAGTCAACATCATACCCTTCCCTCCCATGCATTTGCAGACCACCTCAAATGTCTTTTTTTTTTATTAAATCAAATGGATCAAGTGTAAGAGTAACTTCAAGTCACTTGTATGTTTTAATCTCCATTTTCACATCTTTTTTTGTAATTGCTAGTTAATGGATGTGCCTATCCTAATCACTGTAGCCTGATTCATTACAGCCAGCTGTATACTGCCCTGTGAGCTAGAGCTCTCTCAAATTCTGCTTAGGATGACAATACCACATTCCACCCTAACTTAAAGGGGACTTTTGGCATTGACTGAAATTCAGATAACCTGAGGTGATGTATTTAGCTTGTCCTGAAGCTTGTCCTAAGTGTGTTCTGGCTTTTTCTGTGTCCCTTGAAGTGCTGGTAAAGGTGACAGCCTCACAGATCTCTTTTGTTCCAGTCTAAAAAAATCAGTCAGATTTCCATTAGTCCTCATGGCTCTTTTGAACACCAGGCTTTTATTTCACACTTAAAAGAAAATCTGTCAAGTATTTTTGGTCACCAAATATATCCTACCTACAAATGTCAGATGGTGATGATTAGATCCTGTATACTAGAACTTCTTAAAAAAAACAGTTTTCTGCCACTAATAATTCTATATGTTTAAAATAATGGCCATTATTTGCAATACTGATGATATTATGTAGCCTGCTTGGATTAAGCTATGACAAAAGCTATGCTATTGTCAAAGCTATGACAAAAGGTTGGCTGGTCGAGATATGTAATGCCAGAAATCCTCTATGGGAAGAAAAAGAAGAACAAATGAAAGGTAACAAAACTATTGTGTTTTCTCTTAAGAAATGTAGGTGAAAAATACAGAACAGCATATCAACCTATTTTAATCCAGAGGCCAAAGGATAGATAGAACAGCTTGAGAACCATTTTCATCTGAATATAAAATTTACTATAAATTATAAGAAAAAAATGACATATTATTAAGTTGAAAGTGATGTTGTCCCTTTAAATGTTCTATCCTTTGTGGCTTTGCTTGTGTTCCTGGCTCCTAAGATTGCCTGATCCTCTTTTCTGGAATTCTTTCAATTAGTTTTGGATCTGTCACCCTAAAATCTCTGAAATTGCTTATTCTAAGAGATTTCAATATTTACCCTGATGACATTTTTTGATTCTCAACACATAGGAATTCTTAGTAGTTTTGAATTTACTTTGTATCCTTTAGTCCATATAAATCGGGCAATCAAGATTTCTCTCAGTTTAATTTGCTTTCTGTGGAGGATTTAAATGATATTATCCTGAAGCTTTAGCCTACCACTTCCAGTCCCTAATCCTTGGCCTTCCTCAGTGGTGAAAGGCTGTTCTCAGTTTTCTTGGTTCAGTTTAACCCTCCTAGTTAATCTCTGACTTCTGGTAAATTGCCATCATGTTTAAAATCTGCAATTGTAACTCTTTTCCTAAAAAAAAAAAAAAATCCTGCTCACAAAGGACAATATGACTAACTTCTAGCACCTTATTTTTTTAATTTAACTAAGACCAGTGGAAGAAAGTCGCTGCTGATCAGCTCTAGGAATATCTTAACTGTCATCAGATCTCAAATGAATTTCAGTCAGGATTTTTGTCCTTTCATAGTGCATAAATTGCACTTCTTAAAGTTAGAAATGGTCTGACTGTCTCACTGACACTCTCAAGGCTCTTTATAGAGTTTACTGCTCCTCGGCCTTTTGGCTGGCAGCTGCAGCCTTCCACCAGGAAATTTATTAAAATGTGTTTCAATCCTACAAAGGTCTATCTGGCATTGTTTGTTGGTTTTGTTTCTTATTTAATTCCAGTTTCCTTCAGCCAGGACTCATCCACAGATTATGGCTCTTGCGTAATAGAGTGCCTTACGGGTTACATCTGAATGCTTTAGAGATTTGTACATTAACACTCACACGGCTCTGGAAGACATACTCTGCTCAGCTATACACACGTAGATGACATGCAGATCATTTGCTCTACTTCAAGAAATATTATACAAGTTCTTTTCAGTGGGTCTGTTTATTTGGCTGGCTGACTTACTGTGGGGAAATCGCCAAAAGTTTTCTAAAATTGAATCCAGATAAGACAGAATTCCTTTTGATTGGATCTTATCCCTAGGTCGATCAACACTCTTCCATCACGTTGAAAGTTGGCAATTCACTCACAGCGTTGGTCCCAGAGGGGAAAACCTTGGTTGTATGCTCGACTCTACTCTGTCATTTATGAATCGTGTAAATATAAATATTAAACTGTCATATTTTCCTTTGAGAGTTACAGCAGGGATAAAGTAAATGATATCTGTTTAATATTTGGAAGTATTACTTTCTGATGACCTATTTTCACTTGAACTACTGAAATCCTTTATTAATTGGATGGATTGAGCGAGCACTTTCTAAATATATACATTTCAATGTTAATTTCAGGAAAGCTAAGCAGCATTTTACATTCTGAAAAATGTCATATTGAACTTGATTTGCTCTCTGAACATCCTTGAGAGGAGAATGAATTTACAGATTCTTGGGTGACAAAGTTCTTACTCTACCCTGTTCTAGTTACCTAGATAACTAGAAAATAAAATAAAGAGTGGCACTAGAGAATCTACCACAATGGAGACTGCAATTTTGGTTGAATTATAACAAGCAGAATTTCGAGGATTTCAAGAAGAATATCCAGTTGTCAGTGGATCAGAAGATAGTTTATTTCTTATGTTCCCACCACACTTCCTTATAGATCTATGCAACTGGAATAACTCATGAGTGCCAAAGAACATGTTGACAGTCAAAAAGGTTACATATTACTAGCAATTCGGTCTATTTCCAAGCAGAAGTTCAATTTGCTATTAAGGAAAAAAAAGCACAATGACAAAGGTTTCTGTTAAAGTTGTATTTATTAATGGGATTTGGTCAGGACATGGTACTATACAGATTCTGCACTGAATCTAGATCTCCATGCTTAGGTAAGCACTTTATTACCACCTAAACCATTGAACATCTGATCCTAAAGCATTCCTTGGATGGATTAAATTAGACCCATTCAGCAGATATTGATCTTCATGATTTACACATTAATGCAGCAGTCAGAAAATTAATGATCTGGATTTCCTTGCATGCAAGGTAGCATGATATATACACAAGCATGATTTATAATTGGAGAAGACTGGGGGAAAAAAAGTCCATCAATGGGGGTGGGTGACCAAATTATAATATACTTATTGAATGGAATACGATGCTACTGAAAAAAAAAAGCACATGAAAACTTATGTAATGATATGGACAATTCTCTATGAAATATTAAATACAAAGGAGCAAGGCATAAGAATGGCATTATGAGTTAATTTTTGGTGTCAATATGTGCGGGATATTAGTATCTATTTGTACTGGTACAAGAAAATAATGGAAGGACACACCAAAAGACTAATAAAAATGATTATTATTAGACACATGAACAAGGAAGTAGGAGGGAATGGGAAAGTTGTACTGTGGACCTTTTTATATTCCATTTATTTTATTTTACTAAAAAATTTTTTTTCGATGTTTATTTATTTTTGAGAGACAGAGGCAGAGGATGAGTGGAGGAGGGGCAGAGAGACTGGGAGACACAGAATCCGAAGCAGGCTCCAAGCTCTGAGCTGTCAGCACAGAGCTGGACATGGGTTCGAACCCAAGAACCATGAGATCATGACCTGAGCCCAAGTGGGACAGTCAACCGACTGAGCCACCCAGATGCCCTTCCATTTTTTTAAAAGAAATAAAGTAGTATTTTAAAAATTACATAAAGTAAATTTTATTTGTATTTAGTGCTTACTGTACTCCCTAATATTTACTTGTTAAATTTCTTTCACAACTTTCTTAGTGTTTGCCGTTCTCAATATAAACAAAGGAAGGAATCTGTAAGGCAGTGCGCTTTCTATGAAAGGCAGAGCTTGCCTGGGTGGCTCAGTTAGTCGACCATCCGGCTTTGGCTCAGGTCATGATCTCTCAGTCTGTGGTGTGGGTTTGAGCCCTGAGTCGGACAGCACGGAGTCTGGAGCCTGCTTTGAGTTCTGTGTCCCCCTCTCTCTGCCCCTCACCTACTCACACTCTGTCTATTTCTCTCAAGAATGGATAAACATTAAAAAAATTAAAAAAAGAAGGGAGCTGGGAAGTAAGCCTATAATATGTATTATATAGTGTATGACTTTATAAAAATAACGTTTTTCCCTAAGCATCAGTTTGATAGAATGGAATTAGGAGTGCTTTACAGGATTGTTTTGAAGCTCAAATTACATAATATATGTTAAAATGAATGAGTTTACTTTTGCTCTTACTAGGGTTACTACAAAAATCAATCTAAGAAACATCTGGAATTTTCCTATAAAGAAAGAGAATTCCAATCTAGAAATGTTTTCCGTTATTTTGTGTATCCATTTCACTGGAAGTCATGGGCTCCTTCTTGCCCCTTACCCAAAGACACATGAGCTTATCTACTCAATCACACTGGTATAAAGGACAAATGATAGCCCTAGATAAATACAGGGGCAGATATGTATGCAGCTCTCCTTTATTTTCTCATCGCTATTGGGTTCATCTTTAAGGTAACATAGTACATTATAGAAACAGGCCAGATCCAAATGTAAAAACTCTTATCAAGTCTTGTTTTTATACTCTACAGTAGAGTTTTCCTGATTTGAAGAGGACTAGGCCAAATAAATCTAAGGTCACAATTGCAATGAGTAAAAGGGGCATCTAATACACTAAGGTGGATTGCCACTGTACCAAAGAAAAGGAGATTTCTTCATGTCTCTCGAGATCAGAGTCACTTTGGGTAAAAAGACTCATTTCTTAGGGTAGGCCAGAAAAGGAGGAGAAAAAGAAGTCTGTATTATTTCTATTAATGTTACTGGTGGTGGAACAAGGTTATCAAAGACCAGAAGATGCAGTAGGTAGTGTTTCTTTCTTCTTCTTTTTTTTTAAATATAATTTATTGTCAAATTGGCTCACATACAACACCCAGTGCTCATCCCGATAAGTGTTTCTATAGCCCTGGGCAAAGCAGTGTTGAATGGGTAGCTCTAGAACTGAGGAGCCCAGCTGCGGAAACAAAATTCTCTCTTACTTTACTTCTTCCATTTTGATCCTTCTTTTACCCCACCCCCCTTTAATTCTCTCTTCACCAAGAATTTACCATAGTCCTCAGAAGGAGTGAAGAGGGCCCTACAGGACTCTTGTTTCAGTATCCTCTTTACAGGCTGATGCAGCCTTCTGCCAGAGGCTGGGTAAATTGATTGCTGATGTCTCACAGTCATATCCTTCACTGAGCATTGCCATGGGAGGCAGAGAACTGAATTGCTCAAGGTTATGCCCCTTGAGTGGCCAATGATGGAACATACAGACCCATTGCCTCAAGTTGGGATAATTCTGAAGGGCCATTTCAGTTCTCCATAAAACTGGCTGTGTCCTCCACTGTACCAAACTGAGGGTCAACTTTTCCTCCTCTATTCCTGTCTTCCTCATTTCCTAGCCAGCGTATCTGTCAATAGCACTCCCCAATAAACCTTGCTAATGTAACTTTCCGTAGGAGTCTGTTTCTCGAGAATCCAGTCTTTGATAGATGTTTTGAAAGCTTCAGTGATGGTAGACAGGGCTGTGTTGGATTTTGGCTGCTTCTCAAAACATTAACAAATAAATTCCTCTAAATTCAAGGGTCCTGGCATACAGGATCAATTTTGTTTATTCTCTGTCTTCAGTCACTCAGTCATTCCAAGGAGTCTCTTCTAGATTAGAACTATAATCTTCAAGCTCAGAGGAGTTTACAAAACCCTCAGAATAATTTGTACAAATGAACATTGCTCTTTTGATAACTGTTCATATTTTCTAGGCTGAACCTAATTAAAAAATTATCTTGGGGGACACCAGGGTGGCTCAGTCAGTAGAGCCCGACTTCAGCTCAGGTCATGATCTCACAGTTCATGAGTTCAAGCCCCGTGTCAGGTTCTGTGCTTTCTGTGCTGACAGCTTAGAGCCTGGAGCCTGCTTCTGGATTCTGTGTCTCCCTCTCTCTCAGCCTCTCTCTCTCTCTCCCCAAAATAAATAAACATTAAGAAAAAATTTAAAAAATTATCTTGGAATGTTTTCTTAAACTTTGATGATGTTCCAGAACAACATCAACCCCAAGATCGGTCTTGGAGTTTCTAATATATTGTGCAGATTTTAAGTCAATATGGAAAATTTGCCTTAAATATCTGATTTGCATTGTTAGAAGAGATAGGAGTTATATTCTTATGCTACTGCTAGGGAACTGAAAATGATATTAAGTGTTTTATTTCCTTTTCTGAATTGTAGCACACTTATAACCAGTATTAAATGCTAGTTCAAATTCCACAACATACCAGAGGTCTTTTCTTGACTAGACTATTCTCTTCATGATTGCTCTCAGTTTTCAAATTCTGGTAGTCGATTAAATCATTATGATGCAGCAACTGCTAATATATGGACTTAATTTCCTTTCTTGTTTCCATATCTTCCAAATTATATTGAAGAATTTTTAGAGATTTTTGTGTTATTTTTGAATTCATTAGAGTATCTAGCATAGCAGTTATTAAACTTAACAACAATCAATCAATTGTAACAGTGACATGCAGTTAATCTGTAAAAAGGCTGAAGTGGTACTAATTATAAGTTCCTAGCCTATAGAAAGGAATTATAGGGTTGTGGTTAGGAAGGGGCACTTTAACAACAAAGTTGAGTTCAAATTTCAAGACCACAAGATTCCAGCTGGTGACTTTGGAAAATCATTTGTTATCCTTGAAATTTAGTTTTCCCTTCATTAAATTTAGGATGGTAAGAAATAGAAAGCACT